>NC_135583.1:20960833-21277500 GCF_965152235.1 Eretmochelys imbricata | reverse complement strand
GGGACATGCCTCTCAATCACTACAGCACCATGCAAAATTATGATGCTGTATAAATTCATATTAATAATCATACAATGTTTACAAAATGAACCAGTCATAACTTACAGAGACAAAGAGTTGGATGTTGAGCTTTCAAAATAAAAATTACTTTGTCCCTCTCATGAGAGATAAAATACAAGAGATAAAAACAAAACGAGATAAAATCTTGTTTTCCCTTGGCTTTCATGACTGTCTCCTCTTTGGCTCTCCTCCTACCTCTCCAATCACTCCTTCAGCATGCTCTTCAGAGGATCCTGCTCATCTCCCAACCAACTTTCTGTGGGGCTTCAGCAGGGCTCTCTCTCTTTGGTCCCCTTCTCTTCTCCCACTATACCCAGAAACAAGGTGATCTCATATCCCAAACAAATTCAATTACCTCTATGCTGAAGAATCAGAGACCTACCTCTCTACTCCAGACCTGTCCACTTCTTTCCAAACTAAAATCTCAGCCTCTCTCTGAAATCTTCACGTGGTTGTCTAGCCGTCAGGTCAAGTTCAACATGGCTAAAACAGAGCTCATAATATTTCCCTCCAACCCCTGCCCGATACCACCTTCCTTCTCAATGATTGTGGACAACACCACCACCCTCTGCCTGTCACTCAGATCCTGGATGTCATCTTTGACTCAAATCTCTCTCTGGGTCTTCACATACAGGCTACTTCTAAATCTTGCAGATTATTTCTGCATAACATCACTAAGACATGGGCTTTCATATCCATCCACATAGCTAACACTCTTCTCCAGGGTTTCTCATCATATCACTTTTCAATGTCTGCAACATCCTTTTACTGGTCTTGATAAATGTAATCTTGCCCTGCTCATATCCATTCAGAATACTGCTGAAAAGACTGTATTGCTAGATCATTGCTTTGACTATATCCTCCCCCCTTCCCCCGTTTGAATCACTCCACTGGATCCCCCTTCTTTATTGCATCAAACATAATAAGCTGCTTAGCTTCACTTTCAAGGCACTTTAAGGTCTACCCCACCATACCTGTAATCTCTCATTCACTATCATAGTGTTGACATGCACTTAGAGTTGGCCTATGACAACAGTCTCCAACACTCGTGTTACATTTTCAAATAAGCCTCTTCATGATCTCTACCCTGCTGCCCCACACACTTGGGAGAAACTCCCTGTAAACATCTGAAAAGCTACATCATTATATTCCTTCAAACTCTCCTCTGCCATGATGCCTACAAAAAGCTTGACTAGGGTTATGTTGTTGGTTTGCTGACACTACTGCCTACCATACTGGCCAATACAGTCTCACTGATTTTTCATATTCTCCCATCTGTCTGAATTCAACTGTTGTCTCTTGTCTTATACTTAGACAGTAAGCCGTTTGGGTGCAGATATATTTTTGTTCTACGTTTATACAGTGCCTAGTACAATGGGGTCATGTTCCTGGTCCTGGACTATGGCTTCTAGGCACTATAATAATACAAAAAATAAACAATCATAATAAATGGGTCAGCAGAGGAGAAACTGTGACCACCAACTGGGACAAATTATATAGGAGATGGGAAAACTGGAGCACAATGACTACCAACATTATTAGACTATCTAACTTCACAAAAATTCACTTATATGCCCACTTTGCTTGAAATTTAACAACATACCGTATTAAAAAGTTCTCAGAAAATATAACTATTTACATTACACAGTTTATAAAGGGTCCACTATATTAGTCTTGCAAAAGATACTCAAGGAAAACTTTACATGTTGTTCTTTCAAAATCATATCTACAGCATCAATGTCAAACTAGGAAATATTTTTACATATATATTTCAAACATATTGGTCTTTTAAAATAAATAAAGACCGAATGGATACATATTTTAATTATCTTCGTCAAACCAATCAACTCTTTTGGTCCTCCTCTGATAACTGATCCACATTTGTTCTTTCTACAGCACACATCTGGCTGAAGTATTATTTCCAAAAAATATCCTAAGTCTAGTTGAAAGCAACTCCTTCAAGAGTTTCATGTTCCTCAATGACAGACACTGCAACAATCACCTCTCGCATCCATTATTTTAGCTCATTAGTTTATTCCTATCACACATTCTGTAGCTTTTTCAATATATAAGATACCCTCCAAAGTCCAAAACAAAGAAAGTGGGCACTAGCTTCTGCACAAAATGTTTCCATCTGTGCTTTCAGTTCCTGAAGGTAGTCCCAATATACATACATTTCTAGTTTGAGACCAATTTTCTTCAGGCTTTTATTTTACATTCATAGTAAATGTGATGCTCAACTGTCTCCTAAACATCACTAGTTTTCAGTCACTGTCTCCTCATCTACATATTGTTCAACATATTGATCTAGATTATCTTTTTTTCTTGAAAGCCATGTTTCAATTTTACTTTCTGTGACCACACTAGTGTGCAACAGTTTGGTCTGTTATGTAATAATACTCAGCACTTATGTAGTGCTTTACATTTTAAAATGCTGTACAAGCATTCACTAATCTCCCAATACCCCTGTGAGCTAGATAAGTATTTCTTTTTCCTATTTTACAGATGAAGAACAGACAGCTTAAGTGATCTGCCCTAGGCCACACATAAATCAGCAGGACAGCTGGGATTATAAAGCAGTTCCTAGCTCCCCATCCTGTGGTCAGTCTACTGGACCATACTGATTCCTATTATATATAGAAGATACAGATCTTCCATTACCCAAAGGAAAGGCCCTTCTTATGTTTGAGTCTGTTAGTTTCGAAGCCTCAGTCTCATGGCACAACGGTGGGTGCATGTAACCCTGGAGCAGAGCACAGGATTTTGTGCCTTAGACTTGGCCTTATACATTTTAAAAGTCTTTGTTACAGGCCAAGATGTATTTGAATTTTTAAATTCCCCAGATATAAAAAGAAACAATCCATTTAAAGAGTTGTAACTCCTTATTAAATGAGCATCAACAGAAAACATGTCCTTAAAGTGAGGCTTCATAGCCTTCTCCTCCCCCTGCTCTGTGGTTTAAGCTCCTCTGTGGTTTAAAGAAGGATTGAACTAGAAGTTGTCCAACTTTGTCACATTCAATCATTTTACGGAAGGCTGATGTGGCTTTCAGGTAAACTCTAATATTCTTTGCTTGTTTTTGTTAAACAACTCAGAAAAGTTTCAGAGTAACAGCCGTGTTAGTCTGTATTCGCAAAAAGAAAAGGAGTACTTGTGGCACCTTAGAGACTAACCAATTTATTTGAGCATGAGCTTTCGTGAGCTACAGCTCACTTCATCGGATGCATACCGTGGAAACTGCAGCACGGTATGCATCCGATGAAGTGAGCTGTAGCTCACGAAAGCTCATGCTCAAATAAATTGGTTAGTCTCTAAGGTGCCACAAGTACTCCTTTTCTAACTCAGAAAAGGTAATTTAGCATTATAGACAAGGTGGAATTTCTAAGGCTGGTTTCTAGAATTGAGAAAAGGACAAAAAAGTTGCTACAATCAAAAAACATTATTTGTAGTTTTTTTCTGTGAATATTTACAGAAACCAATGGCTAACTGGTTCTCAGCCTTTAGCCATCATAATATCAGTTTGAAGGGACTTTTTGAGGACAAATTCCTTGGCTGCCCTAGCTTATTGTTAGGCTTGGCAGAATTTGATTCGTATTTGTTTATAGTTTTGATGGATAAAATCAATGTTTGTTTTTAAGCTTTTTTTTTTTCCTATTTGATTGATTTAAATTTTCATAGCTCCACAAAATTAAGGTCGGAGTCAGGCAATAATTCTTTAATAATAGTAGATGCTGAGATTCAAAAAGCTAAAGCTTTATAAGCATTACAAACACAAATTGTCAACATCACGTGAAAATATACAAAAATAAAACTCATACGTTTTCAAGCAGGATTTTTCTTATTTTATCTATCTGTAATTTTTTCATTGGTTTGTTTATAGTGAAATCAACATTTACTAATAAAAATCTAATCCTTCCAAGCCTACTATTATAGTACAAAGTGCCATTTTAAAGACACTTCCTCTGTTTAATCTTACCAACTCTGATTTAAGGGGAGAAAAACTATAATTTAGCAGAAGAATTCATTTTATCATGCTGAAATAAAGCCCTCTGAAGACAGTTTTTACAAGACACGACAACATACTAATGCCAAACCGGCATGAATTCTCATCTGTGCATTTTGGTTTCAATGGGTTAATTAAATTGGCTGGATATAAATTGCAATTATCTCTGTTCAATGTTAACATCCTAGGAGTGTTGTCTATAAGGATTTGGAGAACCAGAAACATTATTTTGGTTACTACTGGATTCTGTCTGTTACTTTGGAATTTAAATGGCTATGGGAGATAAGAACAGTGAGAACAGGTTGATCTACTTTGAAAGGTTAAATTATGTGAAACAGGACAGAGCAGAAATGGATTGGAGCTATATCAACTGGTCTGCCTTGCTTTTTTCATGTTAATCTCTTGGTGGTCTTTGTGAACACACAAAACCCTTCTACAAATACATTTAGGTACATTTGCTTAATGCTGAAGGAAAATTTAAGAAAGTCAGCCACGAGTCTCCTCTTGAGACATTGGTTTGGATGTGTAACCATAGTGTATAACTTCCTGTACAACTTATATTTAGTGGTTAGATCCCTTCATCATCTATAATGAATGTGACTTACTCCGTGAACAAATAATATATCATGTCATACATTTAACCAGTGCACACATATAACGTATACAATAAATATATGCTAACATTATTGAGGAATGTACACAATAAATATATGCTAACGTTACTGAGGTTGGAGTTAAGGGTTTGGTTTTTTGCAAGAGTGTATTCTACTTCTTAATAGGTTGGAGATGGAAGAGAGTGCAGAGAACAGTTAATGTGATGAGTGGGTGTTAAAGCACAAAAAGGTTCCTTTAATTTGTTACTTCCTTGCTTTTAAAGATTTGTGTGGGTGGATTTGGCACTTAAGAAACTTTATCTGGTTTATAACTAAAATTAAAACTGGTATTAATTCAACAGACTATTATTGGTCACTGAGATCAAATGAGATATGTAGCTTTGAAAAACTATCTACAGAACTAGATGCTTTTCAAAACTCTCCTCTATACAACCAAACATTTTTTAGGGTTGTATTGTTTCAAGCTTCAAAGAGAACAAAGATTCCTTTTGGTATATTTGGGTTTAAACCCTTTATTTGCTTGGTAAATTTCCTCCTTATCTGAGCAATTACAATAAACCTTTAAGACTTGCCTCTTAGGCCCATCTACTTGTGTAACAGCATCCATACTTGGGAGATGCACCAATTTAACTATATTGATTTCTAAACAAATAGGGTCAAATTGGTACAAAAACTGTGTGTAGACAACTCCTTAAGACAACATCCTCACTGATATTTGGAAAGTCTGAACTTATCAAGCACTGACTGGAAAGAACTTTTCCTCCTTGATCTTTTCCTCCTTACATTGGTTAAAATGCTTAGGCCATGGTCCTATGAGAAACTAAATGCCTCCTGGGAGTTGCTGAGCAATTTTAGGGCCCTTAAGAGCTCACAGAATCAGTTCCTTATATAACAAGGATAAATGAGGAAGTGATAGGGGTCATCAAATAAACTGGTGAAATATTTTTTTTAAAAAGCATCAGCTAAAAAATGTTTAATACTATGGTAACAGAATATTCTGTAATTCTGCAATACACAGGGAGATCTAAACAGACAGACAGACAGACACAGATGCACGAACCAACAGTTAAAAGTAAAACATCAATATTGTTATGCTAATAAAGAAAAACAAGGGACACTTCTTCCATAACATTATGCCTTCTCATGCTCCCTTCCCAAAAAAATGGTGGACAAGTAAACGTCAACTGTTTTGTTTTAACCAATATACTTTCACATACCCCAGTTGAAATGATAAAGGTGTTGATCCTCAAGATCCTACTTATTCTTATACAGAAAATGGAAAGCTTTTATTTTATTTATTTATCGTAGGCAATATTTTTCTCTCTTTTAACACTGATAATGAACAAATTCAGCCTTTTCTCTTATCTGCCTGGTTTTATCTTATTATAAACAATGATTTTTGAAAAACACTGTATAATTCTGCAATCTAAAACATCGGTCAATTTTGATTGACACAAATATTTGTATTAAAGGTTACATACTGCAATTTACAATTGGGTACTATCACAATACTGTATGTTAATGTAATCAGTATTTTCATTTCATGAATTCATTTGCAGCATCACACTGCAAGGGTATTCTTACATACACTGGAAGTACAATTACTAAGCAGTTCAAGAGTTCTTTAAGTAGAATTTTATTTTTTATTCTACAGATTTGAACACAATAAACCACTCCTAGGTTGTTGGTTTTTTGGGGGGTTGTGGGGTTTTTTCTGGAGGGGGTGGTGCTTGTGGTTTAATTTCCTACCTTTTAAAGTATTCAGACGCTTGGAATATCAAACAAACATATTGAATTAATCCACAAATATTTACACGAAAAACTATTTGATTTCTTTCTATAGTAACTATCACAGGGACTATTGTAATGAAAATTTCCCCATTTTAAGAAATTAATGCGATTACTGATATAGGGAGGAAATTAATTTATATCATCACAAACACGTAAAGGGTATAATCCCATATTCACAAAAAGGAATCTTTATTCCCTCTTTGAATTCTGAAACAATACAGACATGCCTTGAGGAGAACAGAAATATTATGAAGTACCTTAAGCAAGATAATTGTAAGAAAAAAAATGACTATTGCATTATTGTTGTGCTAAACTGTGACATACTTAAAAAGCTAATTTCTTTTATTATAATGGAATTTGGTATATGTGTATCTTTAATCTACTTCACTTTTTTCTTCTCATTTATATACATGAGCAAGTGTGTAAGGTAGTTACCATTACCTGTATTTCTAGATTTTATACACTACTATATTTCATTACCTTTTAATTTAAAAAATAATTTTAAAATATACTTGTCTATTCTACAAACTTTACTAGATCTAGTTTTGACTTTTACAGAGTTCTGTAACTACCTGAGCATCTAGGTATGTCGTATAATTGTATAGTAAATGAAAGACTTATTGCAATCCACATAAATGCTACACAGGAAGACATGATCAATATTTTATGAAAAGAGTAACATTTGACAACAGCAATTATCCTGTGTTATACCAGTTGAAATCTGTTTCAACCAATCAGACTACTGAATAGCTCAAGGTCTAACTCAAAAGTTAAAAAACAACAAAAGTTTATGCACTGAAATTAGTATTTTTCTAAAGTGATCTCAGTTAAAACCATTTAATTTAAAACTCAATAGCAGTCATCCTTTAATCAACCATTTACATTAAATAAATTTCAACTGATAAATTATTCTGTTGTACCTGGGCATTTCAGAACTACTAGAGAGACAAAAGATGAGCCTGCAACATTTTTACCAACAATCCCTTTTAAAGAACTAGTTTAAAGGCTATTAGTAAAGAGGAAAATGAATGATTTAATATATAAGTAATTGTTATAACTTACAAACAGTAAAAAATCCTACTTTTACCCATAACATTAATGACCTTGACGCTATTCTGCTGGTATAATTTGATATATCGGCATCATCTTTTTATAATGCTAATGTGAGAACATAACTTGTATTGTCAAAAATTCTATTTATCTTTTAATTTAAAAATACCTAATACTACAAAAAAATCCTAATGTTTGGAAATATGAGTACGAGACTGTCAATTACATAAAGTATAAGTCCTAGAAGAAAAGAATCATCAATAGAAATCCTCACATTTTAATCACAAGAGATTTCAGCTTGAATCTCTCCTATACTGTTGTCCATTTGACCTTAATTCTTAACTCAGCAAAGCACTGAAAGCATGTGCTAGCCTTAAGCGCATGCTTTGTTCAATTGGGACTTTACTGCTACTGTCCATCATTTTTGAGACAGCAAGAGTTTGATCCCTTGAAACAGCTTTTCCTCTTTTCCCATAGGGATGGACCTAGTCCTGATAAATGTGTTCAAAACAAAAAAAGGGGTATTGGAATCCAACAATGATGCACCAATATAATGATAATGCCAATATTTATCACACTGTAAATTATGAAGCCACTTTTATAACATACAAAAATCCCATTGAAATCAATGAGACCTAGCCTATTAAAACAACTGCACTGCAATATGTAAAGTATGTTTTACAAAATCTTTTATGAAGTAACACTATTTCATGTTTATAAGTGTCACCAGTGGTTAGTTCACATTTTATACCAATGGCCTGCAATTATTTTATGTATCTAAGATAGCTTTTCTACTTTTAAAAAAAGGTAAAACAGGGAAATTATTTACAATTCTATTCTTAGTTGCCTCACCTTACTAGAAAATGGTTGAAGGAATTTCATAACTCTGTGTTTCCATGTGTTTTTCATAGGTGATTATATCAACTGAAAATAATTCCTATTTTTGTATGTCATGTACGTTAATAAGGTTCTTATACAGAAACTGTACTTAGTATTTGAAATGAAAATTTTTAGTTAACATCAGTGTTTTGGAGCCTCCCACTGGCAACCATCATACGGACAAAAAGTGATATCTGAGACATTGTCAGAATGGAGGCCTTATATCTAGATATCCTTCAGTATTCTGCTTCAAAAGAACTTAAAACTTCCGAGTTCATATTCTAATGCAATTTAAAAGATCAGAAAAAAAAATCCCACGTCTACTAGTGCATATGTTCTGGCAGAGTACTTGGTGTTATCAGACATCTACTATGCAAAGGTCAAGTGAGTTTCACTGAGTTTAGTAGTGACAACACTGGTAAGATATAACAAAAAAGGAAAATGAATCTCAAATCTAGCAGAAATCACATTAAGTAACATAGGTTACAGTGAATAAGAACGAAGTTTTCACTGATATGTGGCAACTGTTGCTAAGTGATCCCCAGGGAACAGGATAAAGAAATAAAACAGGTGAAATACAAATTACCTTTTTGTTAAAACTCTTCATAAAGAATTTTTTTTAAAGAAGATATATTTATTTTCCTATATGCATGCCTACTCTTTATAAACATAAAATAAATCATACAAAGAGGGGAGCCTCTGAGGTTTTGCACTACAGGCAGCAACATCGATAACTAACCAGGGTAAAGTGGTAATGAAAAGAAATTTAGATACAAGGCAGATTACGAAACTTTTAGAATTAAAACTGATATAAAATATAACTCAAATGCTAATCTGAAAAATATATTAGTAGCTCATAGCTAAAAAGTGCCACTTTTTTCCTTTTTTGACGTCTAAACTGATATTTCAGGCTCATATTATAAACACAGCAAATTAAACTAAAGCTAAATTGTGGTGTGAAGAACACTTGCTGGTGGTCCAGAAAGTTGTCTGATCACATAGCTGGCTGTCCCCCTTTCCAAGCGCTTCTAAAGGCACATGGAGTGTGCCTTTAAAGCAAGGAGTCTGGTGACAAGTAAAACTGGCTGGAGACAATGAACTGCAAATCAGCTGCCTTTACTAGGGGCTGCTGCTACATAAAAGGAGGAAAGACACAAGAGCATACAGTGATACTTGATCTGCCTGCCCCCAGTGGAAGTGGAGTGTCCCCAGGAGAATGGAGCAAAAGGAACTGAGCAGCATGTCCAGAGAAGGAAAACAGAAGAAAACCACGTGCCAGGGAAGAAAGTGCAGAGGGAGACAACCAGCGCACATGGGAGGGACAGATTAAATGAAGAGCAAAAGTAGCGTGATTCACTTTTTTCAAAAAGAATAAAGCATTTAGCATATTAAAGTTAAAAGAAATAAATATTTTCTTATTACTACTATTTCATGTAAGCAATTGCTGCAATTTACAGGGAGGATATGTAAAAGCGAGCTGAAAAAGAGGTGGTCAGCATGATCACAAATGTAAAACGTGGTGTCTGAGAGACTGTCTATAGACACAGTCCTCACTATGAAAGTCTGTGAACACTTGATTTTAACAGAATTGGTTTGTTTTTACACATTTAACTTTATATCTGAACAACCTTTGATTGATCATCATCTTGTATTGGCTTACTAATGTGAACAACAACTGGATTTTGGTAAAATTATTTATTTTAGAGTGTCTAAAAGTTTTGATAAGGGCTTAAAAAAACCAAAAAAACCACCACATTTCCCACTCTTACCTGACATCTTATGGAACTGTGCTGTGCAGATAATTACTTCCAAACCAGATTTTCATAAGTCAGTTCATCAAACCAAATACTGTAGTCTGCAAAAGCTACTTAAACTTTTTTTTAAATCATACTACCAGACCTATAAATCTTTAAAAGAAATGCAATGTCAAAGGATACTTAAAAATTGTGTCCTCCAGTTTTATATATTTTTAATATGGAGCTAATAATTTTGACTCAAATAATAATTGTTTATAAATATACATACGTTTTTTCCTGTGCTCAACCAGGCCAATGGCCTGCTTAGCTGAGCATTTGGAAAACCAGTTGTCCCCAAGCAGAACAGTGACCTCATTGGTATGGACAAGTTTTCCTGGCATGAAGGCAAGGGGACCAAAAGGTACCTGTCAAAGTCAAAAAGCAAACAGCTAAAAACCACTATTAAAAATTAAATTAGATGGTCATTAATGAGCACTTCACCGAACAAATAAACTAACATTCAACCATGGTGAGAAGGACTCAAAACTCTATAGCACTGTTATTTAATCACAAACACAGGACAAACATTCAAATTACCCGACCTGAATCCCAACCACAGTTTGAATTTAATATTGTGCCAAACAGAACAGGTTAATATTTAACCAGAAAACCCTTCTGAGGCATAAAACTTAAGTACTAACGGATGCTGACAGGAAAACAAAAAACGTTATACTATATTGCTACTTAGGTTTTTAAAATAAAAATATTATATCTCATTTATATGATTGGAAACTATTATACATAAAATAAGTGTTTTCACTTCCCAGTTAAGTACAACATTGCTCAGATTTATAACAAAAATGTTATTTAAAGGAAGTCAACTCAAATATCAGTTGTTTTATTTAGTTGTATTACTACCACCTATTTAGAAACCCCAATTTTTCCCCAAATCAAATTTGCTTGTCTCCAGCCTAAAATTTTTGCTAGCTGCCAATACTCCTGTAGAGTGGGAGTGTTTGTTTACTAATCCACACACCTCCTGTTCTCATTCACCAACATGAGGGTAACATCATCCTCATGCAATGTTCTGGAAGCCATATATGTCTTCCTCCAATAACTCATAGGAACAGGAAGCAATAAATGATTTAAAATCTGAGTATTGGCAATGGGAGTAAATAATTAGTGGTAAATACATTACTTAAGACAAATTTCTAAAAAGTGTGTATTCAGTTTTCTTGAAGTTTACAGTAGACATGACACTATGTTTATGATCCTTCCACCCACCCCACAGACTAGCTCACTTTACACATAAGCTACAGGCAGACCCCACACTACTCACTTAGGCTAGGCCCACTCAGGCCTTATAAGTGCTAGACCCTCTCCCACACTAACCCTATCCCTGATGTACTAATTGCCCACCCACCAGCCTCATCTCCCATATCTGGTTCTCATTCAGGCTTGAACTTCAAAGGGGGAAGGTCATACGTGTTAGCCATCAGCTGTGATCCAGCTGAAGAGAAACAGAAGGAGGAACAAGTCAAGCAGCTACCACCCAGCTCAGCTTATAGTCAAGTAACTCTCCACCAGAGGAGAAAGAGTTGTCACCCTGCAACCTTGGACCAGCACTTCCTCACTTCAGACACACTTCCTGGATCATTGTCTTCCCTCACTTCTTGAGGGCAGGAGCACCACCCCTTCATCCCTCATATCATAGTACAGGGCATTTGGACCACATATTTTCTTCCTCTCATGGCAGTTCCTCTTCTCCAGAAGGAAAAGCCAGTAGGTGGCAATGCCTGGAGCACATATTGGAGAGTGGGAGGTAGGAGGGGAGGGAGAGCCTCTTGAAGAAAGATTCTGAGGAGGATATTCCTCTTAAAGATGTACTCTCCCAGGCTGAAATTAAAAAGGCCTTCAAAATGACAGCTTGCAACATTTACACACACACAAAAGCAGCACTGTGTATAAAATTAAAAACATAGGCAGATAGCTGGCTAAAGGGACAGGGATTGTTAATATACATTTTAAATGGCAAATCTGAGTTGACACTGTCACTTTAAAACAAAAACTATAGCTCAATTAATCTGGTTTACTTTTGCAATGTTTTGAAACAAGACTATCCATTTTGCTCTCAAGTACAAGATAACAGCAAACTCTCTACATACATACATACATACATACATACCTCCCCAGTAAAGTTACTGCTGCTGATTGGTGTTATCAGTTTAACACCCTTCTTTTCTTTACCCACAATACAGGCAGTATAAGCCTGTTCTACCAGTAGCTCACCAATACCATACAGTTCCCAAAACCTGTGTGAAAATGTAGTGCAGCATTCATGCTCACTTTAGCCTTTGACTTCCCTTGTTGAGAATGACAACCTGAATGCCAGTGAGCAGCAAGTGAGATGTAACTAGAAGTGGACTGAGACTACCTGTTTGTTTCACATTCTGATATACCACCTAACCAGCAGATGGTTACTAATTTTATTTAGTAGTTCTGAAGTGACACCTTAGAGATAAATGATTCTGTATCCCATTACCAATTCACTCAGCAATTCAGTCCCGTTCAAAGTGTATTATGAATTAGGCACAAAATAGCTTCAAACAAGAAAATAGTAACTTTGTGAAGTCAGGAACTTGAATTCTGGTTGGTGTTCAAGGCTAAAGTATGCTTGCTAGGAAATGACTCAAAGCACAAGAACTCACTATGTGAACATAAAGATCGTTAAAACAAAAATTAGCACCACCTTTTTATATAAAAATCAATGTCGCAGAGTTTAATTCCGTGAATCAGAAAATATTATGGCCTCTTTGTTCTATGGCTAACAGGAAATGACTAAGTACCATATTTCAGTCATAATTACAGTTTTCGGTAGAATAGATTTGTATACCAAATATGTCATATTTTGTGTTAACATTTATGTCATCAGTTCTCAATTGTCAGTAACATTATAATTTATTATGGATTTGAAAAAAGAGGAGAGAGAGAAAAAGAAGCAAAGGTTTAACTATTAGTAATGATACATTAATTATAGTAAGTACTATATGGTAAACCTGAATAATATACCTCACTGCCAGTGCAGTAACCTCAGATACTAAAACCATGAGTCCATTATTTTGAATGAACTATACTGTACGTACCATGATATCATAAGACAGTTTATCAGGCAACGTATTGAGACGTTCTTGAAGAGCCTCATAATCATTCTCCACCTTCCTCCTGTTGACAAATTCAAGTGAGTTTAATTATTTCTAAATGTAAAATAGTTAATGGTTTTCTGCTGATGTATTTTCAGTGCTCCATGGAAAGATACGGGAGGGAGAACTGTTTTTATTCATAAATGTATACATTTTATATCATGGAAGATTAATTTTTTTACTTTAACATTTTTAACAATTTATTTAAAAAAACTCTTTTGTGATGGC
The DNA here is from genome assembly GCF_965152235.1 of Eretmochelys imbricata. Taxonomy (NCBI): domain Eukaryota; kingdom Metazoa; phylum Chordata; order Testudines; family Cheloniidae; genus Eretmochelys; species Eretmochelys imbricata. The sequence continues at coordinate 21,263,939 of NC_135583.1, read as the reverse complement.
CCAGCTAAGGACATCATTCATTTTAGTCTGGAAGCTCATCTTTTTGAATTGCAAGCTCCTTGGGGAAAAGAATAGGGCTTTCCTCTGTATTTTATAGCTCTCACAGCACACTGTATTGGTTCAACAATTAAACCACCATCATAATTTAGAAGACAAATTGGAATTCCATCTTATATTTTAGAAGAGGCAAAATCTTCAGAACCTTATTTGCAATGAACAATCAGTGTGGGCTTTAAAAAGGGGGCAATACTCTAAAGTTAAATCTGATTTCTAGCTAAATTTTCTCTCCCCATGGACAGTCAAAATTCCTAAAAGATGATGATTTGACCATACGGTTATTGTAGCTTCTTGACCTATCAACGAGGAGTATAGATGTGAAACATTACTCTAGTTCTCCTGAGCAAGAAAAAATTACTAATGGTCAATTGTTGCATGTTTACATATTGCTCTACTCTTCTTTTGGGCATTTTAGAACATTCTGCATAGAAATTTTCTTTCCCATAGAATTTCCTCAGAATTTTTGTACATGACTTTTCCTATCAACTTGGATGAGCATTTTTAATACCTATTTCAACTATATAGCAACTCATGAACAAATTTGTGATCTTGGAAGTGTCTTAAATAGGACAACAAACTCCCCATCTTAAACAACAAAGATGTTTATGGGCAAGTGCAGTCAGAAAGTCAGTGCCAGAAGGGATCTCAGTAATTTACATTGCAAAAGAGAATAATTTCAAACATACTCCCCCAAAATATGTTTCCTACTCATAAGCAGCATATGCAATAGCACCTATCGAGACTGAGTTCACACAACCATGCACCAGCAGAAGAAGAGATATAGAAAACACATTCCTGTAAACTTAAAAGCTGTAAGCCAAAGTGATTCAATTACGAGTAGTCTCTTGGCCATGAGAATTCTGACCCTGCATGCTCTGGAGCTCTGACCATGTTGGTACTTTCTGCAGCAACCTGGGCAGCTGGTGGCATAGCACACTAGGGTAGCAATCAGTAGATCAGGCATGACATGGATCCATATGCAGAAGGTCCCTATAGAGGGTGTGCAAGGGCCCCAGCCGTTACTACTACCCTTACTTGTGATAATTAAATGGTCAATTAGCTGCTCTGCACCAAGTTTCCAAATTGTTCAGGTTGGTTCCTTCCACGAATCTGTCAGATTTCCTGCACAAAATCAATTTACTTAGGATAGACCAGTGAGGTGCGGAAGTGGTATTTGGTCCATTTCAAGAAAGGTCGCTGAGACAAAGTTGGGAAAGGGGCCAAAGAAAATAGAAATGTCTTGGTGGATCTGGCCAAACAATCCAAACAGTGGATACTGTGAAAAAATCAGGAACTCTCTGAGCTTGGGAGAAACCGTTACCTATGGAATGTTGTCTTGTTTGCTGGCAGTAAAAATACAAACAAACAAAAAGAAAACAGCCCTCTTCTGAAAGAACATTGAAACTGGTGTGTTGGAAAAAAGACTTTTTTAAGGTAAATTATCAGCTACCACGTGCACTGCATCATCAAGTATATACATTTGAGAGTAGAGGACATTCTCTACTTCTGCCCCAATACAGCACCTCATTAATCTTTGTACAGGTTGAACCTCTCTAATCCGGCACTCTGTGGTCTGGCAACATCCATAGTCCAGCATAGGCACCGACTCCGTGGGTGCTCTGGGGCTGGAGCACTCACAGGGAAAAATTAGTGGGTGTGGAGCATCCACCAGCGCCAAGCTCACCTCTCTGCCCTCTCCCCCTGCACCTCTTGCATGCTGGCAGCTTATCAACTCCTCCTCCTCCCTCCCAGCGCACCACGAACACCTGATTCGCGGCGTTCAGGCTCCGGAGGGAAAGGGAGGAACTGGGGCAAGAGGCTGGAACCCCGGGCAAGAGGCTGGAACCCCGGGCAAGGGGTCAGCAGCTGAGATCTGGGGATGGCATTGGAGCCATCGGGTGGGGTGGGGGGGTTGACGGCCAGGACCCCTGGTGGGTGCAAAGCCTGGGGATGCTGCAACACCCACCACAACCCTACTTCCCACACCTATGGAGACCCGCTGACACTCTGTATTGACCTCCCGTGGTTCGGCAAATTCTCTGGTTCAGCACCGGTCAGGTCCCTACGGTGCCAGACTAGAGAGGTTCAACCTGTATTTAATCTTGGGATGGAAGTCAGCATCATGGATATGAACTGAAAATGTTGACCAAAAGATGCGAATTCCGGTGGTTTTCTGAGGGTGTTCAGGTAGGCATCCTTTACAGTTGTTTACTAGAAGCAGACATCTAGCTTGACCAGGTGGATGAAGAAACTGCAATATGAACACCTTAAAAAACACGAACCAACTATTACTGACCTTCTTCAATTCCCAAATAAAGTGGAATCTCTTTGATCATTTTGGGACTATGAAACAAGTTTCAATAATCCCATAATTTTTTGTCTCTTTTAGTTGCTGGAAGATTACTGTTACAGTGGTCACCAGTAGAAACATCAAACTTTACCACACACTGCAGTATTCAAGCACTCAACAAGGTATCTGCTGTACTTTGTAGTCTCAAAGTACATGTCTAAAATGCTGAACTATGGACGAAGGCTCCAAAGTTATTTTTAGACACTTTTGAAAATTTTACCCTTTGTGATTAAAACACAAAATAGTTTTTGAAGACTTGGATCCTATTTCAGGTTCTGCTGCACATTTCCTGACAAACCTCAGACAAGCCCCCTTATGCTTTAGTTTCTTCACCTGTAAAATGATATTAGTCACCCTTCTTCACAGGGCTGTTGTAAGGTAAATTCATTAACATTTACGAAGTACAGTGAGAGTCTTAGAAGAGAAGCAATATGACGACAACTTATTGTTAATAGAAGAAGAAAAGTCTTAAGCTCTGTTCTCTGCCGCCAACGATATTCCTATTTTTATGGAAAATTAGCAATGATGCAGTCATACCACATTTTTATCTCCCAAACAAATGGGGACAATCTATTTCAGCTTGCTACTATGAGAAGAAAATCTAGTTGGAGGTGTGGGGGATGGAAGTCAAGGGAAACAAATCAATTCGTTCTGCTAAAGAGGTTTTTTGGAACAGGAATCCTTAAGACACATGACTGAAGATCTGGCATCTTTTTCTTCTGAGAAAAGAAAATAAGTTGTTAGCTTTTGCACAGAGTGTAAAATTTTATTGTGGTTATCTCATCTGACTTCTCTAAGGGATTTCTCCCTTAGTCTATCCTGCTCAGCTAATATGCTGACTAGAAAGCTGGAAGTGATATAAAAATAAAAAGAGATTTTTCTAGCAGTTTTGGCCCCCTGAATCAGAGCCAGAAGTTTTTATTTTCCTTCTCTCTTTTTTTTTTTATATAACCATCTAATTAGGAATCTGGAAATGAAGGCTTGATAAAGATCTTTAACACTGCACCATTTCCAGCTTTTTGTTAAAGGGACTCTACAGTTACCAGTGGTCATCGTTGGAATTCGAAAGCTTAGTATGTTTATCTCGATGCAACCTTGTTTGTTTTGATATCTGATTAAATATTTGAAAACTTGTTCCCACAGATGATCAGCTGGGTATGTAGTGTGAGGTCAACACTTGCTGTTGAAGGACAGGCCAAAAGGATAACAATCTTGAAGACTGAGTGGCAACATGCAATAGAAGAACTTTTAAGTATTTCTGTGTGGTTTAAAAAAACATCAAGATATAGACTCTTCAAAACCCATCATCACAAATCTCACCTTGCTTATGATATGAAGACAATTCATATTCTAAAGTAAGAAAACCTTTATTAAAGATGCACAGAAGCAATAGCAGTCAAAACCCTTTTGCTATATTTGAAATACGAAGAGGGGAATCCCTAGGAAAACAAGAGTGGAAAAAATGATCATTTCAGCGCTAAACATCTCCTAAATTTGACAGCCAGGACAAGCAATTTCTCCATTTATCTGAAAAGAAGGTGGTGTCCTTTAGGATTAGGCAGTTGACCACTACTGAATAACCAGATAAGAGTGCTGCAGGAACTGCTCTGCATCAAAGGCAGAAGGATTCTACGGCACTGCACATATTCTATATTAGTGACCCTTGGAAGCTGATTTCTTGATGTGGTTGCGTACCATTATGTCGGAGAAAGTTCAGTGGAAAGAGTATTGGGGAATGACTAAAAGATGCACCTTCGTTTTTCAGTGGAACTTACTGGATCATACTCTACTCTGGAAGTCTCTGAAAATGCAGCAATGCTCTAAAAAGATATAACAGAACCAAGAAAATAAAAATAAATCCATTTATTGAATTGACCTGAAACAGTCTTATATAGGAAGTTTTCCTCTCTCCCCATCTAATGACACATGATCATGTGAACTCATGGGTTTATTGGTTGCATAGACAATTAAAAAATTAAAACCAACAACAGTGTTATACTTTCAGGCAGAATAAATATTTATTTAGCAATGATTCAACTTATGAAGTGCCTCTATAAATGGAAATGCTTTAGCTGACCCCATGCTTTACTCATTATTTTAGCAGTTATTTATGTCTCTGAATCTATACTTTTAAAATAAGTTAATTAAAAAGAAAAAAATGAATTTTAATGGAAATTTATTAAAATGGAGTATTTTAAAACTGTGCTATTATTCATCCAATTCTATTTAACATCTATCTGTGTCATTGGCTACTTAAAGATTCTCATAAAATGGTATTATTCAGCTGAAACACATAGCACGCAGCTCTTGCACAATGTGGCTCCAAATGTTAATACATTTTCTTTAATTATGTACATGCTCTGTAAACTGCTTTGCTATATAAAATACATCAGCCAATTTCAAATCCTTCCTTCCTGTTCTCTATGAAAAACATCCAAAAATTAGATATTAACTAAGGGTTTGTTTTAAAACAAAACAAAACCATACCCTCCCAAAAAGCAAAACACAAACAAAAACATTCCAAAAAGAAAAGGAGTACTTGCGGCACCTTAGAGACTAACCAATTTATTTGAGCATAAGCTTTTGTGAGCTGTATGCTCAAATAAATTGGTTAGTCTCTAAGGTGCCACAAGTACTCCTTTTCTTTTTGCGAATACAGACTAACACGGCTGTTACTCTGAAGAAAATTCCAGACATTCTTATAGAAGCAAAAACAAACAAACTTGTAAACTTTTCATTTTGTAAAAGTTCAAAAAGTTAGGCTTTTGGTCAATGTTTTTTGGGAAAGAAGACTCCCAGAATGAGAACTTATATCCTGGACTAAATTGGTATGGATAAGTTATAAACTCCTGAAAAACATATTATGGAAATGCTGACAGATTTAACTACAACAGCAACAATGGCACCACTATAATACTTTCCTTATTGAAAATTAATGCAGTCTCTGAATTTTAAACATAAGTGAAACATATTACTTTTAGATTATTTTCTGCAAGCCAATAGTCAGAATTTAATATGATGATGTGTACAGATTGCCCTGATTTTTTTTTTAAAACTCTTATCCACTGCTTGCAGCCTATGTGCATTTAAACTAAAAACATTTGATACACACTAACTATAAATTATTTGCTTGGAGATCTCTCAGGCATGAAGAAAAAGCCTCTTAAAATAAATTTAAAATATTATATGCTTGATGGTGTATAACCAAAGGTTTAATCTCACCACTAAAGGGGCAGTTGCTGTGATTTTGCAATAACCCTGCAGACAATAATCAAGACAGCTCCTGTTGTTCTCTCAGTAAAATCATGGTAAACACAGCATGGATATATTGTAATTTGATATCTGTAAGATCAAATGTTATATCTCACTGTAACTCATAAGATTTCATTCACCATTAAATGTACATTTTCCTCAAATGCCATATGAATCTGCTATTTACTAGGCATATTTTCTACTAACTATGGATTACCACATTAAAACAGCAGGAAAAAAAATAGTGCCCAGAGATAATGCTTTAAAGGGACACTTTTTTTCCTAAACATTACATGTATTAATGCTTACGAAACAGTTTACTGTAAAAATACTGAAACATTATGTTTTCTCTATATATACATAAAATTACTTAAAATAAGCATGTGCGCTTTCCTGTAGTGGTTGTAGTAGTAGTAATAAATAATAATAAAAAAACAAAAAATACCCAGGAATAACTTCCAAATTGCTGACACCTTTTTATCCAGTCAGGCAGATTCAGTATTCTTTACAGAAGATTATTGGTGCAAAAAATGGCAAGGGGAAAGAGGGTATAAAAGAAGCATACACGTTAAGGTTCAAATATATTTGTGTGTTAGAGCAATGATATCACAGGAAAGAAAATATGAATTTTAAAGAGGGCACAGTGCAATAAGTCAGAGCTATCTCAAACTATACACCCTAAGTATACTAGTAAAATTTAACTAACATTGTTATAAATACTATAATTGCTTGATACTTTACTAAAACACAAGTAGGTTACTTCATCAGTATTTTAAGCATGTAATCAAACATTTTTCACTTACCAGTGCTGGATTTTTTCTTGGCAGCTAGTGACCACCTGTCATTAAAACAGATAACTGCTCATGAAAAAACAAGGCTAAGCACACAGCTGCAATGTCAATGTATCAGAAACTAGAACAGTAGCTTTACAGATTTGGTAGCTTCTCTATATACATTTTTATTTGTCAATGCAAAGGCATGTGAATGTTAGTTCTTAAGCAGCACACTTTATCACAACACTAATGCAGACTGATAACTGGAGAACAAATTACAGCTTTCCAATTCAGATTTTGGTACAATACCTGCTCCATAACTATTAGGTGACACATGATACAAGATTACGAGTATTTTGTACAATCTACAGATCTATTTTCAATGTTACATGTTTTGCAGGATAAGAAACCAATATAAATTATAACAAGATGTCAATGTAACATCCATGCCTGTTCAGTTAAAAGAAAAACCAGCCCTGAAAATGTTTTACTTTATCAGTACATCTACAAATGTTTTCACCTACAGTTTTATTCTAAAACAGTACAAATGAATTTTACAGTGTTTAAATGCAAACAGATTACCTCTATTATTTTTTTTTTAAGGAAACAATTATGATCTGAATAGCCCACTTATTTCTTCAAAATATAGACTTCCCAAAGAGACTGAAAATTAACCAATTCAGAATATTTTTAAGACTGCGTACTTTAAAATATTAAGTTTGGGAGGATACCTCAGTTTAGTAATAATAGACATTATTACATATAGTACATACAGTCAAGATGTTTGTCTGCTGTACCACAACTGCATGGACATTTTGTTTAAATACATACAGAACTCTCAACAACACAAATTGAAAAGTATAACAGAGACAATTTCACTCAATTACATGAAATGCAAAGAAGCTATGAAGCAATCAAACATGTCTAGACATCTCAATATAACATTTTTTCAGATATTTTTGCAAAAATTTGTTTCTCACATGGTCACAAGAATGCTAACATTTGAAAGCAATTAATAGGAGAATATGCCTGAAAACTAACAGAACAGGGCTCTTTTGAGAGCTAAAAATTATTCAAATGTGTAAGGGTTGAAGGATTAGTCCCACATTTGTGATCTCACTACCATCACAATAATCCAACACATTGGGACAAATTCAGCCATCCAGTTGGTTGTGCTAACACCAAGGTTAAATGTCCTTTGTCAGAGAAGAATTTGTAATTTTAAATCCTATGTTTAATTTCTATAAAATAATCTCACCTAATGTATTTGCTAACTTTAAAAAAATTTAGGCACAAAGAGGAAGATTTCTAGAAGATATACATTCAGAAAACCATACTATTAATGCATCATACATAAATCTATTTTAAAATAAAGCTTTCCTAGTATGTCACATACAGTAGCAACATTTCATAACAGTAGTAGTACACAACAGAGTACTGCTTTTACAGGTAGAAGAATCAGAGAATATTATATCAACATATTTCACTGTTTCAGATTTGATAGATTGCAAAGTACACAACATAAATTAAGTGCACAAAAAAGGTTTACAAAATCCTTTAAGAAAGTTCCAGCTTAATTGCCCCATTAAAGAAGAAGCTACAAAAAAAAAGAAGACAGGAAGCTTTCCATTCTCAATACATGACTTTCCATGCATGAAGTGAGCTAAAAGCACAAAAAGAAAAGCCCTGCAAACCATAAGAGCAGCATGTTCATTAACCTCTACATGATAATCCTTTCATAGCTGCATATTAACTAGTTACATATTCATAATCATTTTACATTATTTAGAGAATCTTCTATGAAAATTTCCAGGCTATATCCATTAGCTACAATGTTAAAGGTTACAGAAGATAGTCTACTTAATGTTTCCAGGAAGCTTTTTTAATTAGTAAATACGTAAATTGGGCACATATGCTTTTTATATTTAAAAAAATGGGCCATCAGTAAAAGAGCACATGGACATATGCTGTTTCCATGACCCCTTAAGCCCTTAAAAAAAAAAAAAAAAAATCAATAACACCAATCAATTATAATTTCATTCTTTGATATAATCTCTCATGAAGGGATACTGAAGGATAGAACCAATAACAAACCTTTCAGTGGCCAGGATGAAGTGAGGGATCTTTCATAAGTGCTACAACGCACCATCTTAAATATATTTTTATTTGTAATACTAGTATAGTAGGCTGAAGCACCTACTATACTAATGAGACAGTATTTTAAAAAACACAGTCAGAGATCAATTACACATTACCTACATGTCCTTTGCTGAGACAATCAAATTGTTTTGATAACCATTGGTAATACAGCAGCAAAGAAACAAGTAGAGAAAATATATATATACAGGTCTTTGGATTCCATGCTGTGCTCTACTGTGCTAAGAACAGTGAATATCTAGATCCACAATTTTTATGCAGCTACTGCCAGGCTAAATAAAAATAATCAACACATGGGCAGGTGAGTTAAAGTTCATTTTGTCTGGACAACTAATGCTACCAACACTGCTTTACTTTTAAGGAACTGTAGCCTAAGTGATACCAATAAATCCTGACTTATTTCCCCTCCAGGCATAACAATGTATGCATTTGCAAATTTATGAGGTTATCAATGGTTTATTTGCATACTAAAATATTTAAAGTGTAGAGGGTTATTAAACTACACTTGCAGCAACCTTAACATTACCTAATCAAGTGTTCAGTTATTAAAACAGGATCTACTTGTGAAAAATACATTTCATAGTTTAAATGAAAAGAGAGGAGACAAGTATCTTGTTTCCTCCGTCACCCCAAACAACGATTTGTTGAAATTTAATATTTCTCAAGATCCTGATCCAATAACTGCCTATTTGATTTCAGAAATGCTTGATGTTTTTCAGTTGGATCACAAAGTGTGCCATGCTTGAAGAGCTTCTGCACTTTTATTCATTAGTGCTATTTATTTTGTGGGTAGCCACAAGGGGGCATCATACTGCGAGTCTCCCTCATGTACAGCAGACAATAAAACAGAGAAGCAGAGCTTTTAAATGATTATTTTGCATATCTTCAAATTGTCCTCCCCTTAGTTTCAATTCATTCTTGATTAAGAACCAAACTTTAAAAATGGAATGATAAATGTTGGATCTGATTTTTATTATTTCAACCTATTTAAACAGAAAGTTTACATTACTGCAGTTTAACAATCTATTTTAAGTTTAAACCCTTTTTCCTAAATTTGACAACTGCTAGGCCTGATTTCTACATCACAGTTGAAAGATGAACTAAGGGGTGGTATTGTACAAAGGAGCAACAGTGGCTATTGTAATTAAAGCAGCAGATTTTCTTTTGTCACATAAATGTAGCTAATCTTACCAATATTTATTTATACAATACTCTTTATTTTTAGTATATACTATATGCTAACACAAAAGTGGCTAAAATTAAAAGGATTAGATTTTTAGAATCATGTTCACTTTCTAAGCATCCTGCAGTCCCAATGCTAGCACAATGCAGCTTGCAGGCTATTGAGACAAGAGGATACAAAGACTGCCTGTGTTCCACAGCAGAAGACGCTGTTGCTGTCCTAAAAGGGAAAATTCCCTTCTCCAGCAGCCACATTAAGCCCATTTCCCACACTGTCAGGCAGCCAATCATTATTTTCTCTTTTCTCTTCTCATGCATCTTCTATCTGAGGACCTCGAAGTGAGCTGTAGCTCACGAAAGCTTATGCTCAAATAAATTGGTTAGTCTCTAAGGTGCCACAAGTACTTCTTTTCTCTTTATGAACACTGACTCACAACACCCTTTTTGAAGAGGTATTATCCTTATTTTACTGGAGTATTGAGTGACCTAACTGAAATTACACATCAATCAGTGGCAGAGCAAGGAGTAGAAGCCAAATCTCCTGACTCACAGTCATGAGATATAATCACTAAATACAACACTCCCTCACAATATGCTTCTTAGGCATTAAGATGGGGTTGAATGGACAGTAGGACAGAACAGAAAATTGCAAAAAATTCTGATCCCGTAACATGGGAATAGGTTCTTACCTGTGCATGTATGTGATCTCACACCAGCTCCCCATTCCTGTATGTGCTTCCCTTGTTCACTAATCCTCAATTCCTTATGTGTAAGTGTGTGTCTCTCTTCCATTTCATAACTATGTTTTCTTTACCTGTTGCTTCTGCACACACACATCCTCCTCAATGCTTCCCTAACAACCGGAAGTTCTTAAAGATGAAATACAACTCCTATGAACTATTAAAATATTGAAATGATTACTATTTTATTAAGATGGGATGGAGCAACACTGCTATTTCACCCCACTCAGGACTTTTTGCTGTTGTTGTTTGAGGTGGTCCTTATCTCTAATAAATAGTTCCAGTGCCTACTCTAGTGTTTCTCACAGCAGCAGAATGAAGTTAATCAGCTGATTCTTACCTATTTTCTACAGGTTCTGAACAGCAGCAGGGCACACTGACAAGCCTCTGATCAGTTTTCCTTGTGCTGAAGCTTGGAAAATGCTATGAGCAAGCACTAGAAATGGCAATGGAGTCATCGGCTTGCAGACACAAGGTGACATCGCTGCACCTGTTACACTCAGTTCACACTTTCATGGCTATGTTCTAAACTATAAAAGCTGGAAATTAATTTTTTTAGATGGAAGTTTAATATCTAGGAAAAATTACTATTTGTTACAGGCAAGTGTGCGAGTGGATTTTTCAAGCCCTATACATGTACACTTACATGGGCAAACACTCAACCATGTACGTATGATTCAGGTATTGTACAAGCACATTGCTAGCTAAGGGCCTAACTGGCAAAGCATCTAATCAAATATTTGATTTGTGTATGCACACTGCGTATTTGCATGCAAGAGCAAGGCACATACTAATTAGAGGTTTCAGAGTAGCAGCCGTGTTAGTCTGTATTCGCAAAAAGAAAAGGAGCACTTGTGGCACCTTAGAGACTAACCAATTTATTTGAGCATGAGCTTTCGTGAGCTATAGCTCTGTAGCTCACGAAAGCTCATGCTCAAATAAATTGGTTAGTCTCTAAGGTGCCACAAGTACTCCTTTTCTTTATACTAATTAGACTGGCACTAAAGAGTAGGTATATGTTTAAAATTTAGCCCTCTGAGATTAAGCGACACATGATAAGGAGCCAAGAACTCAAGAGATCTAATCCACTCTCTGACACTGAATGCTTCTGTTTGGCCTTGGGTAAATCATTTCTCAGTCTAAGGGTTTGTCCCCATTGCACAGTTGTCACCAAAACTTATTTTTTGCAGATACTTAAAAAAGCTCCCCCGCAAAAGACAAAAGTTTTGCCCGATGCAAGCGGCAGTGAGACGTGACTTTGTTGGCAGGAGCGTTCTCCTGCCGACAAAGCTTATGCTGCTCGTGGGGCTGAAAGTGCCGACAAAATACTGCAAAAGAGTGTTCACACACGCTGACTTTTGGCGACAAGGCTGTATCGATTCAGCCTTGTCGCTAAAAGCTGCGTGGTGCAGACAAGCCCTACATTTCTTCGTCTGTAAAATGGGGATAAGTAGTACTAACTTACCTACCTCACAGGAGTGCTATCCTAATTAAATAGCTAATGCCTGAGAAGCACTTTGAAGATATAAAGCACTGTATAAGTGCTAAGTAGCATTATTTACCACTTGAAAAGTAATCTGAATATGATCAGATATGTAAGCAATTTGTGTACATGCTGTAATAAAATAATTTGAGACAGTTTAATCTTGAATTAGTCTGACTTTAAACATTTTCTTTCAGTCACATTACTTAAGAAAAACAGAGTATAGAATACTTTTTCTGAAAGTGAAAGGAAGTAATGAGGTGTTAAAGTAATAGTCTAATAAATCTAAAAACAATGTTTTTACCTTTAGGAAATTGGCCTTGCCATTTGGGATTTTGCAAAGTACTCTGTCTTGACCTTGGTTCTGTGGTTCATGCCCTCCCATGAGCAGATTACCATAATCAAACTGTATAACGTTCTTTGCAATACAGTTCAATGTTTATTAGGGTCCTGGATAAAATCAACCTCATTTTTACTACTGCCCTCATTAGGATGATTCCAATTTTTCAGAATTTAGTTGTTTAACTTTGAGTATGTGAATATTGACTTCAATGGGACTACTCATGTGAGTTAAGTTATCCACATGTGTGATTGTTTCCAGGATCAAGACCCGTTGTGCCAGGTAGCCCATTTGTGATATTCTTTGACACACCACATAGCAAAAACACATGGTAAAACTGAATTTATTGATGAAGTTGTAACTAATTCAGAATATGACTTTACATTATACAGTAATAAAATAGCTAGGTAGCCAAACATTTAAGTAGTTTCTTGGTAAAGTCAGGATGTAACAAGTCATATGCAACATAAACATGTAAAATGAAATTTCACGTCTTCCTTTGGAAACCACAAGTTTCTAGTCTAAAACATAGCAAACACTGATGGAGAAAGATATAATTAAGATTTGCAAAATGGTTTCCCCTTCAGTCCCATTTTCGATCATGTTTACCTTTTCAAAAATATTTCCATTTTTGACATTTCCAAAAACTAAATGGCACAAAATGAAATAAAATTATTAAAGCTCTTCAGTCAGTTGGTACATTTTTTTGATTAAATGGAAAGCCAAAAAGCATTGTTGAAATGTAACATTCATTGCTTAAATCAAGGTATTGATTAAATATTACATTTCAAAATTATTAATATAGTCTCCGTCCAAAGGTGATTTTTCTTGGCTGGGAGGTGAGATGAGATGGGGTGTAGTAGGGTAGGGATAATTGGAGGAAATTATGATTTTGGCAAGCATGAAAAATAATTCTTAGTTATGTCCACAGCAAAAAAAGTGAAAAACTAAACCTTTACATGTCAACTGTCCTGAAAGGGTACAGGTTTTGTTAAGTCTGAGAAAATGAATTCAAAATTAATAATTACTGGGGGTATGAATCACTTCAGTAACTTCTAAGTTTTTAGCAGAACCCAAAGAAGTCCTCCTTCTTCATGACTTTGCCCTGGTCTATACACGGGGGCGTGGGGGGGGAATGGGGGATCACTCTAATAGCTGAAGTCGACATACTTAGATCAACTTACCATGGTATCTCCACCACGGTGAGTCGACTGCTGCTGCTCCCCCGTCGACTCTGCCTGCGCCTCTCGCGGCGCTAGAGTACAGGAGTCGACGGGACAGCGCTCAGGGATTGATTTATCACGTCTAGACTAGACGCGATAAATCGATCCCCGCTGGATCGATCGCTGCCCGCCGATATGGCGGGTAGCGAAGACATACCTTTTATCTAGGGAGCAGGAGAAATCACACGCTATCTACTCAGTCTGACAGGTACAAGGGGCTGCCATTCTTTTGCTGGGCCAATTAACTTGAGCGAAAACTTCAAAAAAAAACTTCAAAAGTACCTAGCACAAGTGTAGATAAGGGAAAAAATCATGAATCTCACAATTCTATTCTCACTCTGAGGATGTAGAGGTTTCTGCTAGTGCATCCATTTGCAACATTGAGGCTTTAAGTTAAGATGTAATGAGGGATGATGACTAAGGCTATGATTATTTCACGGAAGCCACGGAATCCGTGACCTCCAGAGACCTCTGTAAAATTTTCTGATCCTGGGCTGGAGCTGTCAGCAGGCAGCCCCACAGCTCTTAGCAGCTCCCAGTCCCTGCAGTGGCCCAGCTGTGGAGAGCGGCAAGGGGACCCCATATCCCCCAGACACTGTGGGTGCTGGACTCTCCTCCCACCCCATTTTGTCAGGGATATTTTTAGTAAAAATCACGGACAGGTCACGGGCTTCCCTGAATTTGTATTGCCTGTGACCTGTCCATGATTTTTACTAAAAATATCCGTGACAAAATCTGAGCCTTAATGATGACACAGGTAGAGGGGTTATGGAAGGCAAGAAGAACAAGAGAGTAAGGGGTACAGAATTAAGATTATGCAGTTGCTGAGGAAGATGATGCCCGTATCTCTCATGAGGGGTAAAGGTTTTGTTATTTGTTTCACTGTAATTCTGAGGGGACATTTAGGATTTATATCCCTCATAGAAGAAACAAATGTGTAAACATCTAAGACATCCTGCACAAACTCTGTTGTATCGGGAGGTCTGTTGGGAGAGGTGGAGAACTCCTTATTGGCTACTTGAGCTAGTCTTTAAAGGGAGTACAACTAGTGCTTTAAAGGGAACCCGCTGGGCTGGCTAGGGCACTTACTGTTTCATAGCAACCAACTCCATCTCAGCTGCCTGTAGGAGGGGCTGCTGGTTTCCTATAGGAGCAGAACCCAGCTAGGCTACCAACTGAATAGGAAAGTGCTCCATGGAGGCGGCCTGGGGGTCCTCCATGGAGATAAAGGACCCAAAGGGTCGTCTCTCTGAGTGGCTGTTGTTATGTGAGGAAAGGAGAGGCTGGGCTTACTAGTATGTTGGATGGACTGCTTTTAAGAAACAAACAAACACTATACGGACTACCCCAACTACTAGCAGAGAAAAGGGTGGTATAATCTCTTTCCATCTGTGGCATAACATTCAGGAAGTACTGAGTGCACATCTACCAAGTCCTGTGAGTCCCTACTCTATGAACAGTCATCCAGATTTTCAGGGGGCGGAATAATAGATACTGAGTCAATGGGGTCTTCAAAATCACATAAATAAGAAATTCCACATAACCTGAATAAATGTAACCTCTTCTATACATTAAAATAACACTTGCTGTATTAATTAAAATGTGATAGATACTGTAACTCAGCAGAAACAGGTTTCAGAGTAACAGCCGTGTTAGTCTGTATTCGCAAAAAGAAAAGGAGTACTTGTGGCACCTTAGAGACTAACCAATTTATTTGAGCATGAGCTTTCGTGAGCTACAGCTCACTTCATCGGATGCATACTGTGGAAACTGCAGAAGACACTATATACACAGAGACCATGAAACAATACCTCCTCCCACCCCACTCTCCTGCTGGTAATAGCTTATCTAAAGTGATCACTCTCCTTACAATGTGTATGATAATCAAGTTGGGCCATTTCCAGCACAAATCCAGGTTTTCTCACCCTCCGCCCCCCCCCCCCCCCCCCACACACACACACAAACTCACTCTCCTGCTGGTAATAGCCCATCCAAAGTGACCACTCTCTTTACAATGTGTATGATAATCAAGGTGGGCCATTTCCAGCACAAATCCAGGTTTTCTCACCCCCCCCCCCCTTTTCAAAAAAACTCACTCTCCTGCTGGTAATAGCTTATCCATCACTTTGGATAAGCTATTACCAGCAGGAGAGTAAGTTTGTGTGTGTGGTTTTTGAAAAAAAAAAAGGGGGGGGGGTGAGAAAACCTGGATTTGTGCTGGAAATGGCCCACCTTGATTATCATACACATTGTAAAGAGAGTGGTCACTTTGGATGAGCTATTACCAGCAGGAGAGTGGGGTGGGAGGAGGTATTGTTTCATGGTCTCTGTGTATATAGTGTCTTCTGCAGTTTCCACAGTATGCATCCGATGAAGTGAGCTGTAGCTCACGAAAGCTTATGCTCAAATAAATTGGTTAGTCTCTAAGGTGCCACAAGTACTCCTTTTCTTTCAGCAGAAACAAACACAGAAATTACTCAAAGATCAGAAGTTACTGTAGTGGGCTGTGAAATTGGTAAGATTTTGATGCAGGGCTCTGGTCACTCCATCTGTTGACATAGTCTGACTTTCAGACTGAAGTGCCTACACTGTAGTGACATTATGAATTTTGTGAAAGCAATCACACGTTACTTAATCAATCTACAATGGTGCATTGTAATATACAGGCAAAGTACTAAAGACTCTGTCCACACCAGGATAAAGTTAAACTGTTCACAAAACAGCTTAATTAGCACAGTTATACAATTTAATCTGTGTCAAATTAACATGTTTTCACAAGTCTCTTATAGCATCCATGCTAGCCCTCTGGAAACCAGTTCAGATGTGCTACGCAACACACAAAATGATGCAACACATAGCTTTTCCTTCTAACGGACACAGCTTTGGGCTGAAATATGTGAGAGAGTCCTTCCTCCATACTATATTTTGTTATAAAAATTGTTTAAATGTTCACGTCCTCAAATAAAGAGTGATTATTATTTCACCTTTTTAAGCATCTGCTAGAATCAGGGTTAAAATCTGATGCTATACAATCAGCAGACATTTAATTCATATTAACAATGGGATAAATTCCTTTGGAATGTGGGCAAATCTCATGGCTCAATATAGTTATCAATTATTGACCAAAACAAGGTAAGACAGGTGACCAGTTAATGCTAGAAGATAAAGCAGGCTTTATAGCTGATAGCTTCAGCCAACTACTGAATGTGCCCTTTTCCTTCTGAACAGTGCTTGAGAAAGCAATCAGGAAATACAGAAAAGCATCTGACAGGGTGGACTGTGCCTAAATAGAGATTCTGAAGTGGTATTTGGGTGGAGATTTTTTTTAAAAAAGGATTAAATCACATAACGCTTCGGAAGCTAGGCTAACTATAATGGGCATTACACAGAAAGTTATGCTTCAAAGCGGATGCTAACAGAATTGGTTTCTCACTAGTGAGCTTTGTTGAGATATGAGCACCATTGAACAATAGGGCTGAAAGAGTCCAATGTGCTTAAAGGTACTGTACTGCACTGCAATCCACACTGAATAAATCAAATTGTTATGAAGATAATGAGCATCTATATATTAAGAGAATCAGTCACCCCATCTGAAACCATCAATATTATAAATATTCTGATTATGTTGATAGTTACTACCATTTTAATGGGGCAACAAGGTAAGTGACTCCATCTTTTAATGAATCACAACAATGTACTTGTCATGTACTTTACAGTGGTAGTAGCTACTATTATTTTGGCATACTGCTCTCTCTCTTTATCACAAATAGTTTGTATAATAAATATATAGTTATTTGTGTGATTACTTTCTAGTATGAAAGCAGATATTTGCCATCAGGGCGTGTAAAATCTACATGCCCCAAACAAGGAGGAAGCTTGCCCTCAAAAGCAAGAGGATCTAAAATCTGCTGAAATTGTTGATGGAGGTCTTTATTTAAAAAAAATACTTCTAGAACTTATGGCGGTAAAGATAAGCTTGAAACATGAAATATGTATAAAATAATGCAGTGTCATTTTCTTGAGTCTGCAGGCACCTATAGTGCCGCCGCTATTGCAGTATCAGAGGGCTATTCTACTCTAAAGCTGTAAGTTGACCTAAGTTACGCTACTTCAGTTGCATAACTGAAGTTGATGCAACTTGGGTCAACTTACAGCACGTCTACACTGCGCTATGTAAACGGTAGACACTCTCCCGCTGACTTACCTTCCGCCTCACAGGGAGGTGGAGTACAGACATCAACGGGACAGCACTCTGCCATCAACGTAGCTTGCCTTCACCAGACCAACAGCAGTGCTGATTTAGCCGGAAGTATAGACAAGTCCAGAGTGAAAGGCATAAGATTCTGCTCAGTTACACTGTTATTCTTCAGAACTGTGGGAACAGTTCTGAAATCATCAAGAATCTTATCAATTTTGTACTGCAGATGCTGCTTGAAAAAGACTTGAACAGCAGCAGAGACAGTTACTGGAGTTATTCATATAGGTAGAGGACAAAACAAAAGCAGAGGTTGCAGCTAAGAGGCAGAGGACACAAGCTGTTTATACCTCTCTCAATTGTTTTCTTCAACTGTTGAAAAACTGTACATGTGGACAAAACCTTACACATAGCATTTGGAGTTAAAGATATCACCCTACACCAGGGGTGGGCAAACTTTTTGGCCCAAGGGCCACATTGGCATTGCGAAACTGTATGGATCGCTGGGTAGGGAAGCCTGTGCCGCCCCAAACAGCCTGGCCCCTGCCCCCTTCCACTGCCCACCCCCCTCAGAACCCTTGACCCATCCAGCCCCCTGTCCCCGTCCCCATGCCCTGACCACTCCTCCCAGGACCCCTGCCCTAACCACCCCCATCCCCATCCAACCTCCCCCTGCTCCCTGTCCCCTGACTGCCCCGACAGCACCCCCCAGGACTTCCACGCCTATCCAACCCCCCCCCCCGGTCCCCGTCACCTGACTGCTCCCCAGGACCCTCTGCCCCTTATCCAACACACACACCCCTGCTCCCTGCTCACTTACCATGCTGCTCAGAGCAGCAGGAGCTTACTGCCCGGCCAGAGCCAGCCCGCTACCTGGCAGGAGTCGTGGACCAGAGTGCTGCGGGTGCAGCGTGCTGAGGCTGTGGGGGAGAGGCCCAGGGCTAGTCTTCCTGGCCGGGAGCTCAGGGGCCAGGCAGGATGGTCCTGCAGGCCATAGTTTGCCCACCTCTGCCCTACATGAATTAAATTCATAAGTAATCTGTCAGGGACATGTAACATACACTGACCAGTAAGTTACAATAACCGGTGCCCTAAAATCTCATGATACTTAGATGACATGGTGAATTGCAGGAGAGTCACTTTCCCTTCCTACTCTTTCTAAACCAGGAAGAAAAAACAGACGTGAATCAGTGAAATATGAAAATCTTTAAAATATATTCCTACTAAAACCACCACACTGCCAGACCTCAATGGAATTCATTAGATTACCCAAGACTGCATTTGCACTCAACATGTCCCTCATGGGTCTAAATAGTTCTCTAAACATCTCCCATTTTGTAACACATAACTTGTTCAATTATTCAACAATTTAGCTGTCTGCAGAGTGACAAACAGTACAGAACATTCATCTACCTCTTATCTGTTAGTAACCAAGGATCCATTAGTCACTGAGAATCACATTTATATATAAACTATTAAATTTAAATTCAGGCTCTATAGCAGGGGTTCTCAAACTTCATTGCACTGACAACAAAAATTACTACACGACCTCAGGAGCGGGGACCGAGCCCACTCAAGCCCTACCGTCTTGGGCAGGTCGGCAAAAGCTGAAGCCTGAGCCTCACCACCCAGGGCTTCCACCCCAGGCAGGAAGCATGTATGTAACCTGAACCCCACCACCCAGAACTGATGACCTTGGGCTTTGGCCCTGGTTGGTAGGGCTTGGGCCCTGAGCCCCAGCAAGTCTAAACCAGCCCTGGCGACCCCATTAAAATGGGCTTGCGCCTCATTTTACTGTCCAAACCCACAGTTTAAGAACCACTGCTCTAGAGCATGAGATTCTGCCTCTTTAAATATCTATATTGTACTTCCTACACCTACAAACAGTGGGCTTAACATAATATTTCCAGCTAACAGATACTGTACTTTCAAGCAATCAGTGATAAATGCGCTATATTTTTTTACACTAACATTCAAAACTTTAAGCAGACATGATGCTTTCAGTGATAGTCTTTATCATGAAAATTACTAGATATTCTTCTATAATTTATCCCGAAGATACACATTCTAAGACATGTTTTTCTACCAAGTACGTTTAGTAGATGTCCTGAAAATTGCTTTTAAAGGCTTGGTCTGATTATCACTACAAACTAACAAGATGAAAACTGTCCAACAGGCAAGTGGCTATTCTAACCAAGAATTAAAATCATTCGCCAACAGAGTTCCTAAACTGGGATGTGGCAGCCCCAAACAGACATCAGTGGGTCATGAACTTCCTGGTCTTCCGACGTTTATAAACAGGAGGGAGGGCCTACGTAGATGAAAGGCGACTCCCGTTACTGAAAAGATTGAGAACTACTTACTACATTTTAAAAGCCAAAACTCATGCCTAAATCAGTAAAAGAATGCAACACATATCCACTTTAGCAGAGCAATATGCATGCTAAAAATCAATCATGATTCAAATAAAAATATTTCTAGGTCAGCAGGTAATTAATAGTGTATTTCATTATTTCAAAGCCTAGAGGAAAAAAGGACACAATATGGTATAAGTTTCAGTCTAGTGGGAGTAAAGCTAAATAATTTATTTTTATTCAACCAAGTTTCAGTCCTAAAGGGAGCATATTGTCACCTGGATAAACAGTAGTGTGTGTGTGCATTTCTGTAAATCTAAGCATATCAGAATGAGAGTCAGAGCTGGGTGAAAATAAAAATACATCAATTAAATTATTTTTCAAAGTGTGAAATTTTCAAGTTATTTGACAAATATTTGACCACTTCTTTTGAGACTATATTAAGAAAATGTTGTAGGGTATTAGAACACAGGTTGTGAAAGACATTTATATGACTACTAGATTAGCAAAAGCACTGTGCAAAATTTTATAGCAATCATATCTAATTTCAAGCTTGCCTCCAAGTGGAGTTTGCTCAAATTTATGAAATCTATGACTATCTGAAAAGGAAGGTGATGGTATAAATGAAATGGTCTCCTCAACCTTAAAATATAATATTTTCAGAACCAAAAACACTATTGTAATGCGATTATATACAGCTTCCAATTCTCTATTTCACAGAGGAAGAGCCCACTATGGCTTCATCCTGACACTCCACTGTAACTAAGATATTTAGCTCCTCAGGATAATTTCATAATGAAGCTGAAGGGTTCAAATATTTTTAGCCAATCTGCAGAAATTATGTAAAGTTTCCTTATGATAAAATACAATTTTGGTACAGCAGCCTAACAGTCTTAATTAATGGCCTCTTGGGTCTCTTTTCCACTGGAGCAGATCTGTTTGAGAACAGTCTTAAACTTGCTTACTGAAGGGCCTTGCCATGAACTGGGAATAATTCTACATGCTCCTGACAGACATGCACTTACACTCCATGACCAATTGACACTAAAGCATCACAGAAGCATAATTCTCCATCACAGTCAACTAGCCTGGAAAGTAAGTGGACTGTGGAGAGAGAGAACAGTTTACTCTCATCTGATGTTCTTATAAGAAGAGACCATTCAGAGTATCCCACCAGATTATCCTAATTTTCATCCATGTTAACAACCCATCAGTTTAGGTAGATCTTTAGGTAATGATGTGGGTCTTTTTCTCCAAAGCCAGACATCTTGTTTATACACAATATTCCAGAAGATGCTCATGGTCTGTATCATGTATGCATTACTTAGGCTCCCTACCCTCAAAAAAGTGATGTTGGTGGAAGCACCATACAGTAAAGGAACTACTAAGAGTTTTCTTTTATACCTAGGGAGCTACTTTTAAGATGCATACAAAATTTTTAACCTTATGAAGAGACCAAGATGACAACTGAAAAGGTATTTAGATTATTGGCATGAAATACTCATGATGATGTGTACTAAATATGGCTCTGATCATGCAATTAATTTCATATAGGTAGACACCTGCACCTATGCAGAGCTAATTGCAGGATAGGGACCTATCACCCCAAAAATCACATCAATCACCTAGTAAGTGGATATGACTAATCTTAAGAAGGAGAGATCTCCAGTTTTGCACTAAGCCCATATACAGCATGGAGTAAGAGAAGACATTCAGTATTCTAAGGCAGGAAACTTTGTAAAAAAGACATTTGATAGTCTGGCTATTTTAAATACAGCTCTAAAGTAATCAATCTTCAAAAGAAGGTTCATGACTGATTAGACCCTAATGCCCTACCTATGGAAGTTAGTTCACATAGGCAGAAGCCCACAGGAAGCTCCACTGACTTCAATAAGGCTCTGTGTGGACCAACTTGCAGACCTAAAAGCATAATCACCTTTCCCATTAAAAAAAAATTAAGCGTCTGAGAGAATAATAATTTGAAAAACTGGTACTACTATGCACGTACAATTACACCCTGACATAAAACCTTAAAAGGATGTTTGTTACACATTAAAGCAAGTATTTACACAACAGATTGCAATGACCCCTAGGGAGCCCACATGGTGCATCAGTAAACATATGGGTATCTTCCAACTTTTCTTAAACGGTATTCTTTGAATTTAAAAGAAAGGAAACACAAAAATGGCATTGGAGTAACATGGCTGCGACACAAGGCCAAAAGCCAGGACGCTAACCTTAGGGCTGACAGATCATCTTTAACTTGGACTATTGGATTTCAACACTTTAGGCAGAGCTAGGACACTGACACGGTTTATTTCAGCCCCACTCCAGAAGCTGGGTCAGGGTCCACTTTTGAAGCAGCCCTGTGTTAAAAGCACCCACAGGCCTCTACCCTGGGGGACAGAACCGGCTTTGTGTGTGGAGGGGGGTCACACCCTTTTTACCCCAAGCCCTGGTGTTGTTGGGGGGCCGATGACGCCAGTGGCACTACGGGGGGTGGGTGCGCACCCTTGGGGCTGGGCTCCGGCCTGAGGCGACTCCGGACGCTCAGCTGGCAGCCCCGCGCCAGCTCCGCGGTGCCGGACCCGCCGGGGCGAGGCGCTCCCCGCACACGTTCTCTCTCGAGTGCGGTGGAAGCGACAACAACCGTTACAGGCCCAACGCTGCCATGGCCCCGCGGCCTGGGCCTCCTCCCCCGGGCCCCTGCCCCGCTTCCCCCCAGCCGGGCCCGGCGCTCCGGGCACCCTTCCGGGCCTCGCTGCGGAGCGGCCCAGGCCCCCGGCGCTGCTGCTCGGCCTTTACCTTTCCCTGCTCCTCCCGCAGGCGGCCCACCTGCGCGGCGCTGAGCGGCGAGGCTGTGCCGGGGGCCTGCATGGCCCGGGCGGGGGCAGGGGCTGGCGGGGGCGCGGGCCGGGCCGCTCTCCTCAGCAAGGCGAATGAGTCCTATAGAAATGTTTGTGCAGCGTGAAGCGCCGGCTCCGGAGCCGCATCCACGCGGGGACCGCCGCCGCCTGGGCCCGGGGAGCCGCTGCCGGGGGAAGCATCTCACACTCGCATTCTGGGCCGCGCCACCGCCTGCGCCCGGGACCAGCTGCGCCGAGGGGCCGGAGAGCACGAGCAGCTTGAGCCCAGCCGCTGCCGCGCCGCCTCCTCCTCCCGCCCGCCCGGCTGCCTGCTGCACTCTGGGTAGGCAGCCACAGCGCCCGCCGGAGGCACCGCGGCGAGCGAGCGGAAAGGCGGGTGCTCCCCACCCCCTGCGCTTCGCCGGGGGCACCAAACGCGATCCCAGCTCCCAAAGCTGTCATGCCCCTGGACCCCATCGCCAGGCCACCACGCGGCCCCTGCCCCCTTACCCCATCGCCAGTCCACCACACCGCCCCTGCTCCCTGGACCCCATCGCCAGGGGACCACTCAGCTCCCTGGACCCCATCGCCAGGGGACCACTCAGCCCCTGGACCCCATTGCCAGGCCACCACACAGCCCCTGCCTCCTGTATCCCATTGCCATGGGACCGCTCAGCCCCTGGACCCCATTGCCAGAGCACCACACAGCCCCTTCCCCCTGCACCCCATTGCCGTGGAGCCACTCAGCCCCTGGACCCCTTCGCCATGGGACCCCTCAGCCCCTGGACCCCATCGCCAGGCCACCACACAGCCCCTGCCCCCTGTATCCCATTGCCATGGGACCGCTCAGCCCCTGGACCCCATCGCCAGGGAACCACACAGCCCCTGCCCCCTGGACCTCATCGCCATGGGACAACTCATCCCCTGGACCCCATCACCAGGCCACCACACAGCCCCTTCCCCCTGAACCCCATCGCCAGGGCACCATGCAGTCCTTGTCCCCTGGACTCCATCGCCAGGGGACCACACAGCTCCTGGACCCCATCACTGGGGACCACACAGCATGCAGTCCCTCGATCCCAGCTCCCAAAGCACGCAGCACCCTGGATCCCATCGCCAGAGGACCACACAGCACCCAGTTCCTCATTCCCAGCTCCCAAGCACCCAGCCCCTGGATCTCATTGCCAGGGGAGCACATAACCCCTGGATCCCATCGCCATGGGATCACACAGCACCCAGTCCCTCGATCCCAGCTCCCAAAGCGCACAGCCTCTGGATCCGATCACACAGCCCTTGGATGATATTGCCGTGGGACCACATAGCACCCAGTCACTCAATGCCAAAGCATCCACCCCTGGATCCCATCGCCATGGGACCAAACAGCCCCTGGATCCCATCGCCGGGGACCACACAGCTTCTTCCCCCTGGATCCCAGCTCCCAAAGCACCCAGCCCCTGGATCCAATCATTAGGGGATCACACAGAACCCAATCCCTGGATCCCACCTCCCAAAGCATACAGCTCTTGGATCCCATCGCCATGGGATCAACACAGCACACAGCCATTGGAATCCATAGCCACTTGATCCATCCATAGATCACAAAGCATAGAGCCACTTGAACCAAGCTCCCAAAGCTCAAAGCCACTGGATCCGAACTCCCAAAGCATGTAGCCAATTAATCCCATCGCCATCAGATCACAAAACAGATCTATTGGATCCCAAGCCATCAGATCACAACTCACATGGACACTAGATTATATAGCCATGGGACCATAAAGCATTGAGACACTGGATCCAATTGCCATTACAGCACAGAGCCACAATCCCAGAGCTCTCAGATCACAAATTCCAGATCCACTGGATTCCCTAACCATCAGATCACAAAGCACAGACCAATTGGATTCAATACTCAGATTCAAAATGCCTCTCTGTATTTCAGGCCCATTAGTTGTCAGAATACAGAACCATCAGACCCCCCTGCCTTTGAGAGCCATCAGTTTCCAAGTCGCAGACCCCAAAGCACAGAATCACTTGATCCTATACCTGCTGTATCCCAAATTACAGATCCATTAGATACCAGAAGACAGACCCAATAGGGTTAAATTACAACCTGTAAGATTATAAATCACAAACCCGCTTGATCCTACACTGACAATAGCCCAAATAATGACTATACTGGGTTCAAGGCCTACTGGATTCTACATCAGAAACTTGCTTTGTGGAAATAGACAAATGAGGGCTTGCAAGGGCTTTAGCCCCCTCTCCCCACCAAAAAAATGTAGGGATTTCATTAATAAAGGAAACACTGAGTTGGGAACAGCAGTTCATTTATCTCACTTTGTTAAAAATGAATAAACTTAGTCAGTTCAAAACTATTCACTGAAGCAATATTCAACAGCTATTACTTTATTATTTTTTAGCCTGCCTGCTGCCGCACCTAAAAAAAGTTGTCTACACCACTACACTGGATTCATAACAGATGTTCTAGTAATAGCTGCAAAGAGTCCTGTGGCACCTTATAGACTAACAGATGTATTGGAGCATAAGCTTTCGTGGGTGAAAACCCACTTCGTTGGATGCACCCATGAAATCTTATGCTCCAATACGTCTGTTAGTCTATAAGGTGCCACAGGACCCTTTGCCATTTTTACAGATCCAGACTAACACGGCTACCTTTCTGATACGTTCTAGTAATAGAAAAACAAGAATCTAGTTTTATTAATTTCAGATCCACAATATCCTGGAATAGTGCAAATTGGGAAAATCCCTTATACTACACCATAGATTAATTAAATCCTAGATCATAGACTCATTAGATCAGTTATTCTCCATGTTTTTCATTCTGCAGTTCACTTATTAAGCAAAATAACCATTAATGGGCCCAATTCTTTCTAACACCCAAATCTACACATTGGTTCTTAAACATTGCATTGTACAGACCACAGGAAGGGCTCTTGCAGATTATAGTTTGAGAAACACTGCATTATATTCTTCACTCCAGTCCCCTAAAGAACCCCTACAGGTTTCTTTAGTTTCTTATCCCCCTCTCTCTTTCTCTCTCTCTCTATATATATATCATGCACAGACAGTTGCACATACAACTTTTGCACTTAATTATTGCAAAAGACAAAATAGCATGGGTCTGAAGAGACTTGAGTGATTTTGATATAATAATACTATCTTCTGTGTATATATTGTAATGTATGTTTTATCCTATATGTGCTCAGTGCTTTACATCAGGTATATCGTGCTCAACAACAACAACAAAATTAGAATTCCCGCCCTAAAGAGTTCACAATTGCAAGGCAAAATCTTGGCCCCACGGAATTCATTGGGAGTTTTGCCACTGACGTGAATGGGGCCCAAATTTCATCCTCCTTGAATTAAAAAAAAAAAAAAAATGTTGTATGGCTCTCATGGCCCAAAGCAGCACAACACATTTTACAAATCCACTGGGATCATTTACTCCACCACTGAACCAGTCACCCGTTGCTAACAGGATGGGGTGGCAGTTCAGCAGCACACAATATCACTACACAGCAGCTGAAGAAGCGTGTAACCATTTATCTGAAATGGAATTTGGCCAGAACACTGGGATTAACCCCCACCCTTATTTTTATTGTAATCTCATGTTCTGTGCTATACACGCTCCATAGCTTGGGGACTCAATAACATAGCTACATGATCTTTCAATTTTCATGCTTGGGATGGTCTTAAGTTAGACTATTAATGTATTTTTAACATTTTTAAAATTTATTTTCCTTGCTATTCTATTTTTCTAACGTGCACATTTTGTAGTTCATCCTGGAGCCAATACAGCTCTTTTATTTATTTTTACATGGTTTAGCTTTTCCAGGCATTCTGTAGTGAATTTGTTCCATATTATGTATCCTACAGTGTTTCATTCACCATTATTTAAAATTAGTGAATTATTTAGTAAGATTTTTTAAAATAGACATCCATAGTATATCAATAAGACTAAAAGCCATGGCTTCATTTGCAAGGATAAAATCACGAGGGCTATCCTATACTTGTTCAGGGAACCAGTGAGTAAAAGGGCATGATAGTCATTATTTTACAAGCAGATGACAAAGGGCTTTCATCGCAATTTCCCCTCCCACCCCCTTAGGTTCAGTGGCTGACTCCCCCTTTGCTGTTTCTTTTTTGTAGTGGGTGTCAACTGGCTCTAGCTTCTTGACCAACTTCTAATTCTGAACCACAGTCAAGCCAAGCATTTGCATCACTTCCATTTCTGCCCCTTTTCCCTTCCCAAAAGTCTCATCTTTCCTCTCCTTTGGTTCCTCTCAGGTGCTGTCAGATAACAAGGAAGTTTGGAAACACCACAAGAGCATCAGAAGAAGGGAGCTAACTTTAGATATCCCATGAAGCAACAATTTTGAGGAATGTGTTCCGTTACTATGTTTGGTTGGTAGGTTTGGTTTTCATTTTAGTTTTTTTACAGTGCGTTTTTATTATGTTTTATTTAGATTGCTGAAGTGCTAGGCCCTGGGTTCTTAACCTGGGGCTTGCAATCACCTTCTCTTTTTTTTTTTTTTGTTTTTATGTCTAGATGAGAGGAGGGTCCAAAACTTGTTTCTGTTGTTACATGAGGTACAGAAAAGGTTGAGAACCAGTATAGTAGGAACATTCCAAACACAGAGGAAGACACAGTTCCTGCCCAAAGAACATACAATTTAAAAACAGATCATTCCCAAGAATATGGATCAACATTTTCCTGTTCTAGATATGCAGAATTTAAAACAATTATTCAGGAGGAAGACCTCAATTTTTAGACAGGAAGACCTCAATTTATTTTTTGGCCTCCCGAAACTCAGATAGTTAGAATTCTAAAAGGGTTGAGCTCACAATATTGAAGGTCACTTGAAATTTAGGCTGGAACCTACATATATTTTGGCAGCTATGGATGTGGGGAGATTTCTTGGAGCCCTTTGAATGACCATGATGCTTACATACACATTCTTCAGAAAGCAGCTCACTAGCAAAAGGATCTGTCCTTTCTAGTCTAATACTTTATGTAAATCTTGTATCCTTTCTAAATGCTGATACTAAATAGCTTCCTTTTAATCTGCTTAGTACCTCTCTTGAACATTATTAGAAATATCCCAATTAAGTAATCAACATTCTCATCAGGGGCTCACTGATACACAACACACAAAAACTATGGATATGGACAATTTTTAAATTCCTAAGAAAGATCCCTTTTTATTTCACAACTTGATCTTAAGGCAAACCAGAGCATTAAAATATTTTTAAAATTTAACATTTCAATCTTTCTTCAGTCATAATAGAGAACAAAAGCAGCATGAAGTAAGCAGAGGAGCCACAGAATGGGAAATGTATGTCACCAAACACTATTTTACATCTGTTAAATACAGTGAAAAAGCATGCAAACAGCTCCGTGTGTGCCAATTATGCAGACTTTTTACTAGTAGGTGTGCCATTAATCCATTGTTTAGAGTCCTCAAAATGTATTGCATTGAATGGTTTTGGCAACTGGGCGAATTAAAAGGGCATG
This sequence comes from Eretmochelys imbricata, assembly GCF_965152235.1. NCBI lineage: Eukaryota > Metazoa > Chordata > Testudines > Cheloniidae > Eretmochelys > Eretmochelys imbricata. The sequence goes on along the minus strand of NC_135583.1, from coordinate 21,235,451 downwards.
TCACTTGTCAGAGTAGCAACTACATAAATTCTATTGTACTAACTGAAATGTGGGATCGTTTGCTGGGCCCTTTTGCATTTTGCATTTCATATGCCAAAGAAAAATGTTTTAATAGTGACAAACAGATGGTATGAATAATTTGCCAAAGAGGAACAAGAAACATGTCTCTGGGCCAAACTTTGTGTGGATTTATAAGCTGTGTAAAACCACTGTCATCAGTGGGACTGCATGGGGTACAATATAAGCACTCTAATTGCAGAATCTCTGTTACTGATGACTCGGGTCAAGTCTTTTGGGGGTTGCCTTCACTGCATTGTTAGCTCAAGCTATAACTCATGTGTTGCTCCTAACCCGACTCCCATCCACACACCAAAGTGCCTAGCTCAAGTTAAGTGGTGATTTAGAATCAATCTAGCTGGTCCACTTACGGGGTAGGTTGAAGTTTGAATGCTGCTGGTATTGAATGCTAACGCCAGTAATGCAGTTGGAATGTAGCAAGTTACAAACACTCATCAACTGCTAAACCAATCACTCTGTGCTACTAATCCAATCGTGTAACTGGAGTGCTGTTCCACATCAAATTGAAATGAATATGTCCAAACATTGTACTGCAAGATTCCAAACACCACAGCTTACATGCTCACAATGGCTTCTATCAAATTAAGCAAGAGATTTCTACATGCCTCTCTTCACACAATTAGGCCCCAATCTCACAAAGATTTATGTATATAATCAATTGTACATGCTATGAGTAGTCCCAGTCATACTCAGTGGGTAAAGTTAATATAGAATATAGAAGTCAGAATAATGCTGTTCCTTAGGCCCAGCTCTGAATTCTGCAAAAGTGCCTTCTGTTTCATGTTTCTTTAAACATTACCACTGCCACATATTCCATTTCTATCTAGGCAGAAGATATTGTGTTGCTGACTGCAGTATGTAGATCCTAACTTTGCACTGATTTCAAGTGGAATAAAGAACCAGTACCTAAAAGGTTACAGCTGGTCAGCAGACTCACTCTGACCCAGCATCTTAATCGTATTCTGGTATCAACTCTTCTAATGAGGCCTCTTTTTGACCCCTTAAGGAGATTCTCTTGGTGGTTTTACTACTTAAAAAAAAAAAAAATCTTCCTTGTTGCAGTTACATGCTAGAAGGGTCAATGAACTGGTAAACTTTGTAAAAATAACTGCCTTAGCTTTGCTAACAGATGCAGGATTTCTCCCCAACCCTCTCAGTTTCATTTTGAAAAATATTATTCTCTCTTCTTTCTGCCCTTCTTCTGAGAACCCTAAGGGGCTCAAATGGCACAACTTGGATGTGAGATCAATCTTAAAGGGCTACCATCAAGTCTGTTAATTCTAAAAATTTGGCCTACCTTGGGAGTGGCCATATAGTGAATGTTCCTACTCTTAGGATTCCAGGAATGTGCTTTCTCTATTCTACTTCCGCCGGGACTACTAATGTGTGTGAAGTTACTCGTGCTTGAGTGTTTTCAGGATTGGGGCCTAGATTTGTATCTCCTTCAACCTTTTCTTATTGCAGCTGTCAATATTTTTGCCATGTTTGTGGGATGACCGATAGAACAGTGGGACTACTCGGCAAGCTTCCATTGACCAGGAGTCTCTAGGCTATAAATGATCAAGTGGTCATCAAATAGAAGAAGAAAAGGGAACTGAAGCATCAACACATAACGCTGTCATTGGCATGTTCAGTGCTGCCCTTTAAATCCCCTTGTGCTCCTTCTGTCCCACTTCTCTGTCACTAGAGGAAGATATGAGACTTCAGAGGCAACACCAACATGCTGATTCTTCTTCAGTTTAAACACTGTAATTACTATTGAAGTGTTCAGTTATAGAGGGTGACAAGATATTTGCTCAGTGTTACCTTATCTATCTGTCCCATGTTTGTCACCATATCTAAGCACCATCAAAATGATCAATCCTCAGAATCAGTGCTTCAGTATGAACAATTATTAAGGTAAATCCGTTTTTATTTGTTTCTCTCAAGCAGGGGAAACAATGGGCCTGATTCTCACTTAAAATACGGCTCCTTTTCACAGTACTGGCAATGTAAAGGGGCCTTAAAGTGGACTAAGTGTAATTTGTGGCCCATTTGCACCCACCAGAATGGTGTAAAGGAGCTTGAATATGACTGAGAATCAGGCTCTCAGAATCAGGCTTGGAAGAAAACAGAGAAATTAAACACTCATTTTTTGACCAGCTATTTAAAAAGAATTGGATAGACTACATGCTTTTTTAGGGAAAGGAACCTCTAAGTTTTCTATATTCTTTTCCAACAAGCATCTATAGAGGAATATCTGAAAGTGAAGCTAGCCCACTATTAATGTGTATTATATTTTAATCTTATTATACCTTTCCTAATAATGCATTAATATAATTTATTTTTATGGCACTGGTATGTGATAATGCTCTAGGAACCTCACAGAAAACATAGTTGCCTATATCTTAGTTCTTACACTATGTATGCTGCCTTGTTTGGTTTAGTACCTGAAATTTGGATGGTTTATTTGTATGCTTTGTAGATTCTTCTGCCACCTTTGATTTGTGTTGCCTGGAAATTCCAGATTTTCTGCATGTAGTCATACCCAAGAGGAAAGCCTGATTCAAAAAAGATTAGCTTCACTTTGCTTTTTTCCTTATCTTTTCTCTGTAAAGGAGGAGAACTTCCTGATCATGTCAATAGATTAGCAAAGATAGTCCAGATAGCTGAATATCTTAAGGGCCTGAATCTCCTCTCACTTCTTCCAACTTTAATGCTGGTATAACTTCATTGACTTCGGTGATGATTTATACCTGTATAAGTGAGAGAAGACTCAGACCCCAAGGCTTTTACTAGGGATAATACTATGTTTGTGCTGCTTTTTAGCACCTGACATATATGGTGCCAAATTCATCACTCTAATATGTTTCCATTCAAGTCAAGAAGTTACATCAGGGATGAATTTGGCCCACACTGTTACTGTATTCATTTGCTGAGGTAATTATGAGGATACCTGTGATAGTGTTAATGGTGAAATTGTACACACACACGGCACTAGATTTTTAAAAATCCTCTAAAACTTCTCTTGCAATTTTGCAAATGAACTTTTTAACATTAGCACACACAAACTGCTTGTGTGCACACAGCCTAAGTAGACGTCTAACCATCTAATTTAATCTAAACATAAAGGCATTTTCCATGTACAAATCAAAGTACTGGTGTATGTAAAACATATGTGAAAAACTGCATTTTGAATTTTACAAGCCCAACTGAGGCCCTTTGGGAGTTTGACCCATTAGGTATATGGGATCATGTAGTGAGGGTGTCATATTTAGTAACCTCTGTTGCTTCAATGAAGTTGAAATGTTCAGCTCTCTGACAATAATAGACTTATAGCCAGAAAGGGCTCTGAGTTGAGAGTGGAATTGTTGGGTGCTCTGTTGCTTGGTAAATGTTTCTGCTAATTATTGACCAAGTGTAGGTTATGCTTTGTGTTATTTTTGCTATACCTGAGCCAGGCTGACACTGTTAGGCTTGTACAAAGCTCCCCCTTTTTTTTTCATTTTAAATGCTCCTTAGCTTAATGGCCATTAAGAAGGCGTGCCTGCTAATTTGTATTTCACACACTCTTGTTTCAAAATGATAAAAGTGACGTGTGTTTCGCGTAAGTAACACCATTCTCTTCATACATTACAATAATCAAGTCCTCTGAATCACCTTAATCTACCATTAAAATGTACTCTCACCTCTTAACCTCTGGAGCTGATATTTCCCTAGGTGTTTAATTCACCAAGGTTGATGGGTTTTTAGCACTTTAATATTAATTTCAAAAACTCTTTCTATCATTTTACTTACAAATTTTCCATCTTTTCAGACAATTAAATGAACCTATTGTATACAATTTATCTTTTCACTTTACTAATACATTTCATCTGAAAACTGCATGTTTTTCCTGCTAAAATTATGCATATTTCCCTACTATCTACCACCCCTTTTAGTTCATTCACCTTTTTTTGTTTCTTGCCATCTATTCTGCTTTAACATACTGTACTCTGTTGCCCAAGGCATTGTCTATTTACCGACTCCCTACCAGTTTTGTTTAATTCCTCTCAGTCAAATTCCAAATACTACGGAATGTTACATTAATCTTTATTAAAAGCAAAAACTGTGGCAAGACTGTGGAAAAAAAAAAAACAGAGAGAAGCCAGAAACTGTGTTCTTAATTTGTGCTACTGCAGAAACAAAGACAATGTTAGGGCTCAATCCTGCAAACCGTTACTCAGACACGTAATCCTGTTTATGTGAAAAGTCCTATTGATTGATGTCAATGGAATGCTTAAGGACCTCTCATGCAAGTAAAGATTGCAAGATTGGGCAGTAGGTAAGAAGAGCATCTCTTGGGGAACTAGCTGACTCAGGAGAGTTACAGCAAGATGCACCTTAAGTCACCTATTCAAATCTGGCCAGGACACTAAAGAGAGATGCTCATCTGAGTCCTAATCAGTGGCCTATGTAAAAGGGGTTGAGTGGTCTCAGTCTAATTCTTGGTGATGAAGACTCCATCTCAGGTAAATCAACCTCATAGCTGACACTTGGAATGAATGTCTCCAGTCCCAATAATGTAAATCCAGAAACTTTCACTGATATTAAATTCACCTAAACTTTTTAAAAAGAAAAATCAATCCACAAACAGAATATCACAACTTTATGTTTCGTTGGTATGGTGGATTTGTGTTAAACCTTATCATTATTTAAACATAAAATTGAATTTTATAAAAGCAAATATTTTTCATGGAATGTTATAAAACATGCATAATTCAGAAAAGGTGACTCAAGGCATTTAGGTAGGCTTCCATCGGACCCAAAAGATTAGAATGACTCCAAAGATGCCATTTTGATCCCATGGGCAAACATATAAAAATAGATTTTTATAAAATAAACAAGGTCTGCTTAGACTATTTCGAGGCAGAGGTATAAGAAGGTATTTTTACATGTTTTAACATGTTAAGCATTATTGATCTAGTTGATTATTAGTTTGGGAGGCATTCTAATCATTCTTATCAATCTGCCTTGAGGACTTAGTCAGTTTACAGAATAGATCATAAAAGTGTAAACACGGAAATATTTATTGGCTACAGTGCAAAAAAACATACTGCCTGCACATGTTGTTAAGTAGGCCACTTTTATTTTTACAGTAGTATGAAGGCCTAATCCATACTGCCACAGTTGGGATCAGCAGAGGTGCTTGAACTGGATTCCCCGTGGCATAAAACCTGCCTGCAGATCATTAACCATAAGGGACCCTAAACTTTGGTATTGACATCACTATCCCTTGATCCAAAATAGCCTGAAAGTATTGACCATCAAGACAAGTCCATCTATTAAACCAAATCTCGGGAAAGGGAAAGACAGAATAAGGCACCACTGTTTGTGTTTAAAGGGATACTGATTAACATAGTTTAGGAATGATATTGTTGTGGTTGGTTGATTTTCTACATTGGGGGTGAGAAGCAGATGCTGCTTTTTTATTTGATTATATTTTGAATTTTTTGTAAAAACATCTTGAGTTTAGGACACATATATGAATCAAAATAAATAAATATGACAGAGTGAGGATTTGAACATCTTCAGTAGTAAATATCTGACCATTTTAAGTTATAGGAGCACATACAAGAAAGTATAAGGCCTCAATCCAGCTATGCGTAACTTTAAAACCCACTGATATCACACTTTGCTGATCAGGGCACAATAATGATAAGTTTCTAGGGCTAAAACCTGAACTGAATTCTACAGATGCAGATGTCTTAAAAAGGAAACAATGTGTGTATGTAGAAACCACGCCTCCAGACACACATCCTTGATAACTTGTATTCATGTTCAGAAACTCGGTCAAAAGCATGAATATTTGTTTCCACAGGATTGTAAAATTTATTTATTACAGTCCCCAAGATTGTACTTTACTGCACAAAACATAAATATGGTCCCTGCCTGAAAGAACTTACAATCTAATTTTAGACAAGACATGATGATTGGGGACAAACAAATGGGGAAGGTGTTGGGTGGGGAAGGCTGAGAGTTGAAGTAATAAGCTCTCACAGTTAATGTAGACTTGTGCACTTTGTGGTCAAAAGGTTTCAGAGTAACAGCCATGTTAGTCTGTATTCGCAAAAAGAAAAGGAGTACTTGTGGCACCTTAGAGACTAACAAATGTATTTGAGCGTAAGCTTTCGTGAGCTACAGTATTTTCCACTGAATGCATCCGATGAAGTGAGCTGTAGCTCATGAAAGCTTATGCTCAAATAAATTTGTTAGTCTCTAAGGTGCCACAAGTACTCCTTTTCTTTTTGTGGTTAAAAGTTAACTTTGACCTCAATTAAGTTTTAAATTTAGAAATTTACTTTTTGTGGCCATAATAATCATCATGAACAGAACAAGCATCCTAATGGGCAATGCTCCACAAACCACACTGAAGAGCTCCAATGAAATCCTGGCCCCACTGAAGCCAATGTTTTGCTATTGACTTCAGTGGGTGCAAGATTTCATGGTGAGCCTCTCCATTTCCACCTGTGTGCCCCAGAAAGAGAGTAGACGTGATGTTCTTTCTTTGGACTCTGTATTGACATTTATACATTTGCAACATGAGTGTAAACATCCAGTCAGAATTCTCCACTCACACTGGCCAGTGTAAATGACTACTCAGCATGTAAGGCAGTTAGGCCCCTGTTTTGTTGGTGGTCTGTGTGTTCTCTCCAATGCTTTTCCTCTACTTAGTTTCTAAGAAGCCCATTTACCCATGCTAAAATCTGGAAGCAGAACAAGGAATGGTGCTACAAAGAATAGCTCCTTCCCTTCTTCACTGTTCCCAAAATCTGTAGCACTCTCTCGAGGCAGAACACAAACAGAAGGGCATCCATGCAAAGCCAGAACGCGGTAATGTTGCCATGGAAGTGGCACTCTCCTTCCATGCAGAAAATAGAGAACCTGCTCTTGGCAGACAGCCCTCTCTGCAAACAAACCAATGGGAGTCAATGTAGACTATTGTGACCAACTCTCGCTGACCATCTTCCTCTCCAGAAAGAATTCATTTGTGTGCTCCTGCCTCTCAATAATAAGAAGAAATGTATTTGAAAACTGTAGGGCAGTGGCTCTGATCTGAAACAGCAAAGAGCAGGCTTTGAGGAAGTCAGGGTCTGATTATTATTTCTGGATAAATGACCAGTGAAATAAATCATGGAATGAAGGATGATAGGCAGCAGTCTTTTAAAGAAGCACTGACTCTATTTTGCAGCCTGTTATGGTGACTCAGCACTGTGCTGTGTATTCGACAGCATTGTGTGAGCACTTTAATTCCTTCTTTAATAACAAAATTCAGAAGATTTGAGCTTGTTTGTTCCTCTGGTACTTTGGAGTTGCATCAGGGAAAACTGGAATAATGCAATAGTGAACTGTTTGTTGATGCACTAGATATTGATAGAGCAATAGATAAGATTACACTACGTTAATGTTTCTGTAATACCGTGGATCTTGTGCTCTCCATAAATGTGCAGAATTCCCACCAACATCAATTTGCACATATAGCAGAATGTCTGAAAGCAGGATAATGGAGTCAAGATCTATCATGCAAACCTGAGCATTGGATGTTCCTCTAGACTGCAGAAATTTAACAACTTACTGCAAAGTGATAGCAGATAAGGATAACCCCCTTCCAGTCTCCAGCCCTTATGACCACCTGAAGCTGTAGTTGAAGATGGAGTAAGGCATTGGTGAATGAGCCTTACAGTGTCCAGGTATCATCAACTCTGTCAAAAAATATTACAGAAAGATTATTCCAACAGTTAAATATTGGTAGTGCTGGACAGATCATCATTTTCAAATACATGGTTGATTCAGACTCCATAGTCCATCCAACATCACAGTCCCCAAAGAGTATACTAGACACCCCTACCTACCAAGAAGGAAGATGTTAAACCTAGAAAAGGTGCATGATGGTGCATGTTTTAATTAACACTCTGATGCTGCATTGAGCTCCAAGTGGGCAAACCCCTGTGCCCACACAGAACCCCACTGACTTCCCACATAGAGCTCAGTGCAGGATCTTGACCTACATTACCTTATTTTTATTACCACCTCCATGTTATTTCAATACAGAGTTTTTATTTAAATGTATTTGTTAAGTGTTGATATTCTGCTGAAATCCTGTGATCAATTCAAATCCGGCGTATGTATGTTTGCCACTGTAATTGAGCCTGCTCTGAAGAATATAACCAGAATGTGAGAGTACAGCTCACCCACATCAGCACCGTGTGGATTTCATAGAATAGTACAGGAGTTCTTCATTTTCAATAGAGTTACAGTGGACACCTCTGCTAATAAACTTGAGTTAGTTGGCCAGGACCCACATTATTTCTAGTACAACCCGATAGCAAACTTGGATTAAATTTGTTTTTCTCAAAGGATTATTGTCTATGTAGGATCTGATTTGTTCACTGTTAGTAACGGTCAGATTTTCAAAAAATTTAGGCATACAGCTGTGCCTGCAAAACCTGAATGCCATTGTGTGCTTAATTTGCCATACTCTTATTATGAATTTTAAAATACAGCCAGAAGCATTAAGTTCCTCTTGGAATGAGCTCTATGCCATATGAAAAAGAAGTATGGGCCACTTTTCAAAGGCCACTCAACCTCTTCAGTCTCTTTTTGTGGGCACAAATAATAGAATTTATTATTCATTACCTGATTATGTTTTGCATCTGCAGATCAAGTAGATGTCTCAACATATGTGATAATTTATTTCCTCAGCTGATGGTGGGTGCATAATAACTTCAAACACAAAATATGATGCGTATTTATATGCTTAGTATGCTTCAGGTACATTGAAATTAGTGCTAGTTTTTGATAGGGCTGTTCTTCTTTCAAAGGTATTTTCCTTTCCAAGAGCAAGATCATGGTTGGCCTTTATGCAGGGCGGGAAAGAGCATTTGGAAAGTCTCTTACCACTTGCACATTGCACATTAGAGTCTGTCATAGTTCTTGTGCTCATGGGATCACAGGGACTGCTTCCTCCTTGTACCCCAAGAGTGCATGGACAATGCCCTTGAATGAGTTATCTATGGGGGCTGAACCTGGGAATCTCTGGATTAAAAAAAACATCAGACTCCATTACTTGAGCTAGAAGACCAGGTCCATGTGCTTGCAGACAGAAGCAGACTCAAAGCTGTGGTCTATCTGTCCCCTTCTAGCAGCTAGACTCACTGAGTTAGCATGGACAGAGCTGGCTAGGGAAGCTTGTCCTGAGTGTCAGCAGTCCACAGCAGTTCAAACCCTGTACAGGCCACTAGCTGCAGTGACATACCTGACATGTCTTCTGCAGGAACTGACTCTAAGACATTTGGGTCTAAAAACATAAAAGACTCTTCTGTCTGAGCTAAAGAACCAGCACAGCTGGGCTGGAGGCTGTAGCACACTCTTAAACCTCTACACATGGTCTCACCTCGAGAGAGGGACAGATAACTGCATGGAGGTAACATGCGTTACACACACACACATACATCACCCCAAAAGGGGAGGGGGAAGAGGTAGTGTCCTGGGCCTGCTTCCCCTTTGAACCTACTCATTGCGGTGGCCCTGTACACAAGGGGTAGTATGCTGCACTCCTTGAAGGGGTGTAGCAGTGGATGCACTAACTCTCTGTACCAGAAAGCATTCCACCAGTAACTCTCCCCCCCTCCCCGAGAAGTGCAGTTTCACATCCCCCCTACAGAGGTCTGTGCATAAATGGCATGACTGAGCCAAGAATGATCATCACTTTTATGAGAAAAATTCCATAGGTTCTTAGACACACAAAACAGTTTTTGCTATCAGTGGAATTGCAAACCCTGTCAAACGTTCTCTGGTGTTAAAATCATAGTTATGATTTATGGAAAACAAACTATAAATTAGACAATTATCACTGAAAATATACTTATATATGAAAGTGCAAGTAGAGGTTATAAATACTCTGTCATTATTTATATAAACTAAATTGTAGAAATTCTTATGGCTGCAATTTCAGTAGTCTTTCAAAACAAACAAAGGACACACCATTAGCATCTATGACCCCTTTAGTGCGTGTTTGGGTTCTTTTTGTTTTTTGCTTTTTTATAGAGCAGACACACTTAAAGTAAGATGGCTGCTGCCATCCCATAATTATCAAAGTAGGAGGCTATAATGGCCTAGTTAGTCAGTGGAAAGCCACCCACAACATCAATACATAATTGAACCTGTTTTGGTTTCCATCAAGTTCAGCTTAAAGTTAACCACATGCTTAAGTCTTCACAGGATCAGGGCCAATATAAATTTGTACATGCAAATACCCAGTTTGTGCATACAATCATGATAATCACTTGCACAAATTAGGTATACAATTCTATGTTCATTTTTCCATTCCCATATTTGAAAGCCAGGGCCTATCTACCTTTCTACCCTACTAATTATGTGCCCATCACCATAAAATCTGTGCACTGTTTATATGTTCAGATATCGGGAATGCCAATTCTAATACGATGGGACAAATTCCTTTGTCTTCTAGCCCAGCTCATTTTCTCTGAAATGACTTGTCTTAGATTTTCAGATTAAAAATAACGAGTATATAATTCATAAATACCACATAAATTTTATATTAAAATTTTAAAAACCATACCTACAGTATTTTAGTACCTGACTTGTATATTTATGTGACTATTGTTAGAAGTGACTAATTGGGTTTGATTAGCTTCATCATTAATATTCTGTCCATAATTTAACATGCTTCAATAAAATACCCTAAAGCAGTATAATGATTAGATTTCAGGAATATGTGTTTTGCAATTAAGTTGCTCTTGATTTTGATATGCAGATTAAGAAATGGTGGTCTCATTTAAAAAAAAGCTGCCCTTATTAACTCAGCAGTATACTCTGAAGATTAGGTAAGAAATCCAAGATTTTTTCTTTGTATATGCTAGTTAAAATGTATTTCAATCAAGCATATGTGGGCAAATCAGATTTGATTAGTTTAAGTTCACAGTCATTCTATCTAAATGAATAATGTGTCACCTAACATTGCAAAAATTTGATTAATAGTTTATCAGTTAATTAAAAATGGGGTTTAATTTTTCTTTTTTTAGGAAAATGCAAGGTAGATGTTTCTTGTGTTCATCATAAATGCAAATTATTTCATCTTGAATCTATTGTTCCTTGTTCGTTTCTTAGCCAACTGGCAAGAAAATAAAGCTTTTAGAATGATCTCTTTTCGAAAGAAGTAGTAAAACTTTGCTTGGTTACACATATGGCTGCCAGTTGTCTAACTTCACGTGGGAGAGCTAAGGATTTTTATTTTCTGCATGCATCCCACAAAGCCTCTAATCCTCCCCCACCTTCTATATGTGGACATTTTTGAAAAGGCCCCTAACCATTAGATTATTTCATTTCACACCTCTACAGAGATAACAACCCTGTGTTAACCAGAACACACTTTACTAGTAAAAACTAGAAATTAGTCCAGGGATGGCCTGCTAGGGAACTAATGAGGTATATAGAAGGACTTGTGGCCATTTCCACAGATTAAACAAAACACAGGACAGGAAAGGATCTGCAGTCATGGCCAATCCTTTGTTTGCTGAGCACAATAGCCGTGTACAATATTTGTAACCCCCGGTCTTAACTCAGGATTTAGCTAAGGTCTGAAGTATTCTATTTAAAAGTTTTAACACTCTCTCTCTCTCTCTCTCTCTTATTTATAGGCTATGTAGGTTGCAACACCTATAGTTAAGACTGCCAGACACTTTCCATTATGAGACCCTATTTCCAGTTGCTTATAACTTTGCCAACTTTAACCATTTAATCTGAAATGTTCCATGCTGGATGTCTGCTCAGGTTGATATATATATATATTTTAATTTCAGTAAAAATAGTTCAGCTGTTTCTCAGCGGAAAAGAGGTTGTTTTGCTCATGTTAATATTTTTTAAAAACATTTTGTTGAGACGCTCTTGAAGCCGCATGCTTTGGAACAGGAACTTGAAATTTGGGAGGGGGAACAGGCTGGTGTTAAGGATGTGTCTTTTCTTGTCCCTATGAAAAATCTGCCCAAATTTGACCAAGGTATGAGCCTCTGAAAATCTCAGTTTATATACATTCAGAGAGACTTGTTAGACTTTGACATATTTTGAAGATTCCATTTGTACTGAACACACAGAGGTTAAGAAGGACTTTCTCTGCAATTGCTCCTCCTGGCGCTCACTGGCCACTGTGGTGCAGGGTACCAGAACTGACAGCAAGAAGACTGTCTCTCCTTGCTCTCAATGCTTCCCACTTCTGGTGCCCAGTCAGCAAGGAAAAGGAGGAGGAAACAGCCTGACTAGCATGCAGAGGACTGAGAAACTGGGCCTTGGGCTGGTGAAGAGGGAGACTGAGAAAGCGAGTCAAATGGTGGGGGATGGGGATAAGGAGCCAACAGGGGGATTGGAACTGGGGACTAGGACGAGGAGACAGGGCATGTTCCGGGTGAGGGATTGGGAAGGGGAGCAGAGGAGTGGGGACTAGAGCATAGAGCCGATGGGGGATGGAAGGGACCCTGGGATGAGGAGCTAAGGGAGGATTAGGGAGGAAAGTGGGACAAGGACAGATTGGAGGGGCCAAGGGCAGAAAAGATCAGATGGGCAGAAGTGTCTGTAAACACAAGAGGAGTTCAGAACCTCAAGAACTCAGGAATGATTCCTAAATCTCAATATTCCTCCGCTGTCAGCAAACAGCTGTGAAACCCTCTTGCACATGTACCTCATTTCCCTCGTGACCCACACAGAGGATGGCAACCTACTTCTACTATCAGTTACTGTGTCAGCTCAAGTGGCTGAGATCTTTGCAGTGGATCTATAGGTTCTAACTCTGCTGAGTCAAGATTCAAGGTTCTACAAGATGGAATTGTGCAGTTTCCCTTTTTAGTAATTTATGGAATTATACACCAGAAACTCTATTAAAGGAACATTAAGGTTGCAAAGTTAAGTACTCAGATTTAGAAATTGAGGTTGCCTGTGCTACTTTAGTTCAGCCCCCTTGTGTGTGTGCATTATGATATAGTCTTTAAATGCATTATCACACTAGCTTTTCCACACGAGCCCTGCTTCAGTCAGTGCACAAGATGAGCAGTGCTCACTGAATGAGCAGCTATTCAACGTTTATATATATAAATGCATGCAATTTAAGAATTGTGAAACTTGATGAAGCCCTCTTTAAAGATGCCTTCACTGACCATCATTCAATATTCAGGGTTATTTGATAGCTTATGAAAAATGAATTGGTGGTTTTAGGATGGTACCTGTGGACAGATATTCACATCATAGAAAATACCCTCACAAATGGTGCTCCTGTTGGCATTCTCAGAGTCAACCAAATGTTGAATGAGCTTGGAGAGTGACCTATTCTCTCACCCCTAAGTATGGTCCATTCAGTGGAAGTCTGAATGGGACTTCAGGGATGATAGGGTGGAGGTTTCTACTGCCACAGCTCATGTTGTTCTGTAGCTATTTAGAGGACATCAGTTTCCTTTGTCCAGACAATATCTCTGAGTTACTTTGTCTGTTTTGTACATGTTCGTTATAATAGTTTAAAAAATAATCCCAAATGCACAATGATCTATTCGTATTTTAACATGTACAGCTGGATTAGTGATATGCTCATGATGGTTCCCCCTCTCCACTTTCCCCATTCTCTGTCACTATAGACATCACCACCATTCACCTTGGTGCTCAGGCCTGTAATGTGGGCTCCTTAATCTCAAATGCATGTCCAGACTGTATCCACATTTCTAAGAGCTGTCATTCAGCATGTCTATTCTGCAATTAGACACGCGCTGCTGGCCCCTGCCAGCAGACTCAGGTTCGTGGGGCTCAGGCTAAGGGGCTGTTTAATTGCCTTGTAGACATTTGGATTTGGGCTCCCACCTTGCAGGGGCCTAGACCCTGGTCTCCAGACTCAGCCTGAATGTCTACAATGCAATTAAACAGCCCCTTAGCTCCAGCCCTCTGAGCCCAAAACAGCTGACATGGGCCAGCTGCAGATTTTTAATTGCAATGTAGACATACCCATTTTCTCTCCATCCAGGCCTTCCTCATCTACCATTTTGTCACCTTCTCACACAAATCTCTCCACACTTTCTTCTGTGTTGTCCCTTGTGCATGGATCACCCTCCCTGAACTGATCCAGAAGGCCACTACCCTCTCTGTGCCTTCAAATCTTTCCTCAGAAAGACCCACTGTTCCCATGATTTCTGCCAGAAATCAGTTGGTTAATGACAGCTTGTGGGGAGATCGGGATAGCTGGCACTTAACCTACTTATAATAATTATTTTAAAATTGCAAATGTATATATGTCTGTAAATACATGTATTTAGTTATACCCCTCTCTCCTCCCACTTTTAATGTTACTTTTCTATGGCCTGATTTTTCGGAAGTGCTAAGCTCCAGCCAAAGTAAATGGGAACAAGAGGGCACTTAGTATCTCTGAAAATCCGGCTGTTGGATTGTAAATTCTTCGCATGTGTTTGTACAACACCTTCCACCTACCCAATTCTGACATCAGCCTCTGGGCACAACAACAATATAGATATTAATAGTAATAATAGTAAAGCTATAAATATATTGGGCTAAATTCCGTTTTTGGTTGATTTCAATGGGGCCATGGGCATATGACCAAGAGCAGAATTTGTCCCATGCAATTTTATTTCTGTGCTAATCTCCCATATTTTAACTAATAATCTGGTGGCAGGGGTGGGGGTGGAGGAAAGAGGGAAATAGACCATATTTGCATGTGAAAACTGCTGCACATGACATATCTTAATTTTTGCATAATATTACCACTTGCAAGAAATGTAGAAGTCACATATAAATATTAATGAAAAGCTGCAAAAGTTGGACATGCAGAGACACAGGGAATCCTGAAATGCTATGCTTTCCTGATATCAGTGGTTCCTTTTGGCTTTATAGACCATCCTATGGTTGCTTGATTGGGGAACTGAAAAGAGAAATAAAAGTATTATTTAATTATTCATTGGATAAGAATAAAAAACCGCTAGTAATTAAACATAAAAATCCAAGTACGTAGTAGAAATATACAATTATAGTTACATGCTCAAAGATTATATTACAGAGAGAGCTACGGGTAACCATGAATAATGGATCCATCAGAAAATACTATTGGCTTCAACTGGAGCTGAGCGTACTCAGATTTCTAATGACTAAAACCTAGCTAGTAGTATCCCTAAGATAGAAACTAATTGCTCATGGATAATAATGTACCATACTTGCCCTCCAATATTTATACATAAGTATATTAATATATCATAGCATGGTAACATGGTATGACTAAGATCTAAATCAAATGATTATGTCAGTGGCCCATTAAGCAAATAGTATATTAAACCAGAAGAACAGCATATCGTGTTTGCTCCCTATAACAGTAGGTTTAGACCTTAACTAGACTCTCCTATGAATAGAACTATTCACTAGCTGCAGATTAGCAACAAACTTGTTTTATTTAGTTGATTTATTTAGTTGATTGTTGCTGTCTCAAGGTTTTTAAAGGAGTCTACTAATATAAAATATTCATTCTATGACAGACTATACAAAAGCATTCCAATCTTTCACCTCAAGCAGGAACATTCTATTAATATTACTATGAGAACTGGTCAATATTTTTTCATCAGAATATTTCCCCTCAACAAAAAATAGCTTTTCAACTACTACTAATAATAAAATACAAAATCTTTGCAGAAAATTTCAGTTTGTTTGAAATGTTGTGTTTTTTCATTGAAAAAACATTTTTTTCTCGGAAACTTTTCACTTTCCAGTTAAAAAATATAGGTTTTGGTCAAAAGGTTTAGTTTAGATTTTTGAGAACCAAAAGTTTGTGTTGAAAACCAAAATTTTTACCAAAAACATTTTCAGAAACTTATGTTTCGGTTTTTAGCTTCAGTTTTTCACAGAAAAAAAACAAAATATTTTCATGGAAAATTCTGAAATTATTATTTTAAAATTGGCATATGTCAACCAGATCTAGTGAGCATTAACTAGAAAGTGAGCACAGACTTGCTTGAATTTTATCCTAGTACACATATTAATTCTGCTCTCAAACATGAGTACTGCCTCTAATAACTGTATATTCGAACAGTTGGAATGGAGGACTTCTGACTGATGATCAAATTATGTTTTGCTTTATTAGAAATGGATCTTTCCTTCTGGCATGGTCTGTGTGAAACTAATGTCATGACAAAATCATTTACAATATTGGCATGGAAACAAGAGTTGACAGAGTAACATCACATGACACAGATCATTGAGACAACTCCAAAATGGCTGATACCCTACATAAAGGTGTTTCATCCATAATCATTGTGTTTATTTTGGTAGCACTTAAGGGGCCCAGCTGAGACGTTAGCTATTTTATCAAATGAAGGTATCAAACCTCTTGCTAAAGTTGATCAACTGGCAGAGGACGCAAGGGGGTACATTGAGTTTTACAGGGATCCCTTGGAACAGATAATGGCATAATAATTCACTAAAGGGTGGCGAGTAAGGTCTCTACCGAGAGCCACTAGTCCACTGGTCATCATAATCATGGATGATATTTAAGGACTTATGTGTCTATACTTAAAAATTATGTTCTTAAGGCAGATAACCAGGAGGTAACATGTCTTAGACAGGTTGCTTTCAAGAAGGAGGTAACCAGTGCCTCTCTCTCTGTCTGGTCACGTGTGTATTGGGCACTGTATGTATCACAATGGATGCCTGTTTGCTAATTAAGAGATTGTGAAATCTTCAAGAGAAGAAATTTACATGAAGAAATAAACATAAGAAGGAGATCCTGTTTACAAGTAAAGACAACGGATTGTTGGGGTGCATGTGGGGATGCAAAAACACCCTAGGTCTTTTACCGAGGAGGCAAGCTGACAGCATGACTTGTCTCAGAAATGGAAGATCACCGCCAAGCCTGGCTGTATAAGACTGGTGAGGAATACTTTATATATGAGAGTATCTTGTTACTTAAGTCTAGGCTCTAGAACTAGAATGTTATGATTTTATTTTACAGGTAACCATTTGTTTCCGATATTTTCTACTTGCTATCACTTGAATCTCTATTCTTTGTTAAATAAACTTTTACTTGTTTTCCCTATAAACATATCTAAGGACTTGTCTACACTTACAGTGCTGCAGCAGCACCACTGTAGCACTTAGTAAAGACTCGTCAGCCTAGGTACTCCACCTCCCTGAGAGGCGGTAGCTAAGTCAATGGGAGAAGTTCAGTCAATATAACTGCGTCACTTAGGAGTGTGGTGTAGACAAGGCAGTGTCAAGGGCATCACCACAGGGAGAGAACATGGTTTTCTTGTCCATACAAAAACATGGACAAGCTGCTGCTGTTCAACTTCTCACTTGTACTAAAAAAGTACGTACAACTTCTATCCACATATATGTCCACTAATTCCCAAATTCACTTATGTAAAGATTCACCAAAAGATTGTCCTCCTTGTTTTCAAAACTATTCATGAACTTGCTCCAAACTACGTCACAGACCTGGGGCCTGATTTTCCACTTCATGTAGTAATTTCATCTGTGCAAAGTGGTGTAAAATGCTATTATCCTGATTTAGTGGCATTTCACATACTCTTTGCATTGACTTTGCCCAAGTATAAATTACTAGAAGAGATGCAAGGTAGTGAAAAATAAGCTCCAGGTCTTTCTCCCTCATTCGTCTCTGCCAATACCTTTAAAAAAAATACAAACTAGAAAATTTTGATATATTTGCATAAATTTAGGCAAAAACATCAGAAGCCCATACCTAACTAATTTAGCAAAATCCCTGTGAGGGTAGCTAATTGCATTTATGGGATGGCTAGAGACTATATACTTCACTATATATATATAGTATGCAAATACCATCAAATACTAGCCATCCCATGAATGCAATTAGATATGCACAGAAATACCATAAACATAATAATAAATAAGTGATCTTGCATATCAATATTATTTTGCTTCATGGTGATAAGCTTTAAGGATAGGGTGGGAAGAGGGAATGAAAGCCAAGCCATTTACAGCACCTTTGTGCTGATGTGTTTAGAAGAATTAGTCACACTTTTATATTTTTACATCAAAAAATAAGGCTCCAAAAACCTATTTCCATTTTTAAACAAAAGTGTTAATTTCTTTACCTCAGGGAACAACCTTTCTGTTTTCTAAGTAACCCTGAGAAGATCTGATAGCAGATTTTAAACCCGAACAGTAATAACTGAGAATTCTGGCAAATATGTGTATTAAAAAAATAGAGAAAGGTAGAAATATTTGCTTAGAAGTTTATCTTGTGAAAGAGTTTGGGGTATCTCAAGTTGTATAATCTAGATTATGAGAGAAATCAAGGAAACAGAAGATGACTTTGAAACATTTTAGTGCAAGGGTTATTTGTTAACAGCACAAATCTCTGATTTCATATGAAACCCCCCTGTACACAGCACTGAGCTGATCACCAGAAAAAAACAGCAGATTGTTCAAGTTTCCCTACAGACCTATAGAAAAGCAGTGGAGGAAACAGTAAGACTTGTCAAGTCTGCTCATTGACTCCATCTCTTTTCAAATCTCATCTTAAAAGACGCATCTTTTCTCCCTTGCCTCTGCCTATAAATGTCCTACTGCTCTCTGTTATTAGCCTTAAGAATTAATATCTTAATTTGCCATACAATAGTCCAAATTCAACCTGGTGTAAGTGGTGTCCGTCATTGACTTTGACAGTTGTATTTGTTTAGACAAGATCTGAATTTGGCCCAAAATCTTTATATCACAGCTTCTGTAATAATAACCCCACTACTACCACCTTGCACGTGTATAACACCCTCGATTTGTGGACCACAGGGTCAAAAAAGAGACTTGAAAATACTAATGACTTTAGCCTCAGAGAACCCCTCTGGGGGAAATTTTCAAAAGTGGTTTCTGATTTTGGGTGCTCAGTTTATGAGTGCCCACTTGAGACACCTACAGTCTGATTTTCAGAGATGCTGAGATCCCACCACTTAAGATAAGTTAATGAAGACTAAGTGGAATCCAGGTCTGACCTTACCATGAGACAAACTGAGGTGGCCGCCTCAGGTGTCAGACTGTGGGGGGGCGCCACTACGACCCAGAGTGTAGAAAATTGTGTCTGCTGCTGGTGCACATGTATTCTCTCTGCTCTAGATGCACAGAGGTGGTGGAGTGCTGTGCTGGAGGAAGGAGGGCACAAGAGACATTACAGGCAGGCAGTAGGAAAGGTGAGAGGGAATAACAGAAAGCAGCAGGAGCTGCAGGGAGAGAGAGGAGGAGGAGGAGCCTCTTGTGACCTCTCTAGTACCCCCAGGAGCCTGGACTGATTAACACCAGCTTCTCAGGGAGCTTCCTGTTTCCTGCTGCTTCCCTGAACCCACTTGAGGAGAACAGGCAGTCAACTGAAGTAGTAGGAGCCAGTTAGGCCCTTAAGACGCTGATCTCTTCCCTCACTCAGGCCCTGCAACCAGCCTGCTTATTTGTCCCCTTCAACTGAGTGTTGAGAACCACTATAGCTGGCACAGAACAGCAGTCATGAGTGAAAGAAGAAAACGCCCCTCTGGGGCAGCATTCAGAGAAAGAAAGAAAGCAAAGGAAGCTTTTCTATCTAAGCAGGAAGGAGCTCTCCTGAGATACATAGACACAAATGTTCACGGTGAGCCTTCCGGCCCCAGTGAGGATGTGCGTGGTGAGGAGGTGCCTGATCTTCTAGTTAGTCACAGTGCAGGTGACCTGGCAGCTACTGCAGCATCCATATCTCATCTCAAATGGATGTAACCATGCACATTCCTGAAGAAAAGTGCAGATCAGAGAAAAGTGTGGTGGAGGCGCAAGAAACAGCTGCTGCTCAGTTCAGTTCCTTAAGTCTAGATGATCCAGGACAGTGGACCCACTTGAGCAGTAGCCTGAGGGACTTCCTTGTACTGCATGGGCCACAGCAAGTGAAAAACTTCATGTTCCCCGAAGACAATGAAAATAGAAGTTTCTATCCAACACATTACTGGTGTGAAATCCCCAATGGTGACAAAGTGGAGAGGCCATGGCTTATGTACTCAAAAACCCAGAATGCTGCATACTGTTTTTGTTGCAAACTCTTCCAGTCTAATGTTCCAGCAACATTGGGTTCTACAGGAACAAAGGACTGGAAAAATCTGACTAGAAATCTGGCATGCCATGAGAAGGCTGCAAATCACCAGAGAGCATTCCATAGGTGGAAAGAGCATGAGATGAGACTAAGGTTAAAGGCCACCATAGATGATCAGCATCAAGAGAAGATTGTATTAGAGTCTCTTTACTGGTAAAATGTTCTGAAAAGGCTCATTGCCATTGTGAGAATGTTTGCTACCCAAAACTTAGCACTGCATGGCACTTCAGATCAGCTGTATGTGCCAAATAATGGAAACTTCCTTAAAACTGTGGAGCTGATGGCTGAATTTGATGCTGTACTCCAGGAGCATCTAAGAAGAGTCACCACCCAAGAAATGTACACACACCATTACCTTGGAAAAACAATTCAAAATCAGATCATACAGTTACTGGCAACAAAATCAAACAGAAGATTGTAGTAGATCTGAAGTCAGCAAGATATTACTCTTGTGGCAGACCCAGACCAGTGGGGTACAGGAGTCTGGTAGAAGGCAAATATACTGGCCACTGGATGAATCGTTTTCTGTTCCCTGAGTGACCAGAGCAGGGGCTGCCCTAGAGCAATCAGGAACCTGCTAGAACCAATTAAGACAGGCAAGCTAATAAAGACACCTGGAGCCAATTAAGAACTTTCTAGAATCAATTATGGCAGGCAGGCTAATCTGGACACCTGGTTTAAAAGGGACCTCCCATCGGTTCGTAGGGGGGTGCGCAAGGAGCAGGGAGTGAGAAGGCGTGCTGCTGGAAGACTGAAAAGTTCAAGCGTGATCAGGCTTCAGGAGGAAGATTCTGCAGTAAGGATAAAGAAGGTGCTGGGGGAAGGCCATGGGGAAATAGCCCAGGGAGTTGTAGCTGTCATGCAACTGATACAGGGAACATTGTAGTCAGCTGCTACACAGGGCCCAGGGCCCTGGGCTGGAACCCGGTGTAGAGGGTGGGCCCGTGTTTCCCCCATCCCTCCAACTCCTAATTGGACACAGGAGAAGTTGACCTGGTCTGTGAGAAACACCAGATGGGAAGATCTAAATTGGAAAGGGATCTGGCCTGTCCCCGACCCACTAGGCGGGACAGAGAGACTGCGGGGATTGTTCTCTGTTTCCCCCATCCTGACCAGTGATGAGGCTAACTGAGTGGACGGCAGGTTTGAGCCACTAACAAAAGTGGCCAAACTGAGGGCTGCTGTGAATCTCTGAGGCGAGCAAATCCACCAATAAGTGCAGGACCCACCAAGGCAGAGGAGGAACTTTGTCACACTCTGTTATTCCTGACTGCACACCTGACATCAGCCATACGGAACAAATGAGTTTAATAGTGCGTTTTGTAACAACAACAGAACGTAGTGAAAATGTCCCTGCTATGGTGACTGTCAGACAGCATTTTCTAGAATTTATTGACATTGATGATACTACAGGAATTAATATGACAAATGTGCTTCTTAAAAAGCTGGAAGATATGGGAATTGCGATAGCTGATATGAGAGGTCAGGGCTACAATAATGGTTCCAACATGAGAGGAAAGCACAGAGGAGTGCAGACACGGATCTGAGAGTTAAACCCTCAAGATTTTTTTGTCCCATCCAGTTCTCATTCATTGAACTTGGTGGTCAGTGATGCAGCATCAGCTTCTAGTGAGGTGGCTGAATTTTTTAATGTAATTCAAAGCATCTATGTATTTTTCTCTGCATCAACTCATCAATGGCAAATTTTGAAGCAACATCTGGGAACAACTTCTCTGACAGTGAAACCACTGAGTGCCACACAATGGGAAAGTGGAGTGGAGGCAATAAAGCCTGTCAAACACCAAACTGAGAAGATAGATGATGCCATAGTTGCCATTATGGAGGATAATGCTATGACAGGAACTGTTTGTGGGAGAACAGTGGTGGAGGGAAATGGAATCATCAGAAACATGCATAACTTCAAATTTCTGTGTGGCTTAGTGTTGTGGCATGACATACTGCTTGAAATAAATGTTGTAAGCAAGAGACTCCAAGATGTTGACCTTGATATATCTGGAGCAATGGAACAAGTGGACAAAGCAAAGTCATACCTACAGTCTTACCGGTCAGATGAGGGATTTCAAAAAGTTCTGAAGAGTGCACAGAGTTGGCAGAGGAACTTCACACTGAAGCTATTTTCCCACCCATTCAAGAATACAAGAGTCACCAAAGAAGAAGACATTTTGATTACGAGGCACGGGATAAACCCATAAGAGACCCCAAACAACAATTCAAAGTTGAATTCTTTAATCAGGTGCTAGATTGTGCAATACAGTCAGCTGAAGAATGTTTCATGCAGCTCAAGAAACACAGCAGTATATTTGGGATGTATGATATTCCAAAACTCCTCACTATACCTGAAGAAGACCTACACCAGCAGTGCAGGGAACTGGAGACAGTGTTGACACATGATGACAAGTGCGATATTGATGTGTGTGATTTAGGTGATGAACTGAAAGCCCTTTCAAGATACATTTCAGCAAGATCAACTCCAAAGGCTGTTCTGGAATATATGTGACAAATAAGATGACTGCCCTCTTTCCAAAGGCTTTTGTTGCTCTGCGCATACTTCTAACACTTCCTGTAACAGTTGCCAGTGGAGAACGCAGCTTCTCCAAGCTGAAGTTAATAAAAACACATCTACGCTCCACAATGACACAGGAGAGGCTGGTCGGCCTTGCAACCATCTCAATAGAGCATGAGCTGGCCCTGACTGTGGACCTTCAGCAGGAAGCAATTCAAATCTTTGCATCAAAGAAGGCACGGAAAGCACCACTTTGATTATTCAAACAGACAAAAATGCCAGTGTTTACTATGCAGACAAGAAAAGTTACATTTGCTGTTCAGGCGTTTGAAAGTTAAGTGTTACTTAAAATTTTTGAACAAGGCATTTTAAGTTGTTAGTTCTCCTTTATTCGGGGAGGTAGCAGAGCAGTACCATGAAAAGTATAGAACAGGAAGAAGGCAGAATTGAGACCTTTCAAAGTTTTGGCCCAAGCGAGGGGCATGGGGGTATCATTTGGGCTCCCCGTCTCAGGTGCCAAAATGTTGTGGACTGGCCCTGGGGAGATCAATACCTCAGAAAACAAGGACATAGCTGTCTAATGTCAAGCTTTAAAAGAAAAGGAGTACTTGTGGCACGTTAGAGACTAACCAATTTATTTGAGCATTAAATTGGTTAGTCTCTAAGGTGCCACAAGTACTCCTTTTCTTTTTGCGAATACAGACTAACACGGCTGTTACTCTGAAGCTTTAAAAGCTGAAGCACCAAGAATTGGAGGTCACTTTTGCAAATTTTCACAAGAAGTTTTCGGATTTCCTGGCTTCCAATTCTGTGCCTCAACAAGAAATCCATTCTCTTTACCCTACCACATAATCTTTGGCTACTCTAAACCATCAGGCTTGTGTTTGGAGCAACCCCAACCTTCCTTATGGCAATGGTTGGTGCATTAAGGACAGGAAGATGTTGGCAGCACAGCTCCAGAGAAAGCCATGAGGGCAGGTGACACGAGAAGGCTTGGAAAATAATACAGAAGGGACAACACTCTTATACCCTCTGCACTTTCCTTAGCCCCTTGGAACTCAGAACATCTGTGGGGCTAAGGGTTGTACCCATGCCACAGCGAGCCTCTCACATCTGCCTCTAGCTGCTTGATACCATAGAAATTCTGAGCAGAAATGTGATTTTTTTCTGAGTATCTTTAGCCCTACAGTGGGTCCTTCTGCCAGAGGACATGTGAGGCCCTTGGCTAGCTACAATACCTTTAAATTGCAGCATTCGCCCACAGACAACTGATTACCAAGCAGAAAACTCTAATGACAACTAGTAAGTTTTAAAAGGAGAAAAAAATTGCTGTTTATAGACTTAAAAACAAAAATACAAGAACAAAAAGGAACAAAGTAAAATAACCACTTTTCTGCAATATTTGTAAAACATATGAATAGCATTGAGAGAATGAAGTCAGTGGTTGGCCAGAATATAAATAACAGAAACTACCACAAATAGACCAGGTCATTAAAAAGTTATAGATAAACTAAAGAGGAGCAGTACACTAGAAAAATATGATTTCAAATCAAGTTAATAGAAGCTTCTTTCTAATGTTCTATAACTGAGAGCTTAGAATATTTTTTCCCATTGTAAGAACTTATACAAAAACGACAAAGAGAGAAAAATATATAAAAAGCCAAGAAATAATGACTTTTTAATCTTTGATGATATCTACTCAAAGGGTAACTATCTGTGAGGACTGCAAAATTTAACCTATCATTTTCATAGTGACAACAGAATTTATAGTTTAAAGATTTATAGATTTTAAACATTTGGAACTGAACCATCTGGCTCTGAGATAGCCAGTCCCAGCCTCAGTGCTTAAATAGCTAGATCTTTTCTAAGTGAACAAAAGCCAAACCTCAAGTCATCAGCAGCATCTGGCAATAAAGCCTTTATCCAACATGCAGTATTCAGAAATATACTACTAAATTAGCAGGATGTGTCTGAGAAATAGAGCTACATAAATGAACAGACGGAACCTCACTGTGTTTCCTTTGAGAAAGTTCGAACAAGGTATTGAATCTGTTTCTCTCTCTCTCTCTAGATCATGAAGTGATGGATTAAAACTGGATACATGTAAATTAAATTTTTAAAAATCTGTTCAAATAACATTAAAGGGTCAATTCCAACCCTGACTGGTGTTGTGAAGGGAGACACTGACAGTTGTGTCCTATTGGCCAGGAAAAGATTTTCAGAAGTGGCCTGAGGGACATGTGGTGCGATGTCCTTGGCTGCTGCTCTAAATGGGAGCAGCATATGCTAGCACCTAGCATGGGGAGGGAGGGCTGACTGTCATGGGTCTTTTACAGGAGTGGGTGGGTGAGATTCTGTGGCCTGCAATGTGCAGGTCAGACTAGATGATCATGATGGTCCCTTCTGGCCTTATAGTCTATGAGAAGGTTGTGTGCCATTGAACAGGCTGGAAATGGTTTCTACCCAGCAGAATACACCCATGCCTTCCCTTCCAGCATTAGGGAGAGATCCTGCCCTGCGGCTCTTGTAGGTGAGGAAGAGGAACCCGACACTCAGCAAACTGGAGCTGATGAGGGAAGGCTCTAGCACTATGGGACAAATCACCCACATCTCCCAGATGGGAATTCAAGACTCAAAAAGCAGTGGAACTGTGGTTCTGCTGTGTGAGGAAACAGTAGGAGGCTGTAGATAAACCACTCAGTGAACTGGGAGAGAGATACTGGGTGGTCAGCAGGAGCACAAGCTATGAGAATATACTGGCCAAGATCTCTAAATATGATGCATGCCACAGATTGCCACCTGCTGAATCCCAAAGAAAGTCCACTTATCCAGGCTTTGGAAGCAAGAATTTAGCCTTAAGTGTTCAACAAAATCAAGTCTATTCACCGTACCACAACTTGCTGTGCTTCAGTATAGTAGGAGTTTCAGAATAGTGGGTGATCTCACATCTTATAAAAACATAGGCATAATGGGGGGGAATTAAGGATAGAGCTGTATTTTCAGTTCAGAATTTTCTTGTTTTAGTGAATTTAGGCTTCACCCTTAGGCATGGGCGGCCGGTGACCTAGCCGTTGGGGGAGGCTATCCCCCAGCTCCTCCCCTTGTGCCTGAGGCCCCACCCCCTCCTTCCTTTTCTGCCGCCCACTGACCCCACAGGAGCCCAGAGAACCCCCACCGTGGCCCCCAGCCCCCAGGTGGCTGGGCAGCGTGGTCGCAGTGTCCCCAGCCCTGGTGCCCTGGGCAGCCACCCCCCAGGTCCGGTGCCCCGGGCCGCCAGGCAGCACAGCCACAGCACCACCAGCCCCGGAGTGCCAGGAGGGCAGTGCAGCCCCAGCGCCAGCCACCCTGAGTCCTCATGGCAGGCCAGCCAGCCCCAGCCCCAGCCAGCCTGGGCCAGGGCAGAGCGCCAGGAACTGCAGCAGGAGGGGGTGTGAGGGCAGAGTGTGGATGGGGCCACCGCAGGCTGTTTGGGGAGGCACAGACTCCCCTAGCCTACGATACCCGCCGCCCATGCCCTTAGGGCTCAGTCCCTCCCCCAGTACAAAGTTGGCCATGTCCTTTGGTCATGTCCCCAGTGCACTGGAAGGCAGGCTTGACGTAGTTGTTTTGGCTATTTTGGAATTGTTTCTGTTTTTCAATTGCAATATAGAAATAAAACTCTGAAAACAAAGTTTTCCTTGACATATTATAACTGCATTTGCACTGACAAGTGCAAGAGACATGTAACAACTCCTTCAGGACAACACTTTTTTAAAAAAGTTAAAGACTAAAGATAAACCTTCCATAGATGTTGTAATGAATCTTTCATTCATACCATAACAGCTCTGTATACATTCTTGTACAGGGAACAGCTCATTAAAAAAAAAATCTTAGTTGGCCACTGCATGGGGTCTATGGCTCCTTCAGACCCAATATGGTAGCAACGGGAATGCTGTGACTCATACCTACTTGTTGAAAAAGTTTAAGATTTTATGAAATTGCTAAAGTGATATGTATACTCACATTAGTACTGTATGTTCATATGAATTGTAAGATTTCTTGCACAGATTGTGTGACTTACAAGTCTAATTTGCTCACACAATTACCATGACTGCACGTGCAAATTAGAGCAATTTCACTTGTAAACGGTAATAAACTGGGTACACGATGACTGCGTGACAGTCACTGTAATTATGCCTGTACATTGGGCACAGGATTGCTTATCACTCTAAAAATCTGTTCCTTGCTGTATAGTGTTCAAGGTCTTATCTGCACAGCAAAATTTTCTGTTTTGAGGATTATGATATAATGTGTGGTAGGTAAGCAAATGGACTAGAGCAGGAGTAAATGCAATACATAACTGAGAACACTGAAGGAGTTTAGGGACTCAGAAGTAGAACATCAAGGTGGTAGAATTGTTACATTTTACAAGTGTGTGTGAGTAGGTGACTCTCCTACCCTGCTTTGAACAAAAGTATACACGCACATCATAGGAGGTCCAAACTTATCCCCTTTCTGGGTCCAAATGTATCCCCTTCCAGAGACATTGGTCTTGTGACGTGTCATTCCATATTATTTATGAAAATATGCTTATGATATGAATATGACATAACTGAGATATACTTTATGCAAGATGGCTCACGTGAAATATCATTGGAAAGGTTACAATTTACTGAATGTGATTGTCCAATTTGTATGCATGTATCATTTCTGTATCTGAAATTAGGAATATTGACTATGTATCTGTATTTCAACTGTGCTCCTTTGAGTGATGCCTACTGCCAACACTTCAGGTACAACAATGGAAAAGCCAGACAGGGCACATGGTCCATCAGCAAAGACAATGGACTGTAAAGAGCTTAGTCTTCCTGTGAACATGTGGGTTAGCCTGTGAAGAATAGCTACAGGGGCCATACAGAGTCAGGTGGTCTTGTCACCTGATACTAAAACATTACCTGGGACTTCTTGTAACTTTCCACTGTAAGGGAAGGGGGGTCAAACTAGGAAACAAAGGACTCTCGCCTTATGCAAATCCTATTTAAGGGTGGGAAGTGAGGTTATCCAGGTTGTGAGTTCTCCCCTGCTACCCCATCCAAGATGACTGCTGGAAACAACTAAGACTGAACAGGGGGAAAGAACTGGGCCCAGGCTGGAAGGGTATCTGGCCTGTGAAGAAGCACATTTAGGGTGAGAACTCACATGTAAGCAGTTTCTTTAGTTTATTAAGCTTAGTTTGCGTGCTCTGTTTTATTTTCTTAGTAATCTGCCCTGTTCTGTCTGCTACCTCCTTAACTATTTAAAATATACCTCTTATAGTTAATACATTTATTTCTGGTTTATAATACAACCCAGTTTATGTGACTTCTAACTGGTGGGGCGAGAAATTCTGCATAGCCTCTTCCACATTGAGGGAAGAGGTGAATGTAACATATCTTTGGGTCTATACTCCAAGAGAGGTAGACATCTGAATGCTGGAGCAAGTCCCGTAAGCTAAGTCTTCCCAGAGCTGATCTGCAGCTGGGTGTGGCCCTGCCTGTGTGTGTGTTAAAGGAGGTTTTAAGAGCCTGGCTCAGCAAGACAAGTTAAAGGGGGCCCATGCTGGCAGAACAGGTAGACTGAGTGGAATCTCAGCACATCAGGTGACTTCCCAAGGGGTCCAACCTGTCACAGGTCTATTGCATGAGAACACCACATAGTCCTTCGTGGTTGGAAGTCTCAGCTCAAATGGGCCAGGATTATACTGTCAAGGTTACGATGGAGATATATTGACTGAATTATGTGAGAGCCTTTGTAACAACTGTCTGTCCTATGCCTGTGGCTCTAGCCATTGTTTTCATAAGCACCTAATTCACATACAGTTTTGGTTTTTTTTAATGAAGAAAGACATCAGATCTTCAAACCTGTAGACTTAAAGTTCTTTGGAAAAATCAAAAAGATAAAAGCCTAATATTAAGGGGAGAAAAACAGAGAAATATAGGCCTGAAACAACTAATAAAGTTTTGTGTCAACCAAGCCATAAGTTGGTAGAGATTTGCTGGGCTTTAGTAATAACTGAAGTAGCAAGAGTTTCCTTATAATATGCTCTTAAGGAAAACTCCAGAGTTCAATGTATCTGAACAGCATGCTTTCGGTTCAGTTTACTGAAATCTTTTTGCCATTTATGGACCATTTCTGCACATAAAGCAGGAAATTAGTGCACTAAAAATGACTGATGCACCAAATTAGTCTGTTTTCTTACTCACAAAATCCCAGAGCAGCTGTATTTAACTTTGACCCAAGCATTCACCTCAGGGGTGAATCACCTAGAGAAGCTGGAATCAGATGGAAAAGTACTCACAGCTCTAGGAAGTATATTTTGTATATTCACCAATAACGTTTTTTTCTTCCAAAAACATAGGTCCCACAGACCCTGTGTAAGGACCCTATATGGCCATAGCAATCACTGGAGCATTGAATCCCTTCAGTATTGCTCCACCTCAATACCTGGTCATTTTTATTCTTTCCATCACTGAGGTGTATCTCAGAATTCATTTCAGCTAGTTCTTTCAGTTAAAAAATTATGCTATTTAAAAAATATTTTGCTTTGTCCTCCTATCTGGCTTAGTGCATTTCAATCGGATTAAAGCAGTGACCATAATTTTCCGCAAAACCATCCCTATTAATAACCTCTACATGTCTGTATCTCTGTTTTTACCTTACCTGAAGCATTTGAGTGTTACCACCCAAGATTTAAGGGAAGGCCCTACCCTCATGACTTCAAGGCATAAAGTGGGGGAAACAGAGTGGTAGAGAACACATGGAAGGTCCATGCCTGCATGGGGCATGATAGTTCAGAGGGGTTCTGGAGTCAACACGCTCCACATAGGACATATGCTCCCCTTGGGACTTGCTATCAACAGGGTTGAAGGTCTAACCAACCATTCAAGTCAGTGACCAGACCCCTTGGTGTCATGCAGCACCTCTGAGCATGTTAGCCAGTCTCCCAGCCTAGCATAAAGAACAAATGATCTTCCCTTGTAGGATTTCTGAATCTCCAGGTATCATACAGAGTTCAAAGTTGTTCTGGAGGAAGAGCTTCCAGGTTAGCCACTGTCAGGATCCTGGGTGAAGGTATGCAGGACTAGTGGCAGGAGCTTGGGAACCATGAACTGAAGCCAGGGGTCAGAGCCAGTATCATGCCCGAAGCATCAGCCAGAAGTTCAAGCTGGAGTCAGAGTCAGGAATCAGGCTGAGGTATCGGGGCCATGTGGGGTTCCCAGGGTCAATCAGGAGTCAAAATCCAAGTCAGAGGATAGGTCAATACCAAGAAATCAGAAGCAGGATAATCATAATAGCTAACCAAGGACCTGAATTGTTTCCTGAACAGTTACTGGGATGCCCCAGGGGCTTATATAAGATCAAGAAGCCAATAAGCAATCACTAAGACCATTCTCTGTTAGATCACTTGAGGCAGAACTTCCTGTGGCAAGCAATCCCTGTGGCTTGCGGGTCACAGGGAGCAGTCAGGTTACAGCTGCTGCTGGGTGATAGTGTGGGGGTGTTGGTTACCTGGCAGGCTGGGTTCAAATGCTGCAGAACCTTAAAACCAATAAAATAGGGTTGAAGTCCCTACTCAAGACTAGGGGAACCCTTCATGTCCATTAATTGTACAGTTAGGCCTTGTCTACACTACAGGGTTTTGTCGACACAAGTTACACTGACACACAGCCATCGCTGTAATTAAACTGCAGTTGTATGTCCACACTATGCTCCTTGTGTCAGTGGAGCGCACCCACAATAGCAGCTCTTGCATCAACACAGAGAGCTTGTGCAACTGGCCACAAGGTGCTTTGGGAAGGGTTTGCAATGCCTTATGGGGGCAGGTACAGCGTCACATGATGAAGGTTTCTCATGGGCATCCTACTAGATTGCCAGCCGCTTTTCAACTGCCCTGGTAACCTGCAACCCAGCGATCTCTGGAAGCATGGATCCTGCACTGCTGCATTGTGCTGTGTGTTATGAACACAAGGCTGTAAGAGGAGCCCAACAGAGGGCTATTCAGCTGTGGGATGCCTTGAAGCAGCATATTAACACTGAGCCACAGTAATGTGTGTTGCTGGAGTGTGCTGAGCCTGATATTATTTTCTTGCACCATGCTATGAACCTTGTAATGATTGCAGTGTATCCCCAAAAAGTAACATATTTTAAATCACTTTTTAAAGAAGCATTTGGTACAGACATTGCTGAACACTAACAAAAGAAGCCCATAGAATTTTGTGTGTGTGTGTGTGTGTGTGTAACAGGGAGGGCGTGTGCATTTGTGTGTGTGAGAGAGACAGACAGGGTTGCCATCCCAGAATCAGCATTCATCTCCTGGTGACTGTTGAAAGCAATCAGGGAGATTTTAATAGGATATTTTAAGAAAATGACATTATGTCATGTTAGGGGGAAAAAAATCTCCTGGAATAGCTTCAGTCAGAGTTGGCAACCCTAGAGACAGACTGTATTGGGGGCGAGTGAGTGTGTCGGCATGCTGTCCCTTTAAGTTCAGACAGCAGCTGGAAGCAACCAATCCTGTGGCCGAAGCTGGTTCATGGACAGCTGGTGTCCCCCTGTCCCTCCACCCAGCTCAGCAGAGACTGGTACACCGGCACAGGGAGGGGGACAACCTGACATCAGCCCCCACCTCCCTCCCCAGCTCTGCACAGCACAGCAGTCTCCTGCACCCCCACCTCAACACCCACCTTATTGCCCCCCCCCGCCAGCAGCAGCAGCCTGCCCTGCCTGCCTGCTTGCTGCTGTGGTCCTAGTGCCGGATTCCGTGTTGATGTTTTGATTCCCTGATTT
Organism: Eretmochelys imbricata; assembly: GCF_965152235.1. Lineage (NCBI taxonomy): Eukaryota > Metazoa > Chordata > Testudines > Cheloniidae > Eretmochelys > Eretmochelys imbricata. Next base: position 21,203,898 of record NC_135583.1, on the reverse strand, counting down.
CCTCCGAGTTCTCCCAAAGCCTCCTCTCCCCACAGACCAAGCAGATCCACCCCCTCCCTTGTAGTCCAGGCAGCAGTGCATTCGCTGCTGGGAGCCAGCATGCTCAGCTGGACGGTAGCTATGTGAGCTCTCCACGCTGAGCGGCTTCAAAACTTCCTGTGGCTTTGAAAGGGGAAGGACCTGTAGCTGGATGCAGGGAAGCGGAGTTCAAAGCAGTGAACAGAGCAGTCACGATGGGCATTGTGGGATACTTGGAGGCCAACTACAGCGATGTAAGGAACGCAGTGTCTACGCTGCCGCTTTGTCGATCTAACTTTGCTGCAAAAAGCTCTACACCTGTGGTCAAGATGGTTTTATTCTGTTGGCAAAGCAGGAAGGAGCATTGTAGTGTGTACACGTCCTCTGTTTTGTCAACAAAAGCTGCCTTTTGCCAACAAAACTGGGTAGTGTAAACAAGTCCTAAACGTGGGAAAGAAATAGAATCCTCCTTGTTTGGGCTGGAGACATTGCTCAGCCTCATTATGGAATCACTTCTTAACTCTCCTAATTACTACACAGCTCTCCTCAACTTTTTTTGTTTATAAACGTGGGACTCACATGGCCTGATTCCCCTTTTCACTAAAGCCCTTTGACATTGCTCTAGCAGTGTGATTAATTATATTTACATCTACTTTAAGGCCCATTTACACCTCCAATGCATCGAAAGAGGGCCTCTGTGTATATGAGAATCAAACTTTTTTTGTGGAATAAAATATACACCCTGTAATCGTGGAGGAGAAAATACTGGATACTGCCACTCTTACTCTGTTTGTGTCAGATTCAGGTAAATGGAATTCTTGTAAAAAAAACAATTATGTGTTCCCATGTTTGCTTTACTTTCCCCCAAATGAATCTTTTTTTTTTATGTTTAAGATTATTTAGCTCTCTTACAGTCCAAGTCACCAATTTTAATAGTTTAGTCCTAACTGGTGGTAAATTGCATATAGACTGAAGGACATCCCTCTACAGGCTTAAGAAGGACAGACTAAGCATACAAAGATAATGAGCTGGGTGCCATATACATCACTGCCTAGTCAAAATCCACATCAACCTCCCAGTCCAATTCTCAGCACAGAAGCCAACAGAAGTGAGGATATAGGGTCAACGCATCCACTGCACATGGCTATACGGTTCAGTACATGGGTCCTTAGTACCACCTAAAACAGGAACAAATGATGAAAGGGGAAGAACAGGGGGAAGTATTCTGCACGCTGCTGTTCCACATTCATAGGCTTGCAGAGGTGACTGAGGTGGGTAAACTGAAGAGAAGAGAGAAATCACGGAGAAGAACACAAGTACAAGTTGAGCAGGGTTCCCTTAAAGTTATCAGGAAGTTAGCTGAGAAGTGTGACTGGCAGAATCCAGTCTGCCTGCATCAGTCACACTGCTATCCTCAACAAAGAAAGACAGGCCCCTAGGGAAGGGGGACAAATAACTGTTCTTTACACAGAAGACATTCATGAGTCATTTACATTTCTCTAAGTTAAGAGTGTCCCCTTGTAATCGAAACTTTCAATATGATATAATGAGGTGCTGCATCTAGCCATAGATGAGGTCCACAAACACAGACTAGTTCCCTTAGGGCTATTCTACACTTAAAACTCTGCATCATAGCACTTAAGTGAATACACTCCTATGCTGACTGGAGAGCTTCTCCCACTGGCATAGTTAATGCACCTCCCAGAGAGGCAGTAGCTATGTTGACGGGAGAAGCTCTCCTGTCGACATAGCACTGTCTACACGGTGGATTATCATAGAATCATAGAAGATTAGGGTTGGAAGAGACCTCAGGAGGTTCATCTAGTCCAACCCCCTGCTCAATGCAGGACTAATCCCAACTAAATCATCCCAGCCAAGGCTTTGTTAAGCCTGGCCTTAAAAACCTCTGAGGATAGAGATTCCACCACCTCCCTAGGTAACCCATTCCAGTGCTTCACCACCCTCCTAGTGAAATAGTTTTTCCTAATATCCAGCCTAGACCTTCCTCACTGCAACCTGAGACCATGGTTTCTTGTTCTGTCATCTGTCACCACTGAAAACAGTCTAGCTCCATCCTCTTTAGAACCCCCCTTCAGGTAGTTGAAGGCTGCTGTCAAATCCCCCCTCACTCTTCTCTTCTGTAGACTAAATAAGCCCAGTTCCGTCAGTCTCTCCTCATAAGTCATGTGCCCCAACCCCTAATAATTTTTGTTGCCCTCTGCTAGACTCTCTCCAATTTGTCCACATCCTTTCTGTAGTGGGGGGACCAAAACTGGACACAACACTCCAGATGTGGCCTCACCAGTGCCGAAAAGAAGGGAATAATCACTTCCCTCAATCTGCTGACAATGCTCCTACTAATACAGCCCAATATGCCATTAGCCTTCTTGGCAACAAGGGCACACTGTTGACTCGTATCCAGCTTCTCATCCACTGTAATCCCCAGGTCCTTTTCTGCAGAACTGCTGCTAAGCCAGTCCGTCCCCAGCCTGTAGCAGTGCATGGGATTCTTCTGTCCTAAGTGCAGGACTCTGCACTTGTCCTTGTTGAACCTCGTCAGAGTTTTTTAGACTAATCCTCCAATTTGTCTAGGTCACTCTGGACCCTATCCCTACCCTCCAGCAATCTATCTCTCCCCACAGCTTAGTGTCATCTACAAACTTGTTGAGGGTGCAATCCATCCCATCATCCAGATCATTAATAAAGATGTTGAACAAAACCGGCCCCAGGACTGACCCCTGGGGCACTCCGCTTGATACCGGCTGCCAACTAGACATCCAGCCGCTGATCACTACCCATTGAGCCCGACGATCTAGCCAGCTTTCTATCCACCTTATAGTCCATTCATCGAATCCATACTTTTTTATCTTGCTGGCAAGAATACTGTGGGAGACCGTATCAAAAGCTTTGCTAAAGTCAAGATATATCACATCCACTGCTTTCCCCATATCCACAGAGCCAGTTATGTCATCATAGAAGGCAATCAGGTTGGTCAGGCATGACTTGCCCTTGGTGAATCCATGTTGACTGTTCCTGATCACCTTCCTCTCCTCCAAGTGCTTCAAAATGGATTCCTTGAGGACCTGCTCCATTATTTTTCCAGGGACTGAGGTAAGGCTGACTGGTCTGTAGCTCCCCGGATTCTCCTTCTTCCCTTTTTTAGATTGGTTCTGTTAGGGTTAGGTTGGTATAACTACGTTGCTCAGGGGTGTGGATTTTTTACACCCCTGAGGGACGTAGTTATGCCAATATAGGTCTGTTGTGTAGATCTGGTCTGAGTCAGATCCTTATACCATCATGCTGACAAGACAATTTAAGGAATGGAAAAAGACGAAAAAAAACCCCACAATTTGGAGAATAAACCTAATTTTGTTAATCCAAGAATTTTCCAAACCCTTTAAAATTAGATCTACTATAGCACAGTAAAACCTCTAGACAAAATGGGGAGACGGTGTTCTATAAATGGGGCTCACAGGCAGAGTCCACGCCTCACTGTGAGGCTGCCATATCATCATAATTCTTTACTGTTTGAATGAACTGAAATATGTAGAGAGAGCTGGACAAGAAACACCAGGAATAGAGCACCGGAGTCCCAATTCCTAACTACTAACCTTTAATGCAAAGTGACCATAAAAGGCAAACAGATTAGGCAAATTCTGCTCTCTGTTATACCAAATGGGGCTTCCATGGGTGAATACCGGACCTTCATTTTTAAAAGCTCAGTTTTTCTTTTACTTATTCACATCGGGGAACAATGAAAGACAGGGGATATCACTGAGCAGTCTGATTTTTAAAAGATTATACTAAAAAGGTGAATTTATGTACAATAACATTTGCTTACATTTTAGCAGGTTTTGCAAGTCAGTGAGCAGATACGCACAAGCCTGAGTGTCAGAGATGGGCCAAAACAGAATCTTCAACTTGAGCCCCTTTGAATTTCTGGGTCATTTGGAAATGGATCCCTAGACTCTAGATACAATGCAACACTGAACAGGCCTATCTGTCCAGTTTCACTTTAGAAATGGTCAAAATCTCAAGGGAACAGCTTGCAAAAATTTCAGCACCATCAAATCCAAACCTCAAGTTCTATCCCCGGTTCTTCCTCAATACCAAACCATGAATCTAAACTGGAGCCAAATGTCATTTCCTCAGCCCAGCTGTATTTAGCATGAATGAAAATTACAAAGTATGCAGAGAATATTAACATGTCTCTTATATCTCTGAGAAAACATTCAGTTACTGATCTCTGAAAAGAGCAGAGCTCTCAAAAACCTCCCATTCCTGCCACGCAGAGGATCATGTGCCCTCAGCATTAAAGGGGGTAAACACTCCTTAATATGCAGTGAAATCCATCCTCCCCCATTGTCATCAACCAAGTAATAAAATTCACACAGCTAAGTGAGAGATTGTTAATTATTTTATATGGTCATTCTCTCTTGTGCAACACTGAGGTCGGTTACGTGCCAAAGCTTGCTCAATACTTCACCCACAAAATCATGCACGTGCAGAGCAGAGAAGGACAGACTGACCGGTGGATTTCTTCAGGCCATGCCAAGCAGGGCACATATGCCAATCAATTTATAACCCTAGCAGAGATCAGACAGCAGCGATTGGGGAGAAGCGAGATATTGTAGCATGCAGCAAGTACTGAGGCTAATTCCAGACCAAAGGGGAAGTAGGATAAGAGGAAATTTATGAGTAAGCTCTTGAAGTAATGAAACGAAAGTAATGTTGATTGGCCTCATTTACAGCAGTTCAAAAGCAGATTGTCACCACTGCAGCAGTGAAGGATCGAGGGACAATCATTTCTACGAGAGAGAGAGAGAGAGAGACAGGAGTTACCTTGAACAGGTTGAGAGAGAAGCTCCTTAGGCCCTCTGGCGACAACATGGCCTAGCAGTGTAAGCACATGACTAGAAGGCATTTAGACCTGGCTCTGTGACTGGCCCTGGGCACATCATTTAGCAGAGCTTAGCACACAGAGGCCAAATTTATGGGTCCCTTACAATGCTTAACAATAACAGTGACAATAATGGGCTCACTGCCTCACGGTTCTCCCTCTGTAACATGAGGAGAGTAACAGCCACAGGAGTGGTAAGAGGAATAGCTGGTTGGTATTTGGAAAGTTCACCTGAAGATAAAAAGCACAATATAAGCACTAAGTGTTGGTATTATCACGGTTGTTAAACTAAGTCAAATGTTTGTGGAGGCAACTATTGTTTCTCCCTTACGAACGTAAACAGAGAGATCTGTGTCACATCACACAAAGTGAATTATTTAAATTAGTGCCTCTCAACTGCATGTGGCCAGCTAGGGCCCAACGCTGCTCCCACTCCCACGGCTGGGCACCCACCACACAGAATCATGTACACCAACACTAGTGCCCTTCCCCACTAACCCATCCACCCACCACTTAATGGAGATCATGCCTTTTCCACCTCTTCTGGGGCTCTCAAAACCCTCTAAATGTACCCCTTTTCTGGACTCTCAGGAGTCCTCAGGCTTCTGGATCTTTCATGTGCCCTCATGACTCCCACCTGAGTATCTCAGCCCCTTGGTCCCCAACAGCCACGCTCTGGGTCCCTCAGCCACCCCCTCTCCATTCCTTGCCCCAGATCTCTCAGAATCCCTCTTGGCCCCTTGTGGCCCAATCCCCTCTTTCTGGATCTCTCAGGGGGACCCTCAGTTATCCCTTATGGTTCCCCCCATGTCCCCATCTCTTTCAAGCCTCCCCTCCACTCATGCTGTCTCTCTTCTTGAGGTGGCTGCAGGGGGAGAAGTAGAGTTGGGGACCTGGCCTGGAGGGCCTCTATGATCTGCCTCCCCTGTTCACAGAGCCCTGCAACAGGGCAGGCAGAGATGGCAGCAATTCCTCCTCCAGTCCCCTTCAGCCTGTGCTAGCACCATGCGGGGTGGAATGTGGGAGAAGCTTTGGTGGCTGACGCAGGGGATGGGGCCAGAGAGTGAGGGGGGTCCAGGAGAGTTAGCGGGAGGAACAGCATGAGCCACAAGAATGCAGCTGCTCCCCAACGAAAGGGCTGGAGTGCTGCAGGAGGAGAGGAATGGAGAAGGACATGTGATGTCTCATGAAATTCTCAGACTTGGCGGCGAGGGTGGCCCTAGGCATTTTGCCAACCAAGGTGGAAAACATTTGTGATGTGTCCCCCCACCCACACCCAACACACCCAAGAGAGGCCACAAAAACCAAAAACAAAGCAGGTAGGCCCAGTGGGCACTCACCTTTAAGCCACCCTTAATATCCACCCCAGCTTCGCTGAGGTCTTGTTAGGCACAAGGATGCACTGTACTCATAGCTTAGATACTGAGAAATGAACATGGCCAATTGACTCTAATAGGAGCAAGACTGGGCCCATAACTTTCAAATAGTCTCAAAGTCGTGAGCTTCACTGAGTCTTTACTCCCACTTCAAGAAACAGACATATCCTGCAGCTTGTTCATCTTCTCCCAAGCACAGCATACCTGAAGTCTTCAGAGAGCTGCTAACACAAACCTTTTAATACTGCCCTCTGATGCAAGGCAGGTGTTACACTTTAGTAGAATCACATGTCCAAGACCATATGATCACCATTCTCTTACCCCAGTCTGAGTAAGAAAGACCATTCTAAAGTACAGCAGCTAATAGAACCAACAAATCAAAATAAAACCTAGTGCATCACCTTTATTCTATCAGTGTTTCTCAAAGTTTTGTATTGGTGACCCCTTTCCCACAGCAAGCCTCTGAGTGTGACTCCCCCTTATAAATTAAAACATTTTTTATATTTAATACTATTGTAAATGCTAGCGATGAAGCAGGGTTTGGCGGTGGAGGCTGACAGCTCGTGACCCCACATGTAATAACATCCCAACCCCCTGACGGGTCATGACCCCCCCAATCGAGAACCCCTGTTCTAGATCCTATTTGTAGAATGTAGGACAATTGCCTCCCAGATACTGTGTAATACACTAATCGAGAAGCAAGACAGAGGGAAATAATGCCACTAGGTTGAATTGATCACTATTGTAATTCCAATGAAGCCACTAACTTTGCCCTATTATGTTTATACATGAATTATACTGGAATACAATTATTTGAATGTCATTATGTTGAACTATTTGGAAAACATTTGATACTTTTGAATTTGAACATAGCCATCAAACCAGTTTGTCCAGAAACATTCATAGCCAAATACCAGATAGTACTCAGTTCTGTGAAATCTTTTGTCTTTTCCAGGCTGATGTATCATGTTGTGACTAATTTTGCAGGTCACACTGCATTATGTCCTGAGCTGTAATCAAAGTAGCATGCCTGATAAAATCACATATGATACCATTCAGCACAATACATAAGATTTGAAATTATGGATGGGGAAATGGCAATTTCCACATAAATACTGACTTAATTAAGAATGCAGCAAAAATTCACTCTATGTAAACACTTGTTCAAGAATGCAGTATTGTAGCTGAATTCCTACACCTGAAAAAGTAGGTTTATTTCTTTAAGGTTTAAATTTTAAAATTAAAATCAGATTTTTTAAATTAATCCTAATCTACAAATTATGACACAATCGGTTTATAATAATAATATAGCCAGGCTTATGTAAATTAGTGATTTCCTGTGTAGATCCCCATCAGTAAGCAAAATGAAGCCTAGAGCTGTGCAACACTTGGTGATTTTACTTTGCTGACCATTGTTTTGTTCAGTTCATGTGGGTTCGTTCCTGTGGTGTTTCACTTTGAGTTTCAGGTTCTAGCAAACCACAAAACTCAAAATGAAATCCAGCTGAAATGACCAAGATTTGCCTGTGCTCATGTCAAAACCATCCCAAGCCAAAAGGAGTCAATCGCCTCACAGGTGGCTCTCAAAGTTTTGCAGGATTGGACCCTTATATTGTAAATTCTTTAAGGTAGAAACTGGTCATCTTTATTTGTCTGCAAAGCACCATATACATATATGGTGTCATATATATAATACCTAATAAGAATATTCAGAACACGGATGATGTTCTTTTCCAATATGTTATAGTTGCATAAGTATATACTTATCCACAAGATGGCAGTAGAATCTTTGAAATATCCTAGTTCGGTGATCAATACCTACATGCATTTTTAAATAAAGTACAACTGTTTGGTCTCAAATTATAACATTTAATATTGTAAGGTGAAAGTAGATTTATTCTGAAACAAGCACAGTAAAGCTAAACATGTTTGGAACATTCTTTCACCCACTTCTTATAATGAACAAAAGTACAAATCTAAATAATTTCATGGGCTGGTTATAAATCTCAATAATTAATCAGAGCTTTTCATTCCCAAATTCCCAAACACTCCTCTCTTGATAATTGTCATCCCACCCAGCACATCCACACATCCTCCCTCTTTCCCTAATGTAGGTTTAGAAACCAGGCACATGGGACTGATACAACATGCAGATAGTTTTTTTAAAAATGAAATAAAAATAAGAGCAACAGTAAAGCAGTGGTCTTCGAATTCCACTGCTCTTGTAGAAGTGTTTGCTACTTCACTGCATATAAAATAATAACTAAGTTACCCAGAGATAACCTTCTCTTCTCCTTCACTGTATTGATGCTAGAGACTGGGCCAAACCAAAGCCCAACACCTCCTAACTATAGGAGAGTTTCAAAATTGATCAAGATCTAGGTCTCAGCTTTGTGACTCAGATCCATCTCTGAAGGATGCTAGGCCCTTAGGATAGTCCTGTTCACTCAACAATACCCTTACCTTATTTATTCACACTGAAGGTAAAAGTCCAGAGGTTGCCTGTGTAATGAATCTCCCTCAGTGGGATTTTATGTAAGGTAGGATATCCCTTTTTATCTCTCTGGAGGGGATTATAGAACGCAATGAAAGTATCTCTAGAAGGTAGCTTAGTTCAGCCTGACTCCCTTGGTTTAGACCTGATGGGCAAGAGACCAGGAGAAAGCAGAATTATTATAACCGCTATCTTTATAACAACATCCCTTTCTTCATCTTATCAGGCTCTAACAGTCTCGCCATATTAAGTGCAGTTTGTTGTGACTCAAGCTTAGAAAGGCTGGAGTCTTGAATACTTGAAATGTTATTACCATCATAAAAGGAGAAACCTTTTTCTTAAATATTTTTACAGAACAGCCCCCATCCAATCACAGAGGAAATGCAATAAATCACTTGTAAGCAAGTAATATTCCTGGAACACCAGGACACAAAAGGGACCCTTTCTCCATCAAACATGCTAGACATTAGGTTTGGGGAGAAGTTTCTTCCCTCCCCAGGCTTTGGAAAATCAAGTCACTTATTAAGGTGCCTAAATATGTACTCAAGGGCCTAACTTTAGAAACCCACTTTTGAAACATTGAATGAGACTTGGGCCCTCCATGATTTCATAATCAAAAGCAGAGCCAGGCTGGACAGGCCTTGACTTGCGATGAACGGGCCATGGCTGCTGCTGCTGCCAGCACAATGGACCGGCCAGCCATGACATGAGGCACTAGACAAGCCAGCCAGTGGTTAGATGTAATCACAAGGCATAATCACTGACCCGCTTTCAAATATGATACCATAAAAGTTCAACCTAAGGTAAATACATCTTGGAGGGTTAAGGGGTTTTTCCATCCCAAGGTTGAAAATATTAACACAGAAGCTCTGTTCACACTGTGATTTTTTTCCAGACAGCTCATCCACTAATAGAGGCTGCTATACATCTCCTCAATTAAGCAGTCAAGACATTCTGAATAATAAATGAGTACAGGAAGAACTCAGTGATGCAACTAGAACCCAAATCCCCTGGTTACCCTTGCAAGTGCTCTTCCAGTTGAGTTAGTGGAATATTTCTGCAAGCTCAAGATAGGAGAAAATACTCCAGCTTTACAGTACCTTTCTGTACTCACCCCATCTGGGCAAGCGAAACATTTTAGCGCTTTCTAGACAGCACCATGTGGCCTTTCACTTGCTCTACCCTCCCAGCCACTGCACAGCCCAAAGGGGCTGATGATTAAAGGATCCAGTTCAGTAAGAACTGAGACATATTCATATAAACATCGAAACCCCCACTCTTAGATGCCTCTCTTCCTTCTGCTCACAACAGCAGTCAGTTCCTTACCATCTCTGCAGCTGAGGGAACAGTCTTTAGGATGGCTGGTAGAAAAGCACTGAAAACAGATTCCTGAAAAGTCAGAAAGGACAGTCAGCAAGAATAAGGTGAATGTGGCTAATATAATAACCTCCGCCTGTGCTTGGTGACTTTGTAATGTAACAATCCTCTTCATTTTAATATGAGGGAAGAATATGCGGGAAGAAATAAAAAAGGAAAGAGAATCAACTTAGTTAACGCATCTGTAAAGTACTGTGCCATCTTATGTGCCTGCATGCAGCATGTCATCACATGCACCATGTGAACATGACTGGGGTCTTTGAACACTGCTGTACTAATTAACTTCCAGTTAGATCTGTGCAAAACAAGCTGTGCTTTTTGCTAGAGAGATTGTCAGAGAACAGCTATCAGAAAGGAAGTCTGTTTAACTTTCATTTTTTATTGAGTAGCAAAAAACAGATAGACTACTGCCTATTGTACATGCACCTAAGGGCAAAGGGTGAGATAACTATGCAGTTTACATATTAACCTTATTAATGAAGCTATAACCTGATACAGCCTATTAGTGTGCACTTGATACATAAATAAGGCTAACGTAAATGTCAGGAAGGACAACCCATGTACATCAAACAAGATCAATTTTTTGTTTACAAGAAATTATGGAAACATCCCCTATTTGAGATGTTTTCTCAACATTTACACCTGGGCAAAGTGGATGTAATGGTAGAATTTTACCCCCACTTTGGGTAACATTTTACACGTGCTTAAAAGACGACACAATGTGCCACACAGTGGAGACCCAGGCCCAATGACTACATCTATTTAGAACAGTCTGATCAAACAGTTCATTGTTTGCATGAGTGGAGGGACAATAAGCAAATTCAAAACATTGGCTCCCAGAAGCCTGTAGAAGTAGCTAAACCCAGCAACTAGTCAACTAACTGTTTGATGATAAATGCAAATGTACTTAAAGTAAAACATCATTGTACCTCAGATGGGGGGAGGGGAGTTTATGACAATGGAACTCACATTTTGCTATGTGAAAGCAACATCAACTTTTGCATTGCAATCCACAGTTTATACTGAGTGTCCTTAGGAGATATAAATGGTGAAATTTTCTGCCTGTTTAAAACTCCATTGAAACCAATGGAACTGCATCACTACAATATCATTTGACTGCAGTGAATGAGACAATTATGTAAATTAATACAAAGAATCCTGGTTTTTTATCCCCTTCTCATAGAATGATGGAAGATCTCTGATCACATGTATTACACGTCTTTAATGGCTTATCCTACTTACAATGCTGGACGCTGCATTTTGCACTAGCTGAAGGTCCCAGGTGGGAATGCTACAGCATGACTCTCTTACTCTCTCCTATTAACTGAAATGTTAATGACTCTAGCTGAGAGGAGGCTCTCCAGTCAAGACAGCAGAGGATGTACTGAGATGTACTGGGGAGTGCAGAGAAACAGGACAGAGCAGCTACATGCGCAGAACAGAGGCTGGAACTAAGTAGTAAAAATGTTAAAATTAGCCGTTCAACCCCGTGATGCGTCTACCTGATGGGAGCCCACTTGTCAAAATTGGAGTCTCAAGTTTGGTACCTACATTTATAGTTTCATAATTAAGTGCTACTCATTACAGGTATCTACTAATGGTGCCTAATTTTGGTGACTCTGGTGTAGGTGCCTAACATTTAGCAGACAAATGTGAAAGTTTAATCTGGGTAATTTAGAAACAGGAATGTTTAGAATGTTTGCAAATAATTCTTCTATCCAGTGTGAACTCTGCATGCCACAAGTAGCACAAGGACCATGTGATGTGGTAGCTTCTCATTTTTTGCTTCAGTAGACTCATTTTTTATTGAATAGCAGAGTAAATATTTAAGTAAAACTAGTGTAAACTGTTGGCAGGTGTGCCATGCTAAGGAGCAGTCATTTACTTTTAAATAATTAAAAGTCAATATACAAGCACAGCATTCTTGTTTCGGTGCGGAATGCAGCACTGTCTACTCTATATGCTCTTTCAGAGCCTGATTTACTAGCAAAACATTTAGCCCAGGTCACTTTACAGAACCGAAGTTTTTAAAATTAGCCTACTTTATGGAATGATTTTAGGTGTTTTGGCTGAACAGACCCATTATTTCTATGCAATGCTAAAGTTATGCTACTTGATAAAAAGGGCCCTGGTTTCTTTTGCATTATGCATAGTGGAAGTGTCAGGATGACTTTGATGGTATTTAATTAAATATTTGGCAGTGTTTAATTAATTAAATATTTAAACATTAAATACTAAATATGATGTGATATCTGCTTGGTGGACATTATGTCTCAATAGCCATTAGTCATTTAATAGAACTCAAATTGGCCCTACAAGGCTTCCCCCAGCTAAGTGAGGCCTTAAGTATAGGCACTTTTGGATCCTCATTAATAAGTAACTGAGGCTGGATTCACACTAAGTAGCCACATAGATATCCCTATTAACTGAAATGTTAATGACTCTAGCTGAGAGGAGGCTCTCCAGTCAAGACAGCAGAGGATGTACTGAGAATAAACTAAGATGCGTTGCTTTTTAGACCACAGCAAACTTTCCCCTCACACCCCTGCTGCATTGTTAAAAATAGTAACACAAATGCTAGTCTATGTAACACATTTGTGGCACTCCTTGCTAACCCAGCATCAGCAGGGACCTGCTGGACACCAGATGCCCAATGGAAACCATCTGCATGATTCACAAGGAAAAGGTCCTTGTTATAAGCTCTTCAGTGCCACCTGCTGGCCTCTAGCTGAAAGAGCCACCGTTGGATGACTCCTGCCCTTCACATGAAAGAGTGGGAGCTCATGAGCAGAGAACAAAGGTGTCAAGTTGTATAGATGCGTGTGGTTTCCCAGCACATACAAATAAAATACCCTGCCTATTTTTAGGTTAACTTCAGGGAATTTTACACCATTTACATGGTTTAGAATTCACATACCATGCTGGAGCCATGTAAAGTGGCTGTTGTGTAAATGGGAATCTGGCTCTCTATTCCCACCACCTGCCATATTCTCCATAACCATTCATTATGGCTTTAATTTATCGAAGCACTGATGCATGGGCCTAGCTTTAAGCATAGGAGTAGTCCCATAGAAGTCAACAGGACTGCTCAAGTACTTAAAGTTAAGCAGATGGTCAAACGCCTTGCTGAATCAAGGTATATCAAAAGAGACAGACTCAGGCTTTCAAACTGTTATGATATTCCCCTGCTAGAAATAATATTTTAAAGGCTTCTGTGGTCTTGCATTTCCTATTTCATTATTGTCTATTCCCAAGACAACCACCTGGGGTGAGGATTTAATATTTTTTCGTCCCAGTGATATTTGTGGTAACATTTATTATTTTTTGCCACTAAATCTGCATATTGGGCAATAGTACCAAATTACATATTTTCTGTTTCCTTCCTCATTGCAATTTCATCAACACTGTTTGCGTGGCAATAATTTCATGAACGACTCATCTGGCATGGGTGAATCCTGACTCTATCCCACCCCCGCCTTCTCACCCCAGCATAAAGAATGAGCTGGGCCAAGTGTGTAGCCCCTGCAGACTGCGCTCCAGCAATCCCAAGCCAGCATAATGGCCTTTGGGGAATCCACTATAAATGAGTGTAATTTAGAACAGCCCGGAGACAGTTCTGAGTACACTGCCCCCCAGACCTATTCCCAGCAACACCAGGAATTGGGGGAGGTGAGAGCACAGAGGTGGCTTAAAGTCACCTTTGCCCCATCCCCTTCAGCAGCTTTTTAAGGTGTATTCCTTTTGGGTGAAGTTTGGTCCTATGCCTAGGCCTTATGAAGGTCCTTTGCACAGGAACAAATTAAACTCTTAGGGAGGAAGCCATATACCAAGAAATTAGGCTCCTGGAGGCACTCACCTGTGTTTTAAACTTGGGACCAAATCCATATTGTTGTCCTCCAGTAGGGAATCCTGTCTGGTCTCTGTGTAGCAATTGTTTGATTATAGTCTCCTCTTTGCTGCCAGCATTTAGCACAAAAGTGTTAATTTCTACATTTTAAAAGGAACTTGATTTGTAGGATCCACAATTATCTCTGAGTTCATCCTCCTTGGAATCAGTGCAATTAACAGTAGCTTGTTGCATGCTTTCCAGGAACTACTTTTTTCTAAAATTTCAGCAAAGACTCAACTTAATAAGAGAATAAGTTCTTGCCTAAAAGTTGTTAAGAACTTGGCTCCCTAGACTTTCAGCCCTGGGTTTCTCCCAGACTTTGCTGTTTATAGTCTTTTCACTCTTCACCAACATATGTGCTCCTCTAATCTAATTGCATCTTTCTCTCCTAGAACTGGCAGTTTTCATTTGTTTTAAATACTGTTGTGTCTGCTCCTGGGATTTGCACATTGTGATGTACATAAATTTGTATAGAAATCAGATCCAGGTCTTCCATTGCAAAGATCTCCTTGATGGAGTTATTTATGAAAGAAAGGACATCTCCTCCTCCCTCTCCTGCTATAAGACAAACCTCAGATTCAATTTTCATCCTTCAGACCCTGCCAGTTTCTCCTGGATCCTGGAAATCTCTGTTTGATTTTTACTGATCAAAGCTTCGGCTGCAGATCCTCTGCTGTCAATACTCCCAGTCTAGCGCTTTGCTTCTGAGATTCTGTCTTGGAATCCTCCTCCATACCAGTAATATCATTTACTGTTTTCGGCACAGAAATCATTTGGCCAGTAAGGAGAATATAATTCTATAATATTTTTATTTGTGGCTTCAGGGTTTCCAACACCTGCCCTATGTCTTGGTCTAGAGGGTCTGATTCTAGATCAGAGCCAGCTTGTGAATCAGTCATTTTACCTTTGTATTTCATCCCTGCCAGCTTCCTGGGGTTCTTAGAAGTTGCCATCTCAGTACTCTGGCGGGGGGTAAATCAATCCTGGTGGTGGATTTCTGCTGAGGTAGAGCAACCCTCTGCCATCTTGGTCCATGTGACCTCTAGTTGCATCCATTTACATTTCAAGAAATTGAAACAGTGCCTGGAGCCATTGGGGTAGGCCCTTTAAAGTAATCTAAAGAATATAAACCATCAAACATTAAGCAGCACATTCACTTTCCAAACTATTAGCTAGCTGCGCAGTGTGGATTTACTTTTCAATTTTAGTGGATCTTGTTTTGCAATGTCAAGTTATCAGAAGATACAGTCTAAAGAATACAAAACAAATAGAAGTGCCTCACTTAGTAATCATTCAAGCAACTAGCTCCTTCGTCCCATATTATCTGCCCAGCCCACAGTGAGTGGAGTGAGTGGGTTTGAATTGCTCACAATCTGGTCCGCTCCCCTGAATTACTGCTATCCCAGTTCTTTCTTGTAGTAGTTTTGTATGCTTGTTGCTTGCTGTTAAAAGGCTTTTCATTTTTTGACATTTTATAAATATGTATTGGAACTGAAGGATGCGGGTGAAATAACTGCTGTTTCTTTTTTAAAAGAAAATTAAACATGCCAAACTTAGTTATTCATGCAAACCATCAGTCTGTTATCTCTGATTATGCAGGTGAATATGAGTGAATGAGTGCATTCATCAAAGTAAACTGTCAGAGGCAGGAACACAGTTTTAACCTACCCTTACCTATTTTCTTTTGTACTTCTATTTCTTTATCTTCAACAGGCAGTTCAGTTGCCTAATACTGAGAGTACCTATTTCTCTACAAGTGTATTTTAAAGGGATTAATCAACCTCGAGAAATTGGTGGAGAAAATCTGCACCTACACTATCTATTGCTTTAAAACATCATTTCATCAAGCTATTTTAAGTGCACAGCCCGGAACATATGGTATTTCAAGAACAGAAGCTGAAAGCACAGTACATATGTATTCCTTCACACATGTATTCGTTCACGCAGAGAGCATTCAGAGAGTTTAAGTATTTCGGTAAGCCTCTATATGTGTGCATATATATGTATGTGTGGAAGAAATAAGCAGAAATAAACTTCACAGAGAAAGAGAAATAAATGACACAGATTTATTTTCATCTCTGCTCCAACCTGCCCCATAGAAACAGTGAAAGACTGGGATATGTAAACTTGAGAAAACAAGAAATATTTTATCAAATCATCTGAATTTATGGAAAGTGCCAAAGTTTACTCTCATTTTTTAGATCAAGAAAATCCATTCCAGCTGGTAGTAAGGCATGACTTCAGCTCAGGGTGATGACCTGTTCTAGCTCTTGGCATTAATGCGACTCTCATTTCAACAGGAGGCAGCTACAGGCCATGAGACATGGCGGAGGGCATTTTGGCGGTGGCTTCTCACCAGGGCCGTCCTTGTCTATACGCAAAGTACACAGGTGCGTAGGGTACCACATTTCCTGCTCCAGCCGCTGCTCCAGCTCTTCCCACCCCACCCTGCCCTTTCGCCAGCCCACTCCCCGAGGAGTGCAGCAGGGCCAGGCCTGCACTCACTGGCGGTGGGAAGTGCAGCAACCTGGCCCAAAGCCATGCTGCCGGTGAGTGTTGGGGGGCGGTTCCCCCCTGCTCCCCAAGCCAGCCCCACCCCCCCGTGGAGGCCTGGGGTCAGGCCCCTGTTCCCCCCCTGCTATGGTAAACTACACCAGTGGTTCTCAACCAGGGGTACATGTATCCCTGGGGGTATGCAGAGGTCTTTGGGGGTACATCAACTCATCTAGATATTTGCCTACTTTTACAACAGGCTACATAAAAAGCACTGGCGAAGTCAGTACAAATTAAAATTTCATAGACAATTATTTGTTTACACTGCTCTATATATTATACACTGAAATTTAAGTACAATATTTATATTCCAATTGATTTATTTTATAATTTTATGGTAAAAATGAGAAAATCAGCTATTTTTCAGTAATAGTGTCTGGGAACACTTTTGTATTTTTATGTCTGATTTTGTAAGTTTTTAAGTGAGGTGAAACTTGGGGGTACACAAGACAAATCAGACTCTTGAAAGGGGTACAGTAGTCTGGAAAGATTGAGAGCCTCTGAACTACACAACATATGTGACTACAAGGGAGAGAATTTGAACCAGGAAAGGGTCCATGTCTGTTTATGGGCCCAATGCAGGTAAGCAGGAAGAGCACCTTTGATCACTGAAGCTGGGTCCAGTAGCCAAAGGGAAGAAAAGGATTACTTGTATGCTCACATCCTTGCTTTACAGGGGGCATGCACAGGGAAATGTGGTGATGTGGAATAGTGTAATTCAGCCATACTACATGTATCAATGTGTCTCGTGTTGTTATGAAACTGTATTAAAAGCTTTGGTTTAAACTTCCTGCCTCTTTATTGTTTCCCAAGCACTTACGTGCCAATGGATTGTGTACCCAAACACTTACATAAGAACAAAACAGGCGGCCTTGCTGCCACCCCACAGAGAGTGCAGATGTTAAGAGGAGTGGAGAGTACAAAGTAAACCAACATCACTGGTAATGGAGCTGCACATCACCAATGCACTTGTTCTCCTTCCCCCACTGTTGCATTGGAGTCAAGTGAACAGGAAACATCTGCCCATGCACATTTACATACTTCTATTCCAGGAGGGCATGGACTGGCTCATTGACCACCCCCAATCATCCAGTGGCTGCAGGATGTAGTAATGTGGAGCAGTGTCCATTGGAGATTGCTGCACCAGAGCAGCCAGTCTGCAGAGGCAGGTACTGGAGTCTGCTGCCTTCTGGCCATCAGGCTAAGCAGCCTCTCGAACAGTTCCCTCTGTTGTCGTTGGTCCTGCTCCTTCACCATCCTGTCATTTTCAGTGTACTTCACCTCATTCTCTCCTCCCTCTCCAGCATGTCTCTCTGCACTTCTGATGTGATACTCTGATCTGTGGCCAAAGTCCTTTTGCGTGCCTGCAGCCAGCCATCCCTGAGCCTTTTCCAAGAGATATTTCACTGCCTGATGACTCATCAGCAAATTACTGGAGAGTAGAACTGGCCAAAACTTGTGACTTTTGGTTCATGAGAAATTTTGTTTTTTGGAATCTGGGTTCATTCCACATCAAAATTAAAGCAATTTGCCCAAACATCTCTGAGAATCAAAAATTTTGTTTAGGAAATGCTGAAACATTGCCTTTCCAAAATGAAATGTGGAATGGACATTCCTGCATCTGTGGCTCAGGGACAGCTTGTTACCAAAGCTGACTGACTCTAGTAAAAGCCTGCCTGTGGTTTGATAAAAATCCTGTCAAATCTGTAATAGATTTGGTGAAACATTTTGCTTCAGTGAATCGCCATTTTCTGATGAAATTCAGAACTTCAACCAACTCTAGCAGAGATGTCTAATAAGCTAGATAGGGGGTAATAGAAAGTTTGCCCTGCCCAGTAATCTCAGACCATCTTGAATTTCTCTTCTATGAAAAGCTCTCAAGCATCATCAACCAGGAATGGACTAAAATTTGGAGGAACAATAAACAGGATGCTGAACTAAGATGCAAACGCTTCATTACAACAGATGTGGCTTTTCAAATCACCCTGCATGGACAGAAGACTGGCAGTTACAAGGAGACTTTAAACTGCTCTGCACTTAAGACAGCTGCAGGTCATACAGTGGGACATACAATCTAGGCTATCTTAGACAATACTTTAATGCTAGTGTCACTGTGAGAATAAACAGACTGCAGTATGTATACAAATATGCATGTATGCTTATGCTGCATGTGTCCCTGCATCTGCCAGCATAGCTCAGTTTAAAATTCCAGCTTTGCACACACGCAACAACGTGTAATAGAATAAATCAGTAGTTGCATGTTTACATTTCTTTTCTTTGCTTGGATTCCATCTTGGATCATGTGTCCAGGAGGAAAGGGGGCCAGGAAATGGCCTCATTTCCACCTCAACTGAAGCAAAGGCCATCCCACAGCGTAACATCTTCCATGGCAATAATTACATTGGTCATAAACCAGCAAAACCCCTCCCACTTATGTTGTAATTTCTCCCCACACAATAACAAAGATGGCAGCGGTGACTTAACCAGCTCCTCCCTGCTCCGTTCCCAACCCCCTTCCCCAACAGATCCATGGACTCCAGGCCATCATTGTCCTCCAGTCCCCCTGCACATGGGGTCTCCAGACTCTCTGCCACTAGGGTCTCTTCTGGCCCCTCTTGTCCTGCTGGCCCTTTTCCAAAACTTAGCTCATTCAATGTCCAAAGCTCATCCAGCATTACTGTGGGCGCCGTACGCAGTGCAGAGCTGAGCACCTGGTCAAACTCCTTGTAGTCAGGTTAGGTTGAGGGGGATTTTCCTGACTTGCCGTTGGTGTTTTCTTCTTGCAGTATGAAGTCTTCAGGTTTTTTAATCTCTCCCTGCATTGAATTGCCATCCACTTAATCCCTTCCTCTGCAGGCCTGGTACTACTATCGCCCAGGTGATGATTTCAGGATACATCTCCCCAAACTGTGAACCTTACTGACCTCACACTAGATGTCCCTCAGAAACCTTGGTGGGAGCTCTGGCCAACGAGAAGCATGCTGGGAGGAGGATCTCCCATATCACATTTCTGTTCAGGCACTGTCTGAGTGCTGTGCAGAAAAGGAGCAGGCACATGGAATGTGGGGTTTAAACACCAGCTAGCTACATATCAACTGGTAGGTGTCTTCTGGTGCAGATGAAGGGAGTAGGTAGAAAGGCAGGAAAATACAGTCCTTGGGAACTGTGGAAAGGCATTAAAGGACTATCAGCACCCGAGTTTTGTAACCTGGGTTAGAGCCTTCATCCACACTGCAAAGTAGGTGGGTTAGAGCCCAAATTAAGTAGCAAAACTCAGGCTCTAATCTATAAGAACGTCGATACTGGGTCAGACCAAAGGTCCATCTAGCCTAGTATCCTGTCTTCTGACAGCGGCGCATGCCAGGTGCCCCATAAGTAATGAACAGAACAGTTAATCATTAAGTGATCCATCCCATTACCCATTCCCAGTTTCTGACAGACAGAGGCTAGAAACACCATCCCTGTCCCTCCTGGCTAATAGCCATTGATGGACCTATCCTCCATTAACCTCTCTAGTTCTTTTTTGAATGGTTATAGTCTTGGCCTTCACAAGACTTGGCTTACCCCCACCTGGATAAGCTAGTCTGAGTTCAAAGCACATCTAAATCCAGGTAAAAGGTTTGTTGTGTGCGTTGACAGTATGGGGGAGGAGGGGAGGGTGGTTAAAGCTAAAACACAGGTAAGAGCTGGGTTAATTCTGAAGTGAAGACACACCCTGTATGGGGGAGGTGCTCTTATCTCAATCTTTGTCCTAGGGTGAATCTGGAAAGAGTGATCCCCCCCCCGCCCTTCAGATGTTTTGAAAATACATGCTAGTTACCAGGGCTGGTCCTAGTAGGGGTCTAATTGGCACTGCTCTGCATTTGGAGAGGCCCCAAGCACTGAGAAACCTCCTATGAGCTCCTGCCCTTAACTTGATGATCTCCTCCCACATAGAAATCCAGAGATCCGGATCCAGGGATCCTCAGGCTGTTAAAATGAGAATGGCCCAGTCCATTCTGAGTAACAGTATTTGGAAAGAGGAGTCTTAGTCTGAGCCCAACAGGAGGCAGAACATAGCTAAGTAGTACCTGTCACAGTATCAGGGTGACCTCACCCGCCCCCCACCCCACCTCTTGGTCCATTCCAGGAGTGCCTAGTCAGGTATCCTAGCATCACCTGTCTCTGGGCAGGGACCTGTGTCCCACTCCCTTTTGACCAGGGGTTTTAAGGCTGAACAGCTCCCTGCCTTACACTGTGATATTTCCAGCGTCTGTGTTGCTTTCTCTCCGAGGGCAACGAACAATGTTTTGCCCACAGTTACAAGTTACCAGACAGCTCTTTCTAAGCAAACACATTTATTTTAAAGTATACAGAGAAATTATTTTTTTAAATGTTCCTACACTCATGCAAAAAGCTTACCAGCCATCACCCATCAATCTCACGGGACCATAGTAGGCCAAAGTCTTTCCAATCCTCCTGCAAAGGTTGGGACCCCCTTGAATAGAAGGTCCTGTCCATTTGCTGGATCAAAAAGGCAGCCCTGGAGGAGTACAAATGCAGCCTTTTTATACCCAAACCTTTTATACCCAATCTCCTTTCTTTGTTTCCTACTCTCTGGAAACCCAGCTTGTAAAAGTATATGCAAACCACTCCAGGAGCTGGTACTTCTCTAGAGTTGTTTAGCCCCAGTGACTCGCCTTAATCATCCTCCACTGTTTTAGTTCTGGTAGGATCTGTGGTAACCCTTCTCCGTGAAGTAGAACACAGTCATTCACAAACCATTCATAAATTTAATACAAAGCCCCGTAAGATATTGCATGGGGTTGCCATGTCTGTCACGGTACCCTCCATATTACTTTTCACAGAGTCTTTTGACAGCTGAGAGTGAGTCTGTGGCAGGGAAAGGGGGATTGATGGCCTAAGTAATGCAGGAGAAAATAGGCCCTATTGGCTACCCTCTTACCCTTACCCTCCACCCAAGTCAGAGTGGAATCAGATTGACAGTGCAGCATGTGGGTAGTGTGTAGTGCTTCGGTCTGTGCCCTACTTTTTCTGTGGCACGCTCTGAAGAGAATTACAGTCTCCAAGGTCCTGCCCCAGAACCACAGAAAGACAGACAGATTTTCTATTCTTATGCATTAACCTTGTGTCATGTACATTTTATTTTTCAGCTCCTTTATAAAAAAAGTCAAGCAATCTGCCCCGAAAGACCTTTGACCTCTCCCTAAACACCCCAAAGTTACACACGTGAGTCAATGAAAACAGATGGCCTGGCCTCCATTTCATTTATTATTTGTGTCCTATTCATTTTTAACTGAATCCGAGGCGAGCACGGTCACTGCTTTTTATTGTGCATCGCACCCTCTGGCTGGTTTCATCAATGTCCACTTAAAGGAGACTCAGCACAGGATAGAATTATTTCAGGCCCACTTGGTTTAAATAACCGACAAGGCAAAAATAACATTTAGGCAAAAAGTCAATGTACCATGATGCCTAACTGGCAAGAACGTAACTGATTTGCCCAGCAGTTTCTGCCTGAACTGTAACAGCTTGCAACAGAAACCAAGCTAGAGTACATGATCATAATAAGAGGCCTCTACCACCCTGGCTGTGAGCGTGTAACTCCCATTAATGTTTTTTAATACCTTTGTCTTTATCTCAGGGTGCACACACACATTGGGAAGGGCTGATTACTGTTTAATGTGACACACTTGGATCATCTGTGCAAAATTTGCAAGTTAATTAATTGGTTACAAATCTTTTTTTTTTTTTTTTAAGAACATTAATGTTGTATTGAAAAGTACTTCCTGCTTGGGTAATGTCAGGAGGCTGTCGACGCCTTCCTGCCTCCCACTGTCTCATGCCTTGCGGGCATCGCTTTCACCACTGATTCAGCTCATTTTGGTGGAAGCGGAAGAGTAGAATTTTAAATCTTCGGTGGCATTCACAGTAAGCCACTGTCCCTACTGTGCTGCTGAAAGCATGCGACGCATGAGGAGTGTAATTGGCCAGGCACTTTCATGGTGGAGTGGAGGGAAGGAGGACTGTTTGTAATAGAAAAACCTCACTGTAATACAATATGACTTTTCGGTATTGGAAAAAATCCACACCATTATACCATCCATGATTTACACACTGGCTGAGGCAGTTTGACAATGAGATTATTTAATGTTACCCTCCTCCCCCATTGTTGCAATGATTTGAACACTGCATACGTAGTCACAGTTTCCTTTCCATTCAAATCCTCTTTCTGACCTTCTTCTCTGACTCATTTCCAAGGTGCGCACTGACCTTCATGCTAATTTATGATTACTAATAGATAAGGATAATGTGACTTCTGAACTGTACTTTTGTGTGCACTGTACTACTTGATTGGCATATTCTGCATTTCTTGACTGGACTGAGATCATTTGAAATTGAAACAGATCCTGGTAGACAACTTACAAAGCTTTCAAAGTGCCAATGAGTGTTTAGAATTGCACTTTAAGCATGGCAAGCCACTGCAACGTTCTATACACCTGTGAACAAAGCAGACTGAAAAGCACACATCACTCTTTTTTACCACAGACATATGCTACATGTCTCTTATTAGCTATTATAATTAGCCTTAATAGTATCACAGTGTACTTAAGCATATTGTTGATACAGTAATTCTTTACATATTGTACTTGATCCAAGGACCTCACAGCACTTTACAGACATCCGCTAATTAACCCACACAACCCCTGTAGCATATGTTTGTGGTGAAAAGGAGTTCTATTTTGAGCTAGGCCTCTGACTCTCCGGATAGCTTTTGAAAAGTCACTTTAAATCATTGTGACTCAGTTTACCTATGGTGGGTAACGTTAATCTGATGATCTGAGTCACTAAGAATTAAAATGAGTTTTAAAAAGCTAGCCAGAGTCAGGGGCACAATTCAGAATAGAACTCAGGAGTCCAAGTCCTCATTCACCTGCTCTAATTATCAGAAAATACTACCTCTCTATGATTCAGTAATAATGAACAGCATATTTCATACAAAAATGGATTATTATTGGAATCTCATACATAAAGCCATTCATCTTGTAAGGACCTTGGGAATTGGAGCAGTTGACACATATCAAGACAGAGAGAGAGACAATAGCAAACATGCAAAGACATGGTGAGCAGAGAGGTATATGGAAATGTCAAGAGGGAGAGAGGCTAAATGGAGAAGTAACTCCTTACCTGAGACACAGTTCTTTATCATTCAGAAGATGTGTGTACCACTACACGTTCTAAGCCAGTTTTTCAAATACCTTTAGAACACAGGGTGAGATTTTCAAAAGTATGTTAACGAGTTAAATAGCTAACTCCCACTGACTTTCAATTGCTTTTGAAAATCCCAACAATACATAGTGTACACTTTGGTTATTTGCATGCATAATTATCTGATTTGCATGCACAATGGCAGCAATTTTGTTTGTAAATTAGGCACACAATTGCACAAAGATTTTGGACACACAGTTGCATGCCTAAATTATTTGAACATCTGGCCCTATAGTCTTTTGCAATGATTGAAGGGAAGAGCAATATTCTTTAGGCCTCATATCTAGTAAGTACTCTGGTGCCATTATTATGGGTACCATATAAGGATCTGATTAGAACATAATAGAAAATCAATAATGAAATAAATGAAGTTGGGTCCCACATCTTACTGTAAGCATACTCCTTTTACAAGTGTTCTGCAGTGGGTTGCCGTATGAAGATTGTGTGAGGCTCACAGCTGGACAGAATACAAAGCACTGTGTGAACTTTTCTCGGGTTATGCAGAAATTGGCAACAGGCAATAGTAACTGGTTATTCCTTTCATTCTGAACAGATCATTCACTCCACCATCTTATTTAGTCACTGGTTCTTTTCCTAGAGTGACAGATAATATAATTGGCAATCGTTGTACAGACCTTGACACAATTACAGTTTCCATGTCACTAGATTAGAAAATACCAGTAAAAGTGACCAGAGGTTTTTCAAAGTGTAGTTGGAAATGTTGACTGCATGTATATGGAGAGACTAGGTGTTTCCACACACACAAAAGAGGGGGGCGGGGGCAGTCGGAACACACGGCCAGGACACACTCAAAAAAAATTTCAGAGTATGAATATGCATCTTATCCATAGCAAAATAAGACAATCTTCAGCAGTGTTACCAAACATTCAGATTAATGACAATGCTTCTGTGAAAATGGCCTTGCTGAGTCAGAACACGTTGTTACAAGATGCCAGATTTTGTAAGTAAGCAAAAATGTTGAGCTGTCTGTTTGCTTTAAACAATTATATCAGCTCTGCAAGTAAAATACATTCCCAATTGACCTCTCCACAACTGCTAGGTGGAGCAACCTCTCTGTGTCTCCTGGGCTACGTCTACACTATAATGGGTTTCCCCCTTCTGGGATACCAAAGTCTCCTTCAACGCTCCCGGGCAGTCTTCCTATTCACTGCCTCAGAGTGCCACTCCCGCACTGACTGGCAGGGGAACCCAGGCCCGCCCTGTACTTTGGGTTCCGGCTCAGGGCCCCTCTAGTAGTCAGGGTCTGTTCCCTTCTAGATCTTACTGCCTTTCCCTGAGCCCTGTCCTACCTTTCTACCTTCCTTTCCTCCTCTCCGGGTTTGCCAGCACAAACACACCTCCCTTCCCTTAGGGAGTGATTGCAGACTTTCCCAGCCACCCCTTCGGTTTCCATTTTCCTGTCTTTTACAGAATCCCTGCCTGTCTCACACAAGTGAGCTTCTCTCTAACGAGCTTCCTCCAGCCTAAAGCTCCCCTGTTTGTAGTCTAACTAGCTGATTGGACTCACCTGGTCCAATTCAGCTCTTGCAGGGCCATAGTGTATTTTGCAAACGTACTGAGGTCTTAGTAACACAAGACCTCACTGCACCATTCTGCTAACCATAAGAGAATGAGCTTCTCATACTGAAACTGTACATAAAGCCAATAGTCATTTAAGTTCAACCCAGAAAAAGAAAATGTGGCTACATGGATATTCAGGGATTACTTACAACATTTCCAGTGCTATGTTCAGGTGAAGAGAGAACACCGAGAAAATTACATAACACCTACATTTTGATAATCCTTTAACTTCTGGTATTTCAACCTCCCAACTATCATCAGGTGAGAGGGAAATATAGTTTGCCATTGCCAGTCTTGAGCGAGTAGTATAGTTTAGCAGCATCCAAAAATTGTTCATAATCATCATAGTCCAGGAAATAGATCTAATTTGCTCAAAAATATTTTGGCAATTCACTGGGTAGAAAATTGCTATTTCTGCTCCAACATTGAAGAATTCCATTTTTTAATTACTGAAATTTGCAATAATAATATTCTTCATATTAGCTCTCCTTCTTTCAAACATACCGTTAGCTTTTTCATCTGGTGTAATGCATTGAGCAGACATAGGTCACTCTTGTTGCTCAGGGTCAGTCATTCTTACCTTCGGAACCAATTTCAGTGTATGACAGAGGACAAAGGTTTATGTATATTCCAGGACAAGTTGTTACGGAAATCAATAGCTTTTGGTAGCAAGAAATACTCACTCTAAATCTGTGCTCATCAAGCTGGTTATACTGTAATAATTAAAACAGGGGGTTCTCAAACTGGGGGTTGGGACCCCTCAGGGGGTCACCAGGTTATCACACGGGGGGTCGCAAGCTGCCACCTCCACCCCAAACACTGCTTTGCATCCAGTGTTTCTAATGATGTTACATATATAAATGTTTTTATATTATAAGGGAGGGGTCATAGTTAGAGGCTTGCTATGTGAAAGGGGTCACCAGTACAAAAGTTTGAGAACTACTGAATTAAAAGATAATTCTTTTCTCCATACCTAGTACATATGGATCAAGAACATGTTTTAATATGGTTAAATGTACATTTATATATCTAGGAACAAAGAATGTAGACCATACTTACAGGATGGGGGACTCTATCCTGGGAAGCAATGACTCTGAAAAAGATTTGGGAGTCATGGTGGATAATGAGCTGAACATGGTGGATAATGAGCTCCCGGTATGACACAGTGGCCAAAAGAGCTAATGCGATCCTGGGAATCTAAAGTAGGAGTAGAGGGATTATTTTGCCTCTTATATTTGGCAGTGGTGCTACCTCTGCTGGAATTATTTGTCTAGTTCTGGTGCCCACAATTCAAGGATGTTGACATATTGGATGAGGTTTAAGAGAAGAACCACGAGAATGACTACAGCATTAGAAAACATGCCTGATAATGATAAGTGAAACAAATTGAACTCTTTTAGAGTCTAACAAAGAGAAGGTTAAGTAGTGACTTGTTTACAGTCTATAAGTGTCTACATGGGGATTAAATATTTAATAATGGGCTCTTTAATCTAGCAGAGAAAGGTATAACATTATCCAATGGCTGGAAGCTGAAGCTAGACAAATTCAGACTGGTAATGAGGAGTAAATTTTTAACAGTGAGGGTAATTAACCATTGGAACAATGTACCAAGGTTCATGGTGGATTCACCATCCCTGACCATTTTTAAATCAAGGTTGGATGTTTTTCTCAAAGATCTGCTCTAGGAATTATTTTCAGAAAGTCCTACAGCCACTGTAACACTGGAACTCAGTTAGATGATCAGTTAGTTGGTCCCTTCTGGCCCTGGACTCGGAAGGTAGAATTTATTGTGAAAACAAAGCAAATTGAGCATCCAGTTCCACAAACAGACATACATGGCATTCCACTAAAGAGAATGGTATGACACACAGGTACCAAGGGGTCCATGCTAGTGAATACATTTGCAAATTCAGAAACCTAGACAATAATGGAAGAGTGTCTTGACTCATAGATTAGTAAAAGCAAAGGCATCCTTACGCAGTGATTAGTCATCCCATAGAATTCATCATCTCAGAGCATTGACTCATTTCATAAAGGATAACAAACTACTCTCCAAGGTCAACAATTTGCGATGTCTGGCTCAAATCAATCCCGGTTAGAAACAGCTGAGAAGTAAAGGACTCCAAATACACACATACTGGTTGAGAGCTACATACCCAGGATTATCAATGCATTTTTAAAAGATATACAAAGATGATAAATTAGCTGCTTTAGAGTAATCTGTTGATGTTTTATACAGATTGTCTCCAGAAGTTTAGTGTCTCCTTTTTCAGTTCCTACTGGAATGCAATACCTTCACTGATCCGAATAAATAGCCTTAATAGGTAGTTTATGCAAGGTGCATCAACATGCAAGGTGCATCAACACTGATGAAAACTGGGTGCATAATTATCGACAGGCGCAGCTCCATCAAAGCAAACCAGAGTGGGAGGTATAACACAGACAAGGCCCACCCCACCACCTGTGGGCAGAAGGGGGCACTTGGGCTGTCCCATTGTGGGCAGGAGGGGGAGGATACACTGATTGGTCCTCTGTGCATGTCTGGAAGAGAAAGGACACATTGGGTTGGCCCACAGCTAATGTGTGTGGGCAGAGAGGGCATGTGGGCTAACCACCTGTGTGAGTGTGCAGGGAGCCATGTGCATGTGGGTGAGCGGGTCTATAAGAATCAGCTGTGTGTGTGTATGGTGGGGGGCGTGGAATATGAGGATATGGAAAAGTGATGGACTCCTATCTCCCAAATATAAATCTCATAGCCTGCTTCATGGTTTTAAATGCATAGAATAGATTTCCCACTCCTGCAAGAAAAGGCCTTATTCATTACATTGGCCCAATACAAAATAAAGCTAATACCTCAGGGAACTATCTTGCAGACACATGGAGACATTCTGAAAACAAGGACAAGTGGCAACCCTTCAATGATCTAACTAGCTGAAAACACTTCATTACTTTATATCGTAACATTATAATTCATGAGAGCAAGCCTCAAGCTAAGGCCCAGCACCCTTCTTCTTTTGAGCAGAGCTTTCTTGGCTTTTATTTTCTAATACAGACCTTTTCAAACCAATCCCTTCAAGTCCAGACCTTCCTCTCCTTCATTTATGATCCCTGTCTGTCTGCGTTCAAAACTAGTGCTGCTCTCCCCAGCCAGGATCTTTGCTGCAGTGACAGCCATTCCATTCCACTAAAGATCTGCTCTGGCATCTGCTCTGACAATGTTCCACTGCTACTGAATAAAAGATTACATTTAAATCAAACAAAACAATATCCCCCAATTAAGCTCTTTCAATATAAATCACAATTTAAAGCAGCCCCCACATGTGAGCACACTGGAAACCCTTGCTAGCCAGCATTTGAAGCCTCCAGCCTGTCCACATTTCCCTTTGAAGCATGCCTGCTGGCTGCTCACTTGCAATTACAACTCTTTTCAATTTCTCTTTTTTTTTCATTTAAAAAGATTGAGAGGAATTTAAAAAAACCCTCATCCATCAGATTTATCAAATACAATTTCAGAGGTAAAGTCAGCTGCAGCTACACACTATGAGACTACAAGACAGCTGCAGCTCTGAAAGGAACTGTAGTAATTCACAGCTGAGGTGCTCCATCCTAAGTTTAAGGGCTCAATCCTATAATGAAGTCAATGGGGCTGCTTATATGCTTAAACTTAAGCAACAAGCTTAAGTGCTTCACTGGATCAGAGCCACAGTACTCGGCACTTCACAGGATCCAACCCTGATTGCACAGGTCTTGACCAGTGGATCTGGGGGTGAGTAGGTGCTGGATTTGTTATTTGTGTGTGCACGTTTCTCACACTTCTTTAAATGAACCTGAGATTATCATTATTATTTATTATTTGTATTGTTGTAACAGGCCTGTTAACTTTGTGTGAGGCTAGAATCTGGCAGATTTTCTGCCCTTCTCCTTGGATAAGTTGGTAACTAAATAGCTAATAACAGAATAATAGAAAACAAAAGATTGAAATTATTTTTCCAAGGGAGGGGGGATCCAGACAGAAAATAATAAATAAATAATAATAATAATAATGACATTTGTGTGAAAAACCAATGTGTATATGAGCAGCATGGCTACTTCATTCTCCTGAGATAACAGTCACATGTCATTCAAGTTGGACAAAAGCTAGGATGAGAGAAAAGGACATAGGGTGAAATTCTGGACCCCACTGAAGTCAATGGCAAAACTTTCATTGACTTCAATAGGATCAAGATTTTACCCACTATGTCAATTTTTCCCCACAGAGAAAATTTCAATTACACAGCAGTTCTCAAACTGTGGGTCGGGACCCCATTTTAATGGGATCACCAGGGCTGGCTTAGATTTGCTGGGGCCCGGGGCTGAAGCCCGAGCCTCACCACTCAGGGCCAAAGCCAAAGCTCGAGGGCTTCAGCCTGGGGGGCAGAGCTGAGGTTACAGGCCCCCTGACTGGGACTGAAGCCTTTGGGCTTCAGCTTTGACACCCCACCCCGTCCGGAGCGGTGGGGCTTGGAATTTGGCCCCCCACCCAGGGCAGTGGGGTTCAGGTTTGCTCAGGCTTCAATCCCCCATCCTGGGGTTGTATAGTAATTTTTGTTGTCAGAAGGGGGTCACAGTGCAGTGAAGTTGGAGAACCCTTGAACTACACTATTGCAGAAACTGTGCAATACCATCTGAATACATAAGCTGTTACACTATTAAATTGCTTATTTCTAAAGATAGAATTCTATAAATGCTGTGAGGGTTCAGTCCATTAACAGCACCCAACATGATCAGTTCTTTTT
Organism: Eretmochelys imbricata; assembly: GCF_965152235.1. Taxonomy (NCBI): domain Eukaryota; kingdom Metazoa; phylum Chordata; order Testudines; family Cheloniidae; genus Eretmochelys; species Eretmochelys imbricata. The sequence continues at coordinate 21,173,666 of NC_135583.1, read as the reverse complement.
TTATATGAACACTGGCACATTCCTACTTCGGGTTTCTTATGGTCCAGCACATATGAAAATCCTAATAAAAGACCAATGGGTGTCTGTGGCAGCTATTGTTATAGTGTTATTTAATTCACAGAATGGCAGTGTTAAAAAGTGACGTGTTTAAGCTAGTTGCATTAAGAGCTGCTAAACAAAATATTTGCCGTGTACAACAAGAAGTGTTATTGGTCCTGCTTAACCCAGGTTCTACACTGCATATTCGAAAGCACTATCTTTTGGCACCTTATCTATTTACATATATGCAATGTCGTTGAAGCTGTCTCAGTCCCAGGATATTAGAGAGACAAGGCGGAGGAGGTTAAAAACTGGTTACCTACCTTTTGTAACTGTTGTTCTTTGAGATGTGTTCCTCATGTCCATTCCAAGCAGGGGTATGTGCGCCATGTGCACGATCGTCAGAAGGTTTTTCCCCTAGAGGTACCCGTCGGGTCGGCTGTGGAGTCCCCTGGAGTGGTGCCTTCATGGCTGTGTATATAAGTCCCCGCCAATCCGCCACCTCTTCAGTTCCTTCTTGCCGGATATTCCAACCGGGGAGGCAGGTGGGTCTTGGAATGAGCAACACATCTTGAAGAACAACAGGTATGAAAGGTAGGTAACTGTTTTTTTGCCTTCGAGTGATTGCCCATGTCAATTCCAAGTAGGCAACTCCCAAGCAGTTCCTCAGAGGAGGGGTTGGAGTTCACCGAGTTGTAGACTGAAACACGGCTCGACCAAATGCAGCATCATCCCTAGCCTGCCGTGTGATGATGTAGTGCGACGTACAGGTATGGAGAGATGACCACGTCACCGCCCTGAAGATGTCCTGAATGGGGACCTGCACCAAGAACGCTGCAGATGAAGCCTACACTCTCGTGGAGTGCGCCATCAACTCTGGGGCTGGAATCTTTGCCAAGTCATAGCACGTCCTGATGCTGGCCATGATCCAATATATATTTTTGAGATGGGGTGATCACATCTGCACGCAGTATTTAAGATGTTGGTGTACCATGGATTTATATAGAGGCAATATATTTTCTGTCTTATTACCTATCCCTTTATGTTTCCCAATATTCTGTTTGCTTTTTTGACTGCCGCTGCATATTGAATAGATGTCTTCAGAGAACTATCCCCAAGGACTCCAAGATCTCTTTCTTGACTGAGAATTTAGACCCCATCATTTTATATGTATAGTTGGGATTATGTTTTCCCATGTGCATTACTTGGCATTTATCAACGCTGAATTTCATCTGCCATTTTGTTACCCAGTCATCCAGTTTTGTGAGATCCTTTTGTAGCTCTTCACAGTCCACTGTAGACTTAACTATCTTGAATAATTTTGTATCGTCTGCAAATTTTGCCACTTCACTGTTTACCCCTTTTTCCAGATCATTTATGAATATGTTGAATAGGACTGTCCCAGTACAGACCCCTAGGGGACACCACTATGTACCTCTCTCTATTCTGAAAAGTGACTATTTATCCCTATACTTTGTTTCCTATCTTTTAGCCTGATACTGATCTATGAGAGGAACTTCCTTTTATCCCATGACAACTTACTTTGCTTAAGAACCTTTGGTGAGGGACCTTGTCAAAGGCTTTCAGGCCTGTAAAGTTTTTCATGTTGCTCCAAGGCACATGTACCGTGGTCCCTAGAGATCACCTTTACGGGAGCAGAGCACCTGCCTATTCACTCCTTCCTGCTGAGACCTCCAAAAAGACTGCCAATTGCCAATTCTCCACAAGAAACGAAACTGTGTTGACCAACTCGTTTTGTACAGGCTACCAAAGCTCTGTCATATGGTAAAGATTGCCTGTCATTTCTCACCAGAGCTAAATCTGAAATAGCAAGCTAGAGCCAGAAAATATTTTAGGCTGTTTGACAGTCCCCTGAGACATCCAACAATCTTGATCTGCTGCTTTTAGTATGAACAACCTCTGCAAAGACAAAGTGTAAAGACAAACAATACTTCATTATCTTTTGCCTCTCTCTGCAAATTTGTGCAATTCTGAAGAAAATTCAGTTGTATTTAAATTCAGATTTATAATTATTTTTCATGCTTTAGGTACCACAGGGAGATCTTATAGGATTTATAGAGGAAATAACATATTTAAATCGTCAATTTGCTGAAAATTTAACCATAACAGTGGGTTAATGTTCAATCGATTCATATTCAAATACATTACCTTACTTAAAATCTGTTTTAGACCCTTCATGGTATATTCTCTTCATAATGCATGAAAAGCATATACTCTTTACTGTTGATATTTCCTACATTATTTTATTTGCTTTTCCTTTCATTATAAGAAAAAATGATGTTTGGCCACGCAGCCTTTTCCAGGACAAATGTCATACTTCGTGCTTGCAGAGGCAATGAAAAATTAAAAGAAATGATGTTAGATGCCAACATTAAATGTCAAAAAATGATTTTAAGTGATTACTAATATGCTGGTGTGAATGCATTTTATTCAAAAAATCCCTTTTAAGCATATTAATCTGGGAATATTCAAATTTATTACGTAGAACAATATGGCATTAACATGCTAGCTCCCATTTAATGCTTTGGTTCATAGTGACAAAGATACCAATGGGAAATCATTAAACCAATATGTGATTTTTGCAGTATAATAGGTCTATGTTTGGAACTATTGGAAAAACTCACTGAGCTCAAACTAACAGAAAAATTGCAATGATCAGGCAAAGTACAGCAACATTATAAGTGTTAATAGATTTCAGAAAGCGATTTTATGTTAATTCAAATGTTAATGTTGTCCACAGCAGTTGAAAGGAATGCAAGTCTGTGAGACGAGATAGATAGTGTAGTCAATAAGAAAGCAAAGGGCACACAAAAGGCTAGCTTTTTGGTGCGGGATGGTGAGTTTTATTAATTATATTTCCTTTATAAATGTAACAATAACATGTCAGTAATCTACACAGAATGTATTTAATTGATGTTAATGATTTCACTGTTCCATTGTTTTTGCTGGTGGAATCTCTCCATGTACACTCCGGCCAAAATTCGGCTAGACAGGTCCTGAGAATCCTTGCCTTTTAACACTCTTCTCTCTTAGGGCCTTATCACCCTCTCAGTTAAGTCACTGAGTTTTGCCATCGAGCCTATAATACTCATACCATCTCCATACTCCCTTCTTTCATCCAAGTCCTCCCACGGCTACCTCCTCCAACCTGCTTTCTGAATCTGTTAAAATCACTCACTAACCATTCAGCAGAGGCCACAAAGGATCGATGCGTTTGCCTTTTCTCCCTCTTCTCCAACCCAAAGGGCTAAGCACACAGCCCCTGTAGGCTTGGGAAGGGAAATAAAGGCAGTAATCAAATCTGTCTTCTAGTTTAGAGTGAAAAATGCTACTAAGGCCTCAGGGCAAGCCTGGACTCTATTGTCTGTATTACATATAACAGACTGATGGGTACAAACTCACACACATACACCCGAACACCAAAATGTTTGTTCTCCAACATCCAAGATTTTTTATGTATAAATCCAGAGTAGGATGATCTCAGTAAGTATAAAAGGCCAGCTCACCCTGTGACAAAAACAAAATCGAATGTGCAATTCTGAAAGCTAGATAGAGGCTGGAACTATGTGTGGGGGGCACCTCCTGACTTAAAGTGGTTTTCATTATATATAGGGTTTAGAGTTTGGTTCAATGGCTCTCAGCATCCCCACTATACAAATTATTCCAGCACCCCTGGATTGAGGTCCCTTAGAAAATATGACCCTTAGAGTTCTTGTCCCTTTAAACCTTGCCAGTCTCTCAACTCCATTCACAGAACACCAGGCAGTAATACATGTTACTCTGAGTAGTAATACGTACTGTATGCACACTCGTTTTATGTTATCCAGGGTGGAGCCACTCCAACACCTCAGACCCAAGTAACCTAGCTTTATGAAAATGATCTGCCGGAATGTTATGAAACAAAATCCACTTTGCAATATGAGGCCTGGACACAGACCTGTAGCACAACTATATACAGGCTATAGTAGCAGCCACTATAGCACTTGCCTGACCTCTCAGGACACTGCATGGCCCTAAACAGCCCTGTGGATGTATGCTCCTATGTAGTTTGACTATTTAGTATGGTCCTAGTGTGCATACAGCTTGTGGTGCTCACAAGGATAATGGGTTTTAGCTGCATAAACTAGGTGGTTTCTTTCTGTCATTTAACAAATAGATCTTTCACACTTTCCTAGTGTAATCTGAAACATAGGATAGCAAATGATGTGTAGAAAATTAACCTCTTCTTTGGTACCTATCTTGTCTTCTTGTCATACAGAACTCTGGGACAATCCCATGGGATCCTTTGATGGCCTGAACATTGTTCCATTTCCCTGGAGAACAGAGGTGGCCCAGACATTTAATAAATTGTTCTGTCACTGGTGAGGGAAAAATGTTTAAATATAACAAAATGAATTCTGAGAAATCTCAGGTGTATTTTGTTATGTTAATAACTGTTTCCAACTGTTCCCTTTATGTTAAAGGCTTGACTTGTTTTCAGTTTGGGTGAGAAGACCATTTGCTTTTACCTCGCAGTCCTTTTGCACTCACCCAAACTACTCATGTGAAAACACTTTCATATGAAAAAACCATTGTCTGGAGCAGTTATTAATCTACTGTTTGAAGCACAGAACACTAATAAAACAACTGAGGATAAACCAACCATTTCTCATTCTGCAAGATTTGGGTCCAAATTAATACCTTTCTCTCTGGCTGATTTGCCAGTCTTTGGAGACAACCACACTTCACGAATTGTGATTTAAAACAGAAGTTTTTATTTTTTGCTCCACTTTGCTAAAAACTATGCTCCAGTATGTGTGTAATTGGGCTTGTGGGAGACATCCCTAGAAACGTTAAACATTGAAAAAATAGAAAATGCACGATCAACAGAGCTGGTTGAGAGGACAAATGGATTTGCCAACTTTGAGTGGCCTCAAAAGGAGGTCTCACAACTGGACCTTACCAGGAGCTCAAAAATATTACTTAGACAACTGATAAGTACTTGGAAGGTTAATGTTATATGAAAGAATGATTACCTATTGAACTCATCACTCCCAATAATTATTAGCATACACAAACGTTGGCTGGAGGAACACCTGTTTGCAGCAATTATAGCCTCTAAATCTTTGTAAAGTATCCAATTAAAAAAGCAACAGCTGAGTAAAATACTGTACTGCAGTGATACTCAACCTTTCCAGACTACTGTACCCCTTTCAGGAGGCTAATTTTTCTTGTGTACCCCAAGTTTCACCTCACTAAAAAACTACTTGCGTACAAAATCAGACAATACAAAAGTGTCACAGTACACTATTACTGAAAAATCACTTACTTTGGCATTTTTATCGTATAATTATAAAATAAATCAATTGGAATATAAATTTAGTGTACTTATATTTCATTGTATAATATATAGAGTGGTATAAACAAGTCCTTGTCTGTATGAAATTTTAATTTGTACTGACTTTGTTAGTGCTTTTATTGTAGCCTGTTGTAAAACGAGGAAAATATCTAGATGAGTTGATGTACCCCCGGAAGACCTCTGCATACTCCTGGTTGAGAACCACTGCTGTACTGTATTACTCATTTTGCCTTTCTTTTTGATGATGTAACTCTAGGACTCAGGTGAGAAATACTTTTTTCATACTATTCATTCTAGTTACCTGATCAGTATGTGTGAAGTGCACACAAGTGGAATCAGACCACAATAACTGTAGACATGGCAAGGCACAGCTGTTGCTGCTTCTCAATTTTACAAATGTATGGAAAAAAAGAAAAGTACCTCCTGCAGTTTTACTGGTCCTATACGGTCATTGCAGTGGGTGCTTAACTTCCAGCCAACTTCCTGTATTTTTGGTTCATTAGGCTCCTCGCATGCACATTAGAAAGAGTTACTGGCCCAGATTCAGAGTTCAACTGATTTGCTCTAGAAGGGGTTGCAAAAACTTAAACTTGTGCAAGTAACTAATTTATTCCAGCTAATATGTTGCAGTTGCAGATTTTCAGTTTCAATTTTTCAGCTCTCTTTTACAGCTTCCATTTCCTTGCACTACCAAGGGGAGTCAGTTGGCTAATGAACGTTCTTAATTGTGCAAGAAACTAATTTTGGTGGGGGTGGGGAGGAGAGAAGGGAGACAAGTCTTGGAATATCTAAGGTTTTTCTTCTAGATACGCAGAAACTAAAAGAATCTATTTCTAATATAGAGAAATGCATGTGATGTTGAGCAATGTGTACATGGTCTTGGCTTTTCGTACTAGGAGCCTAATTTCTGTGATAATGCCACTTTCCTGAAATACTTTCCTTTTTTGGGATGAATACAACATTTCATATTGTTAATTAAGGGTTTCTTTCTATGTTGGTAAAACAGACTCAAGGCTACAAACATAATTTACTTCTTAACCAAGATGTGGCATAGTTTCAGTGTCAAGGTTGGCTTTTTAATCTCAATTTGTCTAAATACCCCAGGCCATTTTGCTATACTTTTGAAATTCAAGAGACAACTCATTTTTGGCCCAGTATTCAAGTGTGTGGTTTTTTTTTAAAAGGCTTTTTATAAAAGCTAAGACCCCTTAAAATATTCCCATGAGGATTTATTTTTTTAAATTGCAGTGGAAGTTATTTTTAAACAATTCAACATTCCCCTACTATATGTGAAATAACAGGCATCAGGACAAAAACCAAAGTATTGCGGATTGTAATTACAAAACTTATTCTTTTGTGAACCCCCTAACCACAAGTGTGGTTGAAATCTTGAATCTTGAAATATATGGGAAGGGAAAAAGCAAAAGTCATTGTGGATCGTTCTCTGAAAACATCCACTCAATGTGCAGTGGCAGTCAAAAAAGCAAACAGAATGCTGGGAATAATTAAGAAAGGGATAGATAATATGACAGAAAATATCATGTTGCCTCTATATAAATTCATGGTACGCCCACATCTTGTGGTCGCCCCATCTCAAAAAAGATGGGGTGGAATGGGAAAAGGTTCACAAAAAGGCAACAAAAATGATTAGGGGTATGGAACAGCTTCTGTATGAGGAGAGATTAATAAAACTGGGACTTTTCAGCTTGGAAAAGAGACAGCTAAGGGGAGATATGATTGAGGTCTATAAAATCATGATTGGTGAAGAGAAAATAGATAAGGAAGTGTTGTTTACTACTTCTCATAACACAAGAACTAGGGGTCACCAAATGAAATTAATAGGCAGCAGGTTTAAAACAAACAAAAGGAAGTATTTCTTCACACAACACACAGTTAACCTGTGGAACTCCTTGACAGAAGATGTTGTGAAGGCCAAGACCATAACATAAAAGAACTAGATAAATTCATGGAGGATAGGTCTATCAATGGCTATTAGCCAGGATGGGCAGGAAATGCGTCCCTAGCCTCTGTCTGCCAGAAACTGGGAATGAGCAACAGGGGATGGATCACTTGATGATTACCTGTTCTTTTCATTCCCTCTGAGACAGCTGGCACGGGCCACCGTTGGAAGACAGGATACTGGGCTAGATGGACCTTTGGTCTGACCTAGTAGGGCCTTTCTTATGTAATGTTTACTGTTTTGTGCTTGACAAAGTTCTTTGAGAATGAAATGGATTTCAAGAGATTGAAAAGTGACATTTTAAAATGGGGTGGGGTGCTGTCAGAGGCAGATGTTTAATTTAAAACTTGAAGGGAACAATTATATGCAAAGTGAAGCAAATATTTAATTCAGACTGTGCTGATGTATTCCAGATAGTATGCAGAATGATCTAGTTACCAAAGCTATACTAATGCAAGAACCTAAGAGTTAATGTTCAAAGTGTGTTTTTATAGGCACTTTACATAGTACAAAAATTCAACAACTTTTAGAAAATTCAAGTGAAAGGATCCATCAATTGCACTTACTCCATCCAAATTACTCCTCCCTCCTAAATAATGTTGCACTTTGAAATCTGAAGGGGGGGGGGGGGGGCGCACGCGGTGGAAGAGAATGAAAGATATACTTTCATTTCCTATTCAAGCAATCAATTTCTAGAAATCTGTTATTTTAACTTGTTATTCAGAAAGCTTTCCATTCTGAGACAATGCAACATAGCTCATTACCACTCAGTACATTGACTCCCATCTTCTACCCCTCTCTACATATAATCCATGCCCAAGTCAAATGAATTCAAAACACATTCCAAAAAAAATTTAAACTCTGCTTCATCTAACTCATGAAAACAGCTGTGTATTAGCATGGCCTAAGCTGTAGTGGCTGATTGAGGGGCTTGAGGAGGGCTATGATTAAGTGCACTCTGAGCACAAGTCTCCTTTCCTCAGAAATAAGGCATTTTAAACTTTTTTCGAAGTTACCACCACTTATAGTTAGAACCTAAAGTAGGATCAGTATATAAAGTCAGGCTTCATTTTGGCTAGACACAACTGCTCATAGAAATTGAGTTCCATGAGGTACAACTTACTTCTATCCACGTATCTTTCCATAGGGGTATAGAACATTTGCATTTATTCTCAAACATTAGGATGTCAAACCAGAAAGTTTTTTTCCTAATGGAAACTGAAAATTAGTGCTTGTCACATTTGCTGTGTTTGCTACGGTCTTCAATTTTTCCACAATTGGAGAGGGCAGACTATTAAAGTCCTAAATTAAAAGTGTAACATCCTATTATAAGCAGTCTGTCAGGGTTCCCTCCCCGCTCTGAGATACAGATGGGGGACTCACATGAAAAAAACCCTAAGCTTATATTCCACCAGCTTAGGTTAAAAACTTCCCTAAGGCACAAATTCCTTTCCTTGTCTTTGGACAGTATTGCTGCCATCACCAAGTGATTTAAATGAACGTTCAGGGAGAGGCTACTTGGAGCTCTATCCCCCCAAGCCCCTTCAACCCCTTTCCTGGTGAGGCTTGAGAATAATATACCAACCAATAGGTTAATAAAGTGAGCACAGTCCAAATCCCTGTTTTTTAGGGCACTGAAAATCAAAATCAGGTTCTTAAAAGAAGAATTTTATTTAAAAAAAAATGTAAAAGACTCACACCTGCAAAATGAGGATGGAAGATAACTTTACAGCGTAAATAAAAATATTTAAAACCCAGAGGATCCCCTCTGACTTTGCTTCCCAGTTACAAAACAGGAATAAAATTACTTCTTAGCATAGGGAAAATTCACAAGATAAAATGAAAGATAATCTAATGCATTTCCTTGCTATTACTTACAATTTCTGTAATTTTAGATGTATCTTTTTAGGAGAAGTTTTTTTCCTGCTTGGTCTCTCTCTTTGTCCTGAGAGAGAGCACACCACAAAGAGAGCACAAACAAAAACCCCCCACCCCAGAGTTGAAAGTATCTTCTTTCCCTATTAGACTTTCTGGTCAGGTGCCAAATCAGATTAAACAAACTGATTAACCCCTTACAAGTAAGAGATTCTGTACCTCTGGCCAGGAGGGATTTCTGTTACTGCATACATAGAGGTTACCCTTCCTTTATATTTATGACACAGTCAAATGGGGGTTTTGTATATGGTGGTCATTATTTAATACTGAAGCTTTTATAGAAAGCATTAGAAATAATGACTGGAAGGTTTGCATTAAAAACTGATTTCTCATCAATTACAAGGTAAGAATTCTGAAATACTTTTGTTCAGCTTTTAAATGAGTGTGAGGATATTTAAGAGTAGTACTAAGCTACATGCATTTTCACCACTCATGAGTATTTCTAACATTCCTTCCAATAAGGTCCAGGCCTCACTGTCAGTCATATCTCTGCCAGAAGTAAGAACTTCAAGTTGGTAGCTGCCAAATTGTTCAGTTGACATTTACACTTGTTCCTTTAACAACCAATTTACAACCTTTCAGAGAAGGATCTTTCAAGAGACCGAACAGCATCATGAAGATAAAAATGAATTGTTTAACCATAAGCAACATTATTTAACACTTGATCAAGACTATGCTTTTTTCAATGTATTAGGGCTTTAGATTGTGTCAGATTCCCTCCCACCCAACACGCTAAATTACTTCCAAACACCAGAGTTACCAGCAAGCTTTAGTTTGGACACCAGAAAGTTAATGAAAACCCCAAACAACTTGTATTCCATTCCTCAGTTTCATGCTGCTTCTACGTAGTTTATGGGAAACTAGCATGAGTAATGCTGAAAGCCTCCCAGAATTTTCAGCATTACATTTGCAGTAGAAACTGCTCACTGACATTTTGAAAAACAAGTGCCAGGACGAACTGAAAAGCTGGTTTACATCTCCTCCTCCCTGCAATATGTGGAGGCGGAATATCAGTTTCCAGAAGTAGTCATTCAAAATATTTGAGAAAAAAAATACACAGTATGAATAGTCCCTGTTTTCAGTTGCATTCACAGCTTCATTCTCTGGATGTTCACATTTCTGTATCCAAGAAGAGACTTAGTTTCCAGGGAAGCAGTTGGTGGTAACAGAAGATATCCTTACTTTCTTAATTCCCCCATGTTTTCTGCTTCAAAACAGCTACCTTTACCACACTGATACAACAAATACACATAAAACCAGCTGTCTTGGACAGCATTTTTATTTAAAAATTGATATACAGAGACATAGCAGCATTTACGTAAAGGGTTTTTAAAAAATCATCAAGTTGTAAGCCAATAGCTTGTAAAGAGGCTCTAAAATGTAGTCTTCCACAGCATTCTCAAACCCATTTGCCCCCACAAGGTGAAATGACCCCGGGATATCCAAAGACAGACACACAGACACATACACACAGTTGCAGGTTTTAACTTCAAGCCTTTTTTTTTTTTTGAACAGTTGGTCACATCAAGTATTACCTTCCTTAGCAGCATTTGGAGCACTCTTCGGCGTTCTTTTAAGTGGCTGGTGTACTTGATCCATTTATTTAAAATATCAATAGTTAATAAAAACTTTTTCATATAGAAGATTCTTCTGTCACAAAAAAATGCAAGTTTCTTTTTTAGAATCCATAAAAGCTTATGAACTTCACTGGCAGCATTTCCATAATGGAGCAGGATTCAGAACCAGCAAAAACAGGCACTTCAGCTAAATTGTCTCTGATGTAGACAGTTTGCAGTCATATCAGCTTCAGCCCAGTGGACTGTTTCTTACTACTCTGTGGTGGTGTGAGGACACCACTGGGTAAAGGAGAAGTCCTATTTTGCTCAGCCAACATGGCCTGATTTGCTTGAGCTTTGTCCTGAACAAGTAAAAAAGGTAATATTTAAGTTAGCGTGTTACAAAATCAGCTTTGATATTCCAGCCATGCATATTAATAAAAGATGCAAAAGACTTGAGGTATTACTTAAATGCCCATTATTTTTCCAAAGCTATCATTCACACATTTAAACCTCTCTAGTTTGTTTTCACCAACCTATTATCAATTTAAAAATTCTTACACCATAGCACTGAAGTTGCTTCAAAGCTAAGACTGCCTCTGAAAAACCAACTGATAGCAGAATAAGTCTGAGAGTAATGCAGCAGCGCTAATTCTTCAATTTAGGTAATTTTCCAGTGTGCAGCTTTGCCTTAAAAGTATTATCAACGTGAGTCCAGAGTGCAATTTGGCAGGTTCCTATTGAGACCTACCAAACAACTTTACTGTAATCAGATGTATGTATTATATTGCTAGTCAGACACTGTAAATCATGATAGATCTAAGTTAGCAGCATTTTGAATTCCCTTAACCACTATTAGATATAGACCTTACAAGTGTGTAAGAAAGCAGAATTTCAGTTGCTACTAAGCTTTAGAGGTGTTTTTATAATCTACTACATTTTAATCAAAAACTTTTTAATATAAAAGAATTAGTGAATAAAAAGTTAACTCCAGTTTATAATACAGCTGTAATTGCATCAAGCAAATATATTCTGACATTTATTATATATTATAATTGCTTAAAACATTATTGCTTGACTTATTCAACTAGTCAACTGCCAGCAAACCTTGGGATATTGATCTTACTGGCCTATAGTGAGAATTTAGTCACTGGCGGAGAAAGAAAAGAAAAAGAGAAAGAAAGCATTGAAAAATAAATCAAAAGCAGTCATCCAAATTGGGGACGTGTTTTCTTTCCTAAAATTAGACTATTCTATCTTTCCAAACATAATGGGGAAGCTCTATGTTCTATAATCCTTATGGAAAAAATAAGCCCAGTATGCAACATCTGAAGCATCCCAAAGCTGATACCAAGTTAGGGGAAAACCAAATTAGAGGAGGTTTTGTTTCTTTCTTTGACAAGTATTTGCAAGACGGTAGTATGTTTCTGACATAATATATACAAATTACTTTCAAGTGCTCTGTGTATTACGCCATCACCAAGAGCCCACAATCTGAAGAGTGGCCCTTTTGTGCGAGGCACAGCACAAAATATGACAGTCTCTGCCCAAAGGAACTTGCAATTTAAGCTCAAAGTTTGTCATCAGCTGCACTCTTAAGTATAAGTCCTTCAGTATATACTGGGTATCACTTTTTAAAGACATTTAGTTTCTGAATTTGCTCTATCGCAGAGGTGGGCAAACTATGGCCTGCGGGCCACTCCTGCCTGGCCCCTGAGCCCCTGGCTCAGGAGGCTAGCCCCTGGCTCCTCCCCTGCTGTTTCCCCTCCTCCCGCAGCCTCAGCTCACTGCGCCGCCGGTGCAATGCTCTGGGCAACGAGGTCCTGGGGCAGTGCAGCTGCAGAGCCCGGCCTGACCCAGTGCTCTGTGCTGCGCGGTGGTGTGGCTGGCTCCAGCCGGGCGGCGTGGCTGTAGTGCTGCCAGCCACTGGTGCTCCAGGCAGCGCGGTCAGGGGGCAGGGAGCAGGGGGATTGGAGAGAGGGCAGGGGAGTTTGGGGTGGTGGTCAAGGGACGGGGGTGTGGACAGAGGTCAGGGAAAAGGGGGGTTGAATGGGGGCAGAGGTTTCGGGGGGGTGGGCAGTCAGGAAGGAGGGAGGCAGTCAGGGGACAGGGAGAAGGGGCGGTTGAATGGGGCAGGGGTCCCGGGGGGCAGTCAGGAATGAGAGGAGGTGTTGGATGGGGTGGCAGGGGGCAGGCAGGGGACAGGGAGCATGGGAGGTGAATGGGGCAGAAGTCCCAGGGTGTGGGGACACACCTGGCTGTTTGAGGAGACACAGCCTCCCCTAACCAGCCCTCCATACAATTTCCAAAACCTGATGCGGCCCTCAGGCCAAAAAGTTTACCCACCCCTGCTCTATCAGGTCACAAATTTTAAAAAAGCCTTGAAATTCCTATACTCTGCAAGAGAATATATAGTTTTTGCCTCTAGAGATTACATAAAGTGAAGATTTTTTTTAAAAAAAAGCATACCAGCAAATCCAAGCTGTTTATATGTGTTTGTATATTGTGCAAATCTTCAGAAGCTATGCCTCTGAAGTGCTTGAGTTTGGAGCTTCCTGCTTCCCTGATAGCGATAGCAAATGGAACCATCCATTTTACACACTCTTCTATATCATACCAGTCATAACCTGGAAGGTAAAGATACTTATGTGAGCTTTAGGTTAACTTACTTGTCAGACAAATATTTGCAATTAGAAAGCGTTAATTACCCGAAACCTTCTGCATCAGTTCAGATGAGGAGAAGTGGTACAAAGCAGAAGCAGCAAGTACTCCATATGTATATTCCAAGCAGCCAATATCGAGCACACAGAGATCCAAAAGCTACACAGGGAGAAGACAGATTCCTAACATGTGACAATCTCATATTACAAATGAGAAGTCTTAACATGAGATGCATGGAGTTTGGGGATGAAGTCACCCTTACCTCTGCTATCTGTACAAAGATTTGCTGGGGATATTGTGGCAGCAACACCTCATAAAGCTCATTTAGATATGCAACTTGCATGTAAATATTTAGCCACGATACAACTGTCAGTGGATTTAAGTTCCAATTAAGAGCCTAAAAAAGACAGATATAAAATTGACAAAAATGTTAACGAAAATGTTATTAGAATATGCATCTTACTCTTTACATCATTACCTAGTGTTGGTGGGAGACTGCATTCCCATTTATGGTAGCAGTGCAAAGAAAACAATGTTCTTTTTCCCAGTGAAACTGAACTTTCCCAAGCAAAAAAAAAAAAACCTAACCAAACCACTTTATCTGTAACATTTGAGAAGTATGCAAATTTCTACATCTTATAAGGCACTAGTTTTAACTACAGGAAAAATATTACTCTACCAGAATATTACAACACTAATTGCAGATCTCTGCTGAAGTTGATCACACCATGTTTTGGTCCTTACAGAAATGTAAACAATACAATTTTATAACTACCTTCATAATGATCAGTTCCATGCTGAGGATTTCATCTTCTGCACAAGCTCCATCTGTAACATAAGCAAACTGGTGCAACTTTGGTGGATAGATTTCCTGAAAGATAAAAGATCAAAAATATAAGTCAAGTAGAATGTAGATATTCCACATGTAAAAAAACTGAACATTTCAAGTTGTGTAAAACTAAAATCTCATGTTTCAGAGTAGCAGCCGTATTAGTCTGTATTCGCAAAAAGAAAAGGAGTACTAGTGGCACCTTAGAGACTAACCAATTTATTTGAGCATAAGCTTTCCTGAGCTACAGCTCCACTCCATATGGCTAAATGCAGTGTCATTTATAAGGTGCCACTAGTACTCCTTTTCTTTTTAAAATCTCATGGGAGCCCAAGTGTTTGTTGACTCTCATGAATCATGGCAGTGATAAAAAATGGCTTCCCAAATAGCAAATTTCTTGTTCATAGTCTTCGTTTTCCATTTTTGATTTATCAGTCCAAGTCCAAAATAGAGTTTGACTGCAAGGGATACAATGCATGCTCTCAGAGCTCATAAAGATCTTCATGTCAGTTATTCCAGCACCTCACAAATTCGCCTCTGTATTCCTACTGCATACATGGAGAGATAACACCTGCATATTCCTAAAAATGTTTATTCAGCCTTTAAAAAACAAACAAACAAACAAAAAAAAAAAGTGTGCCACCCCATTTTCTAGGGGCCAGGTTCCAATCTTAGCGGGGGGAGGAGGGGGGGAGTGTCTATTTTTGTGTCACATTACAAGAGGATTAGCCCTCTAGAAGAAATATTAGGAACAACACGGCCAATGACCTATTCTAATTTCCCAAATCTAAGATTATAAACCTGGTACCCAATGCAGATGTGGTATGAGGATGTATCTCTAGAGGTTATGGGATATATTTGGTCTAAATTTGGCTTGTTAAAAGAGGCAGTGGGGAGAGGAAGAAACAGACATTAGCCCCAATTTAGCGTAACAATTTAAATGCTCTTTTAACATATCTGTTTTTTCAGACAAGTTGGCTTCCCCAACCCTTCCACTCAATTGACAGGTATAAACTTTACCTTACTCACACTTAAAATAAATAACTAAATAAATATCTGATGAGGCCTTATGATTTAGAAGCAGAGCAAGGATGTGTGCCAAAGAATACCTTAAAGAATCAAATGCATTCCAGAGATTTCTATTCATCTTCACCTTTAAGAGTTAAAACCAAGAGAAAGTCACTTATTTTAATAGTTGAGTTATTCAAACAATTGAGGGATAACTCCTGAGTTAGGTCATCTTGTTCCAATGTCAGTTATGTTCTTTATTGGTAGAGTACTTAGAAGTGGTCTCTGTATCCAGCAACCAACCTTAAAACCCAAGGTAACTAACTTCACCTCAGTTTTTGAATTTCCTAGGAGTACAAAGGAATGGCATATTCTGGTGTAACCTTATATAGGGTAAAATAGGCCAGAGGGAAATTGTAGCAAGAGTGGAGTCTTCTTTCTTCCTACAAACTCCTCCAAAAATTCTTTTCCCCTCAATGACTTCCATAAAGCAAAGATGTGCCCAGCACAGAAAAGAAGCAAGCATTTCCAAGCCACTTATGTTTAGGTAGAAGCTAAAGACTTTTACCTCAAGCTTTGCAGCTATGAATAAAGATGAAATGCCAATAAGCTGCAACAGTGTTTTTACAACATTTTGTTGTGTTGCCATAAACCGATCAAAGAAATCTTGTGCCAAGTAAAAAGTCTCTCTGTGAAGTTTGTAGACCTCACAAACCTGCAAGAGATAAATAGTAATGCATATTCATAAGGAAAGCAGAGTACATACAAGTCCTTTTAGGTATCAAACCAACTCATGTACCTACAATGGGGGTTTTGTCTCAAGCAGCGTATAACATTTAATAAGACAAATCTAGGGATATATTTCATACAGTAGTTTTAATATAAAAAGAGCTGAAATCAAATATGGGGTAAGAAGGGTGGTGTCATGTCCACACTACAGCTGTAAGTTGACCTATGGTAGGTCAACTTACAGCCACCGCAGTGATGTCTTTCCATGGGACATCTGTGACCCTTCAATCCTAATAATTACTGCGGTGGCTGATGCCAGCTGAAGAGGGGCAGCATGAGGGGATGAGAGCCAGGGCTCTCAGCTTCATGCAGCTCTCTGCTCAGCGCCCAGCTGCCCCCCAGGCTCTTCCCTCCCTGCTCCCAGTCAGGAGTGGAAGAGCAGCTATCCAGGCTTCTCGACTCCTTAAGCAGGGAGCCTTTGGGCAGTAGCCCAACTGGGAGTGGGGAGCCAGAGGAAGCTGGGCTCTAACTGCCTGGCTTTCTTGTCAATTTTCACACAATGTCTGCACAGACACTGCATTGCCTTAACTACACTGCCATGAGAGGGCTTATGTAAGCGCATTGGGCTTATGTAAGTGGAGTTATGTCAGTGTAGTATGGCACTTACATCGCTGGGACAAGGCTGTAGTGTGTAAAACAAAACAAAAAAACCACACACACACACACGGGAAAGCATGCATGTTACAAGACCAGAGCATCAGGTCTTCATTTTCAAAAATATGTAGCCTCCCCACAGTTCGTAACGGAAAAAAAAATTCTCACAAGTTGGTTGTGACTGAGAAGAACTCTTCAGTCTTCTAAGCCAGTAGGTGGCCAACAGGAAGATACTGTGCAACAAGAATGTTTAAAAATAGCATCTTTTCAATTCTAAGATTATCATGTTAGAAACTGTTGCAGATCACATAGTATACACTGAAACTATTAGAATTATGACACATTAAGCATTACATCAGGGTTCCCAACTTCTCTACACACACCATCACTTCCCCTCCACCATAATTTCATCTTCATTTGTTTTGCTTTAGTCTAGAACACAAAATGCTGAAATAAAACGTTTCATGTAAGTTCCAGGCAGAAGTAGGCATTCACATTCACTGAGTATAAGTTTGATAAACTATCCTTATATTAGATATGAAATTATCAAACTGCACACTTGAAACTTGGAACCATTAAGTTCTACATATTTGGTGCCAACACTCTGGTAAAATTTCTTAGATGTGCACTGAGTAAACAAGTTCCACTAATATTCTGGTGCTGTATGCATTATGTAAAGTGCATGAAAATCAGATCATACTAGGTATTTAGAAAAATTCATGTTATTCAGGGCATCTCTATACCTACCTACAGCACACATAAATTGTTAGCAAGAACAGCAAAGCTCACCTCCATTAGCCAGTCTAGAAGAATTGTTCGCATTTTAGGTTGCAAGAGAGGGTGCTTTTGCATATAATGTTTCTCTCTCACATACGTCTGTTCTTTGTTTAGCATGTTTTTCCATACATCATCTCTATTTGCCCAGCTAAGGAAAAAATATAAACATGTTAAGTATCAACTGTTAAGTGGTGAATGGGACAGACAAAGAAGGGGGAATGAAATACAATTACCCCAGAATTGGTAGCGGTGAAGTTCTAGATGGACTAAGTCTGAGGTGTACAAAATGAGAAAAGCCAATATTAACTGGCTCATCTTTATCTGGTGTGGGAATCAGCATATGGGGACTTTTCTGGACATCCTTATTCCAAGATGGCTATTAAAAGGAAAGAAAAAAATGTTGCACTATAACTGGTTTTATAGTTTCTAGGGCTATTAATGCACACAGACTCCACACAAGACACATTAGTTCAGAGAGGTGATCACTCCTGTAGGCAGCTAAAATTCAGAACAAGTTGAAAGGTGCATTTTCACACGAAGAAAGACTTTCAATTGCTGAGCTTAAAACAAGTCATTTACCTTTCATATTTTGGAATTGAAGGGTCACAGATGTCCCACAGAAAGACAAGTGTTCTCTGTAAAGAGTTCTGTTGCGATGTTTTGGATAGAAGGAGATTTTGTGTGAAAATAGGATTTTTGTCTGGGAGTCGCATCACTTATTCCCCACCTGAAGTTCTAATCCTTTCATTTATGGCATCACAATCCCAGCCAGATTCCCTGGCCTGGGCCAGGCACTAATGATCCAATGCCAGCAGACCAAATTCGGTGATGAATGCTGGTCATGTGCCACATGAGGCATGTTGCACATATGCTAAGACGACAATCAAGGATTAGGACTCAGGTGAGGAATAAGCAAATGAGATTCCCAGACAAAGAGGCTGCTTTTGTGCAAAATGTCCTTGGTAATGAACACAGCAGAGAAGGAATGCTGATTTTGTTTTGTCTTTCAAGATTCAGAGGTTATTGACTGCTCATCTTGTGAAGTTGGTTAAGCAGAAAGCTAACATTTTGCTATCACTTCAGATATATGAAAATGACTTTGTATACATTTTATTTGCCCTAGGATGTTCCCTCTTAAGAAAAGAGCTAACAAACTCATAATAGCTAGTCCATTCATATACAGAATAGGTTACTAACAAATCTGCAAATGGTAGACACCTGACATTCCAGCTATTATAACTTGTTATTTATGTATTTGGAACAGGACACAGATCTAATGCTACTTTTCTTTAAAGAAGGCTTATCTTGGCAAACTAAATTTTAAAAAAGCAAGACATTGGTATAAAGTTATCACCCCAGTTCCTAAAGAAAGACAGAACCCATTTTGCTTAGCCCAATGTTCTGAAAGTTCACAAAGAAGGAAAATCCTATCACCATAAATAAACACATTTATTTTTATTCTAACTAAAACTTGGCATTTGACCTAGTACTGGAGGCAGCCATCTTACTGAAAAAGGAATGCAATTTGTATCAGTGGCAGGGTCAAAAAGCTTCAGCAAGTCCTCAACCTGCTTTAAATAGAAAACACTTGTTTTGCAAGTTAAAAATAAGAAGACTTATGAATCAGTTCCAAACCTGGGTTTTTAGTCTGCCTTTGTCACAACTAACAACACTTTCCAGCACTAGATTCAGAATGCTCATAACCACGTTTTGGTTTATTCATAGTGAAAATTGCTTTGTACTATTTGAGCCACTGCCTGAAAAAGCTAGGCAGTTTTCCTCTTCAAAAAGGAGGTCTCAAAATTGTGCATGCAAATCTATCTCAGGCATGTGCACAGCTATGTCCAAGATCCCAGTGCGGTTTGTGTTACTATTTAACTGGGGGGAAAGATGCATCATTCAGAGTAAGACGACAGTAGATTCCCTATGAACTGAAAGTTTAAAGTGTCACATCAGCACTTAACTTAATTTTTTGTCCTTCCTCTAAGTTACATTTTAGGTACACCTTGTTCTCCAATTACATGGCAGGCATGGACAATGGTCCTTTGAGTGCAGTTAATCAAACAGACTGTGGTTTGGATAAGAGTTAAGGAAGGAGAATTATATACTTTCTGTATAACGTGGCACATGCTTGGCACCTCAGAAAGACAAGGTCCCTGCCCCTGCCCCAGAGAGCTCACAATCTAAACATGTAGACAAAATGAGGGCAAAGGGAAACAACAAAAGGCAATGCAATTCATCAGTGCACTGAAGTACAGTGGGTGTTTTTAAATAAAATAAGTAAACCTCAACAGGATTGGAACGAGAGGACCTCTAAGATTTAAGAGCAAAATGATGTTTAAGAGTGAAATGATAGGTGAGGGGCTAGGTGTGGTCAGAGCAGCAAGCAAGATACATTATCTTAAGAGGCAGCATTTAAAATAGGCTAAAAAGAAGCAAGATGACCATCTAGCAAGCTAGTGAGGAGGAAGAGGTTATAATAATTGAAGTGAGGGATTATTATTGCTTAGATAAGGGTTTTTGCAGGGGAGATGGAGACAGCTACAGATTTTGTGACAGCACCAATTTCAGATGAGGAAATGTATCAAAAAAGTTGTATTACATCAACTGAGTGGATTGTCAAGTTGCCATTTGTGGGGGGGAGGGGGAAATGGGCAAAGGCTTAGGTAGAAAAACTAGTTCAATTTTTGCCAAACTTAGTTTAGGTTTGCATAAAGTAACTAGTCCCCAAATCCTGGAGCTGCAATCGGCTCCTCTGCAGGGACCCCACCCTTGTATCCAGGATGGCAGGTGCAGCTGAAAATCTTGGCAGTGTAGCAAAGGAAATCCTATGGTTCGTGGGCTCCTCCAAAGGCACTCTGCAATGCTGGAGCAGGAGCTGAAGTGGGATGTAAGCCAAGACCAGGATTCAGCAAGAAAGGGAAGCCAAAGAATCTAGTGTGGAAGAGGAGTGGTTTTATATGTGAGGTCCAAGAAGTTCTTTGGCAAGGCTCAGATACTTCTATGATGGCTGCGGTAAAAAAACCTGTATTTTATTTATATGCTGCTATCTATATCAACGGGAAGGAGGAGTTTGAGAACTCAAGAAAGTTAATGGCTTTGCGGTAATAGGACACACACAAAAAACAAAACAAAACAAAAACAGCAAAGGCAGATGAAGAATGAAGAAATCTAGCCATAAGTGAACAAGCAGCAATGTACAGCACCAAATAAAGTCTAGACCACGGCTGTATGTAGGAGGTTGACTCAGAACTACTGAGGGAAAGAGGAAATAAGAAGCAAAAGGTTGGATGGATCATCAGCATTGAAGCTGAAGTTACCAAACATGAAGGTGGGATCGGAAGAGAAAGAGGGATATAAACTTAGCCCTCCCCAACTCCGCAAAACCCAGCATGTGCTAGCAACTAGTGCCTGGAGTCACATGTTAGGAATAATGCTGTTCTCCTGCAATTTGCCTACAGAAAGTGACACATAATGTAATTCTAGTTAGTTTCATTCACTGAAGGCACTAGGCCGTGGTTCTCAACCTGCGGGCCCATGGGCCGCTTGCGACCCAATCAACATACAGCTGCGGCCCATATGACATCCTCAGAGCCATACAGGCAGTATTGGATGTGGCCCACAATGATAAGTAGGTTGAGAACCACTGCACTAGAGTCAAGTATTATGGCACAGGAAAGATAGACAAGACAGTTCTACCAGCCAGCTTCAAAAAATGAAGAGAAGTGTTAAAGAAGTCAGACAAGGGACGGGATCATTGTGATCAATGCTTCAATTCCCAACCCTAAATTTGATAGTAGCCAACATTATCTTGGTCATAAATTATCTGGACTAAGCTCATCATCCGGGTCTCCCTTTGGTAGGTTGTGTGAAAAAATAATTTCAGTTTAAAGGACCTCTGTTTCACAAAACATCCTGCTAATGTATCAGCACTCATGTTAGTTACGACCAAAATCAGGATGAGAATTGAGAACAGTGCCTGTTATCTTACTTCAAAACCAAATACAAAATTCCTGCAGTACTCGGCTTCCATCAGCCTGATATAACCACCCTTTCATCACATGCAGGGTAACATCATCCTAATTAAAAGCTCAGGCCGTACGTTCAACAGAAACAAACTAATGAATTGGGTATTAACATGCCATAAGTGGGATGTGAGAGTGATACTTTATACATGGAGCAAAATGGAGCTTCAACTAGTATACAATAGTTTATTTAATGCAATGTATTTATGTAATGCAATGTATGTTGCACAGGATTTAAGGCTACTTGCACATTGAAGTTTGCTATGCTATTATTGTGCACCATCTTGCTTTCTCACTAGCAATCATACAAGCTTGTTCTACTCCTGGTGGAACTGCACACAGTCTCATTAGTGGCCTATGGCAATTTATATCAGAGAATAGCTTGTGTCACACCACATACCGAAGAGCTGCTGCTGTGCAACCAAATGTTAGCTTCATGGATTTGTCAAAGGATAACTGTTATAACAAAGTATCCACAGAATCCTCTCAATGTACAGACTGATACTCAGGTACCTCTTATTTATGAACTACAGAGTTGCAGGGCTTTATCAACACCAAGTGGGTTTACAGAAAGCTAAGTCTTTAATTTACACTTCAGGAATTGGTGCTTTAACTGTATTTCAATACATCAATCATTCATGAAGGAATTGTCCCAGCATCTATTTTAAAAAAAAAAATCTAATTTTCATGTTAAGACAGGACTGTAATTCCATTTCTAGTTCTGGAATAAGAAGAGTTACAGTAAGAGCATTTTATGCTAAACATTTCAACTTTCTTTCTACTGCCATTTTGGGGAGAGGGGATAAATATCTGGGTACATGTTATTAGAGCTTATTAGTAAGTAGCTACTGTGTAATATATATTTTAAAAAAACACCTCAAACTGAGGGATGCTTTTTAGGGAGGGTGGAGAAAAGGAATTCTAATGAAGGACAGACAGCTCCCCCTTGTCAAAAGTGAGAAATTAGTTTAATATACTGCATAAAAGGAAGACAGACGGGAAGGAGAGATCCCCTCATTAAATGCTCACCATTTGAGCCCTGCTTAATATGTTGAGTGATAACTAGTATATGTGGTTGCAACAAGCAGAGACCATTCCAAACAATGATGTCCATCTGTTATGTAGCACTTCAGTCTTCAAATTTGCAGTTGCCACTTCTGGTTAGATGCACCGCATTATGCATAAGTAGGGCCCTACCAAATTCACAGTCCATTTTGGTCAATTTCACGGTCATAGGATTTTTAAAAGAATAAATTTAATCATTTCAGCTATTTAAAACTGAAATTCACTGTGTTGTAATTGTAGGGGTCCTGACCCAAAAAGGAGTGGGGGGGGGTCGCAAGGTTATTATAGGGGGGATTGTACTACTTCTACCTTTACTTCTGCATTGCTGCTGGCAGCAGTGCTCCCTTCAGAGCTTGGCAGCTGGAGAGAGGCAGTTGGTGGGCTGAAGCCTAGCTCTGAGGCAGAGCCACTGCCAGGATGGCACGGTATGGTATTGCCACCCTTACTTCTGCACTGCTGCCTGCAAAGCTAGGCCCTCATTCAGCAACCACTGCTGTCCGGCCACCCAGCTCTGAAGGCAGTAGCGAAGCAGTAAATGATGGCATGGTATGGGATTGCCACCCTCACTTCTGCATTGCTGCTGGCAGGGTGTTGCCCTCAGAGCTGGGTGCCCGGACAACAGCCACCACTCTCTGGCCACCCTGCTCTGAAGGCAGCACAGAAGTAAGGGTAGCAATACCACAACCCCCCTAAAATAGCCTTGTGCCCCTCCCCCACAACTCCTTTTTGCCTCAGGACCCCAATATGAGAAACACTGGTCTCCACAGTGAAATCTGTATAGTATAGGATAAAAGCACACAAAAGACCAGATTTCACAGTCCGTGACGTGTTTTTCATGGCTGTGAATTTGGTAGGGCCCTATGCATAACTAACCCTATTACTGAATGAACAGGGTACTGTATTCCCCACTCATGACTTTTGTAGTTTAAATATCCTCCTACATGTGCATTAATTAGCTCAAATCCTAACAAGGAAGAGCATGTATGTATATTCTATTTCTTCATGCCTCAGCCAAATTTAATCTGCACATACCTTAAAGGTGTACAGTGAGTGAAACCTCACAAACTCAGTACACATCTCATATTGTGTATGAAAGTGTGGGGCAGTAACTGATAGCATACCCAAGTTTGTGGAACAAAGGAAGAATGGAAGTAGAATGGAAGAATGGAACAAACAAATGAAGTTTAGAATACTAAGGGTTAAAAATCAAAATTAAGTTATCTTAATATTATCACAGGGAGATTTAGAAAGCTAGCACTGCCTGCTTAAGGACATTGTTTCTCCTCCTAATCTCTACCCCTCCTAGGCCAGTTACTGCTGTCTATCTGAACAACCCCTAGTGCCTTTATAGGGATTACTATGCCTTACCTAGAAGCTTCAGTCCCAGCAATGCCACGGAAGTGTACATCCCCTAGTATATAACATAAAATTTCCAAATCCTAACTGTGCACCTTTTGATTTTTTGGCACTCAGAAAACATTCAGTGTCACACCAACAACAAACCATTAATGGGCTGTAGGAGGAATACAGATGTCCTCTTTTCCACATTCATATTTAAAGTAGGGAGACAGCTGCAAGAGGGTCCAAACTGCCAGTTATATGGAAGTGGATAGGACATGTGTCCTAACTCTCTAATGAAGTAAATGGGGTTCTGTGCGGCTATCTACCCATGCAAAATTAAGGCCTTAATACATGAAGCCCATGCAAACCAGGACATTTAGTCATGCTATAGTAATACCACAAGAATTCGGACAGACCTCATCTGTTTTATGAGAATGTTAAAGATCCCATGTCACCTTGTGTAAATTGGGAGGGGGTTTCTCTTAGTGTCCCTGGACAAAAGTCTCCCCTCCCCCATTACCATGCAGCATGCTAGTGGTGATGTAGGTACAGAGTTGATGAAATGCTCTACGTTCCAAGAAAACTATATAAATTAAAAAAATTACAGTAGTATCAGTAACTATGTATCCACAGCCAAATCAATTACCTGGCTTTCATATTGCTTTTTCTTGTTCATTTCCATTTTAGCAATTTCTTCATCAGGATCCTGTAAGAACTACAGTGGGGGGGGGGGGGGGGGGGGAGAAAAAAGAGCCATGTGCTAACAAGAATACAGACTCCAGGCCAAACTCTGCCACTCTGAATCATACTGGTGTAAATCCAGTTGTTGCTCCGGGCACATTACGCCCGTGTGACAGAGCACAGCACTTGACCCAGTTAGTGTACACTCCAAATGCCACATGGACATTCACAATCCAGCAAGGGCACCAGAGGCCATGGTCCAAATAGTTCAGCAAAGAGAATCCACATTTACACTGGAATGACAGAGCAGGACTTAGCCCTAGAGGATCAAAGTGAGCCATTTTGTACTTACAGTGGCCACATCAGCTTTCCTCTTTCGGGCTCGCATGGCAAGATCAGCAGCACCCTCACCCTTGGGGGGAGCCTTCTCATCCACGTAGTCACTGCCAAGAAAGAGAGATACAGGGCCATAAACCCCTCGAGGGAGTCTCCTCTGGGATCTGCCTAATGGAGATCGTGGCCTACCCCACTTCCACCCCCCACACGCCCTGCAGGGGGCTGGGGAGAGAGACTCACCTCTCCCTGCGCATGGTGCCTGGATGGGACGGGGTGAGGCTGGCTCCGACCTTAGGAGGAGGGAAAGGCAGAGGGTTAGGGGGGGCAGGTCACTGCCTCACAAAGGCGAAGGCGGCAGCAGCTGCAGCTCCCCAGCCCCACAAAGGGCTCCGGACGCGCGGGCGGCGGTGGCCCTCATCGCCGGGCGGGGGGACCCGAGCGGAGTCCGCCGGGGTCGGATGCGGGGTGCATGGGGGGGGGGTCGGATAGGGCCGGGACCTCCCCACCTCCCCCTCGCCTGCCCCCTCACTGGGGCACCTCCAGGAAATGGCCGAGGGGGAGCCCCGGGCACAGGCACCCGACCCTCGCCGCCCACCCCCGCCTTACCCCGGGGAGAGGGTGCCCTGTGCGAGGCGCTGCCCGGCGGCTGCGGACGGGGCGCGGGGCAGGGCGGGCGGGGAGCGAGGCGCGGGCGGGCTCCGCTGGGCGCCTCCTGCCTCACAGCGCGGTCGCTCCCGTCCCTGCGCAGAGAGCGGCCCCGGCCGAGCGGGACATTTAAATGAGAGGGCGCGGGGCCTCCTCCCTGCCCGGGAGCCGCACACGTGGCCCCGCGCGGGGCCCCGCCGGGAGCCGGCCGGGGCGGGGCGGGGTCTGCGCGGGGAGGCGGCGGGGCGCAGGGGGCTGGGCCCGGGGCAGGAGGGGAGGCGCGGGGGCCCAGGCTGCGCGGCCACCCGGCTCGGCGGGTAGCCGGCTCGGGCGGGGCCTGCGGGCGCAGGGGCGGAGCCGGCGGCCCCGACGCGGAAGCGGGAGGAAGCAGCGTGGCTTCCCCTGGATGTAAACACGGCGGCGGGGCCGGGCCAGGCCGAGGGGTCGCGCCGCGGGGCTTCTCCGAGAGGCCCTGCCCAGGTAACGGGGAGCGGCCGGGCCGGGGCAGGGCTGAGGGCCGGACGCTCCCTGCGTTGCGAGGGGAAGAGTCCGGGGGGAGCTGCCTGGGGCGCCCGCCTGTGTGGGCTTTGCCTGCCCTGGGTCAGGACAACCCGACTTTCCACTTTAAATCGCACCTCTTCCCTTCCCCTGGATTGCCGCCGTCACACGGGGCTGTACCGCTCAGAAGTGAACCACAGGAGCGTTCAGAACTTGCCCCCCCGGGGCTGACTGACTGACACCCCCCTGTCTGTTTTCCCATAGGTCATGAAGTTTCTGAAGCTCTTTGGGCGATTAAAATCAGTTGTCATTGGGATGGTGCATGTGGGGGCATTACCAGGTAAAAAAGAGGTTTTATACTGATTGCAGCTCAGATAAGCCTGTGTCCAGTGAGTCTGATTTAATACCCCACTGACCCATGTTTGCTATTTCTTAACATCCAACAAGGCACAGAAGAGAAGTGGGGTGGAGCTAGCATATTGACATTCTTCCACATTGTCCAGCTTGCTGCCTTTTGCCTACCTCCATATGTCTGTAATCTAGCAAGGTAGAAATGCACTATGCACCATAAGATCACAACATAGCAGGTGCTGTTATGTGTAACCAGATCCAGCCTTTGCGTAGGAGTGCGCTCCCTGGACTTTACTTAAGTTGCACAAGTTTGTTGGCTGGATTTGCTCTGCTGTCCAGAACGTTAGAGTAGGTGACATTTTATGAGATCCCCATGCAGCCCTGGGTGAGCGGGATATTTAAGATCCCACAACCTGAGCTCTTGGGAAGGGAGCCAGAAGAACTGCAGTCCCTGTTGTTGTGTGGGTTTTTTGTTTGTTTTGTTGTTGTTGTTTTTAGGGAATATTGGAAGTTAACCTTGTCGCTGAGCTCACCATTCCCATGGAGGGAAGGTGCTGGAGAGTGACTGGGGGGAATTGAGAATTTATGGGAGGGAGTGGGAGACAAAAGATCAGGGTTTCTTGTCAGGATACAGTGACAGTGACCTACCTGGAAACTTGATAGCTGAGATGAGCATGCAGGTTTTTCACTGGGACATTTGCCCTTGACTTCACAATGGAGCATCAGTAATATTAGCTAGTCAGTGTCAGGCAAATTCTTCAGGCCCTGCCCAGAGTGATCTTATGGTTGTGGCAGACAAATTGAAGGTGGAGCACTCACTAGGCTCGGTATTTTTAGAGTGGCTTCTGAGTTTGGTTGCCCAATTTGTGACATCTACAGCCTGATTTTCAGAGGTGCTGAATGCCTCTTCTGTTGGAATTGTGAGTGTTCAGCACCTCTGAAAATAAAGCCTAAAGTTAGGCACAAAAATATCAGAGGACACTTGAAAGTTTTTGGATTTCATCTTACCTTTAGGGAGAACAGACAGAAAAACAGCAGACTTCACTGCTTTTTGTCTGTTACTCATCAATGAGTTATTTTGCAACAGTTTGCAATTGTAGTTGTATCTCTGTGTCTTGGATACAGTCCTGTGTACTCGCAAAAAGAAAAGGAGTACTTGTGGCACCTTAGAGACTAACCAATTTATTTGAGCATAAGCTTTCGTGAGCTACAGCTCACTTCATCCTGTGTACTGAGAACCTTCCTTTTAGCACCAGTGCAGTTTTTAAATTGTCTCCTGTGCATCATTCCTGTTTGTGTGCCTCTGGGAAAACTGTCATGCAAGATTTAACCTCCACTTCTCATGAATCATTGGAGAATCCCTACCAAGCATCCCTTCCTGTCAATTTCTTTGATCTTCGTCCTATTAATTTCCCATCACTGGTGCAGAGTAGTTGCCTGTGACATTGCCACAGATTGAAATACATGCTTTGTCACTGGTAAAGAATGAGGTGTGATCACAATTACAGGCAAGAATGACAAGCTAGGTGCTGGTCTGGTTCAGTGTAAGGTTACATTTGATATTCCTGAAGTATGAGGGCTTTTAAACCAGTTTTAGGAACTCAGTAGTCAAACCATGTCAATCAAGTTCTACTAGGGACAAGATACCATTAAGGTATGAGACATTATGCAACAGCCTACTACTCACATTATTTACTCTGCCAGTTTGTGCCTACTTTGGCAGTTCTGTCAATGCTTGCAATAATCTTAATCTAACTCTGACTTTGTTTTGATTTCTGCTTGTATCATGGCATATAACATTATTGTTCTTTGCAGGGACACCACAGAGCAGTTTGCCATTGACCCAGATCACTGATCAAGCCTGTCAAGAGGCTGAGATTTACAAGGATGCTGGAGTTGTAAGTTTCATTTTTCATCCTTCTATTTCGATTTTTGCATAAAGATATTGCTATGTCAGAGTACGACAAATGTTGGTTCTGTGGAGCTAATATTTTCAAGATCACATTTATATTAGAATTCTTGCCAAAACCTGGATCCAGACTGACATACAGATTGTTAGAAGAGGTTTGAAATTCAGTCCTAGATCCACATTTTGCAGATGGCCTCAATTTCTATAATAGTCTAGATCTCAGTATTCCTGAGCTTTGGAAGAATCTGGATTGGCACTTTGCAGCTCAGGGCCAATCACTTAAGCATGTCTGCAATCAAATCCTAGAAGAATCAGACCAGTTAAGGAAGTTAGATTGTCTTCTCTAGTTTTATGTTTATACAATGCCTACCACATGGGTTCCTGGTCCATAAATAGGTTTCTTAGGCACTATGATAACACAAATAATAATTAATATGATTAAGATAAATTGGTTATTGCCAAACATCTTGTCAGCTTTGTTCTTTGATAAAATTGCTCAACCAGTCTGACAAAGTGGTATATTTGTTTGCCCTACATATTGTATTTTAATATAATTAAAGTGCTCTGTTTTGTGGACTTACTGGAGAATGGAGTATGCCCAGGCAGCAGATCAAGCACCTCCACTTCCCCTCTAAGCAGATTCAACCTGTTCTGGTTGTGCTGGCCCCTTTGTGTATATTATGCAGGGTACAAAAAGCACATGTGTCCATTTCTGCTAAGTGTAACCCTCCCATGATATACCCCTGGCAGTTAGTGCTCTTCTACTTTACATATCTAGAAGATGTGAAAGGCCAGTCTCAGCCAAAGGCAACAAAATGCAGGTACTAGTGACTGAATTTCTATGGACCTCAGGTGTTGTAATAATTTCCATAGTTCAGCAGATTTTTAACAGGGTGCATGTCCTTTTAAAAGGTCAGGGTATGTTTTAAACATTTCATTGCGCTCTGCATCTATGTGCTGCTGCACTTTTTGCTTTGACTTGACTGGAGTGCAAGTTTCTGGCATGGCAATGATGCAGGGTCTCAGTGATTGGGCTTTAAACAGGGCTTAAATGAATAAATAGTCACTCCTGTGAAATACTTTTATTTTCTGCATAACATTTTGAATATGTTTATTTTTATATAGTATCATAAATTCACATGGTACTTTACAGGCAGAGTAAAATTGAATCTAAGTGCGTAAAATCTTAAATTACAGAAAGCTAGAAATGAGATGCAGAACAACATTTAATTTAAAGAAGAGTTTGCAAAGTATTGGATGGATAAACCTAGAAGGAGTCATGGTAAAAGTGGGGAAGGAGAGCCGGGAGCATGAAAGTGAAACAATGAGATGAAAGAGAGTATTAAGAAGAAATCTATGAGGAGCAGGAGACATGTCAGCTGTAAGAGGGCATGAGGTTATGTATGGCCTTGAAGGCAGAGACGAAAGTAGAATCTGATATGTTAAAAACTTACACCCAAACCAGGCGAACTGCTCCATGGAGGCAGATCTCTGTGCCTACAAAGAAGGCCATTGGCTTCACAGAGTTTACTCATGCAGAGTTTTCTGGACTGATGCCTCAGACTGTAAGATAGTTGGGTCAGGATCTGAGTTGTTGTTTTCGTCTTCTACAGCAAAGGTTCTGAACCTTTTTCTTTCTGAGGCCTCCCAACATGCTATAAAAACTCCACAGCCCACCTGTGCCACAACTGTTTTTCTGCATATCTAGTAGATTAAAAGATGTATTAAATTGATAGTTATACAGTTAAACACACACACATATAATATAAAAAAGAAAAGGATAAAATAGGCACAAAAATAAAAAACTGAATATTATTTTCTTTGTGTAAATCTGACAGGGTGCAGGTTTTGGCTTGAGGCCCACGCGGCGGGACATAGGCTTTGGCTCCTTAGTCTCTCTGCCCTGCACCCCAGTGAGTCTAGCACCGGCCCTGAAACCTGCTCGTAGATCCCCAGTTGAGATCTGCATTCTACAGCACAAACCGCTCTGAGCACTTACTGAAAGTACAACAGGAAATAGGTGACAGAATTAAGGCGACTAGAGTGTGATGTGGTTAGAGTGGCAGGAGAGGATAAGGACTAGCAGTAGGGCTTTGTGTAGAATGGCTGGGATAGGGAAGCTAGAGGTTAACATTTTGGTAGAGGGATAGGGTACAAAAGTAATCTGTAGTTCTCTTAAAGCCACTGTCAAACATTCCGTTATTTGACTATACTGGAGCTTTAATGAATATTTAGCAGGGGGAATTTTGTTTTCCTTGTGTAAGGAGTTATACATTGAAGCCTTTAGGGTCAAACCTGAAACAGCGTCACAAATACATTTTAAAAAATCTGTTGAAGAAAATGTAAACACTTAAATATAACTCCCTTCATTGGCCTCAGTTTTAGAACATCTTCAGCAATTTTAGACAAGTCACTAATATTAATATATGAGTTTGTGAAAAATTTTTTTTTTCGTTTTTGCCTTTCTTTGCTGGATCCTCAATTCCCCTTCTTCAATTAATATAACAAATCCTGTACTAACTGGGCTGCCATAATTTGCAGTATCAAAATTGCTAAACTCTTCACTTGCAAGCTTAAAACTCGCTCTGTAGATAGATGAAAGATTAATGCAGTAATTTCTCTGCATATTAAATCTTATATTCACTCAGAGTAGAAGTAATAGCACAAACATTCCATGTAGCATTCACAAGTGCCGTAATAGTTACATCAAACCTGTCTTTAGTTCCAAAGTTGAACACTTGAAATAGGCTTTACAGTTGAAATACCTTATTGCATTGTGATTGCAACACCAAACACGTGAGGACTCTGAAAAACAATGAAAACCACACACATACGCAGAATTCATGTCCCTTGCAGATTCCCCTTCCCACCTAGTAGAAAATAGATTCTGCGAGGGAAGTGTTGCAATTACTCCTTTTGCCCACCAGAGACTGCTATGGCACCAAAAGAAAGGGCAGATGACTCCAGGCCGAGCAACCAGCCATGGAGAGGGAGGCGGCAATGGCTGCCTTCCTCACAGCGTCCTGCACACAGGGCCGGGTGAGGAGGCACAGGACACTGGGGGAAGAGGGGTAAACAGACTGAGGCATATGGTGCTGCTAGTGGGTCATCTAGCCTGGGGTACAGAAGGGCTAGTGGGGGGTCACAGGAGCTATTTGGGTGATACCATTGGGATGGGGGTGGAGGGGGTTGCTGAGTGGGGGTGCAGGGACACATGGGGATAGGGTGAGGGGGGAGCAGGGGCACACAGGGATAGGGCCAGATGTGCCTGACTGAATGGGAGAGGCGAAGGGTCAGCCAGGGTCTGCATGGGGGAGGGTCCTCAACTCCCTAATAATCCCCACCCCAAAAAAAACCCCACCGTGTTCCATACTTCTCCCACCCATACCTAACAACCCTCCAGGTTCGTTCCCAGGCTCCTTCCCAGCAATTACTTCCCTCTCCCTCAGCTCTTCTGTTACCGCTGACACCCCCAAGCCTTTTCACTGCTTCTGAGAGGTGTGGGGAATACATTTCTGTACTGTAATTTAAATGAACTATTACTCAGAAATCTATATTAATATGTCTAGTAAGGAATCAATTTGTCAAAAAACATTTTCTGAATCTTTTTTGTTGTCTGTATTGTTACAGATATCTTGCTGACAGGTATTTTGAAATAAATTGTCAAAATAATTGAAACTGGCATGATTATATTTTGTTATTTTGACAAATAAAATATGCAGAATTTTGCAGAATTTTAAAATATTGTGCACAAAATTTTTAGGCACAGAATTTTTATTTCCCCAAGGCATAATCCTTGTTTCTTAACAGTTTCTTAAGTCCCATCCACACTATAATGTGGTGGAATCTTGCATAATTATTATCTGATATAGCTTGATTTAGTAACAGAGTAGTACACAAAAAAACCCTTACATATCTAAGGTAAAGAAGAAATCTTTTTGTTCAAGTAGAGCTTTTGAAGGAAAGCTGGTCTTGTGTTTAGGGTAGATGATTCCTACAAACAGAAAGTAGATCCTGTAGGACAGTGGTCTCCAACCTTTTTACGCACAAGATCACTTTTTGAATTTAAGTGAAACCCAGGATCTGCCCCACCCCTTACCCAAGGCCCTGCTCTGCTCGCTCCATCCTCCCTCCCTCCGTTGCTCACTCTCCCCCACCCTCACTCACTTTCACCCAGCTGGGGCGGGGGATTGGGGTGCAGGCTCTGGGCTGAGTCTGAGGGGTTTGGAGTGTGGGAGGGGGCTCTGGGCTGATTCTGGGGCAGAGGGTTGGGGTGCAGAAGGGGTGCAAGTTCTGGGAGGAAGTTTGGGTGCAGGAGGGGGCTCTGGGCTGGGTCAGAGTGTTGGGGTTCAGGAGGGGGTATGGGGTGTCAGCCCTGGGAGGGGGATCAGCATTGGAGTAGGGGGTTGGGTGCAGGAGGGCGTACGGGATGCTGGCTCCACGAGGGGATTCAGGGCTGGGGGTGCAGGAGAGGTGCGGGCTTCCATCAGGTGGCATTTACTTGGTCGGCGGCACAGCAGGGCTAAGGCTGGCTCCCTGCCTTCCCCGACCCCACACCACACCCAGAAGCAGCCAGCGTGCCCTTGCAGCCCTGGGGGGGGCACGTGGCCCTATCCTCCATGACTCCTCTCTGCAGGCACTGCCCCCACAGCTCCCATTAGCCGCAGTTCCCCATTCCTGGCCAATGGGAGCTGTGGGAACGGTGCTTGCAGGTAGGAGCAGTGTGCAGAGACTCCTGTCCCCCCGGCGTGCTGGCTGCTTCCGGCAACGGCGTGGGGCCTGCCTTAGCCCTGCTGCGCCACCAGACTTTTAGCTGCTGGAGATAGCGATCGACTGGCAGAGGCTCCAGGATCGACCAGTCGAACACAATCTACCGGTTGGTGACTCCTGTTGTAGGACAATGTGCCAATTGATTTCCTTTTATAGGGGAGCGACTGAGGCAGAGCTAGAGGCATGGATTTTTCCAGAACACACCTGGGTGCTGGAAAGGAGATATAAAATGATGATTCCTAAGTGAAAGTTAGTTTTCTTCTAGACTGTTGTTTGTGTAACTATATCAGCATTAAGGGAAATGGTAGACTCCCCTCTGTAGTTAGAAGAGTTTGGTTTTTTTTAAGAACAAATATCCAATATCTAATTGTAACAAAAGGAGAGCTTTTTGTTATTATAATATTTTGCACACAACACATTTTAGACACGTGTACACATCACTCAGAATGAAAGGGGTTACAGGAAATATTTTATATGAGAAGGAAGGCAATTGTCTGAATAAAGAAGATGTAAATAATCTTAATATTCAACTAAAAAGAAATGCTAGAGAAATAATTACAAGAGTTTTATCTGTTCCTATCCAAATAAATTCTGTTTTGGAATATGTAATACTGTAACTGTTGCCATAGATTTCTGCTCTATAAGCTTAAGTTCCAAGAACTTTAATTCAGCATAACTGTTTTCTCTCCACCATTTTAATTAGCTGTCTGATAATGAAATCTGTTTTATATCCATATGAATTCAGTAAAAACACAAAAATCTGTGGTAAGTGTTATAGTTTTGACACAAAAATAAGAAAGCAAGCTTTGAGTTAATGTATCTGTAATTTAGCTCAGTGTATTGCAGAACATATGTTCTCTTTTTCAAATTAAACAAAACCTAATGTGCAAAAGAACACAGTCCTATCTGATGGTACCCAAAGAATAACATGTTATTAATGTAATAC
Organism: Eretmochelys imbricata; assembly: GCF_965152235.1. Lineage (NCBI taxonomy): Eukaryota > Metazoa > Chordata > Testudines > Cheloniidae > Eretmochelys > Eretmochelys imbricata. The sequence continues at coordinate 21,139,592 of NC_135583.1, read as the reverse complement.
CCAGAGCCTGTTGCGTTGCCCAGGGCTGAGGGGCACTCTAGTTGAGGAACAGATCTACTGAAGTGTCTGGGTATAAGTGTATTAAGGGGAAAGGGCTCAATGTTTGTGCTTTTGATTGGAGCTAATGTGTTTTAGTATCTTGTGCTGGGAGCTGTTATAATAATGGGAGAGGCTTTCATTTTTAGATTTTAATGAATAAATGACATACTATTTTTTTAATGCTCATAGAAAATTTTCAAAAGTTTTCATAAAATAATTTTAATGATAATTTTCTGTCCAGACTGTTATCAATATAAAATATTTGTATTCTCTAGGTCACCTAATCTACTGTATGTCTACAAACCACACAATCAAAAATTACCACTTGTGCTATTCAGTATATATTTTTTTCTATCATGAAGCACAGTGTGGACAGCATTAATTTGAGGCCTAGACATAGCCCTCTATGACTTCCCTCTCAAACTGTGGGTCAGCACATAGTCTGCTTCCTCTCTTCTCAGAAGCTACTGTGAAATGCCAGCAACAAAGTCCAGTCCCTCATGTCTGCTCTCTTCATAGGGGCAGTCATAGGGGCAGCCATAGACACTGTTCTTCCTGATTGTTTTATGGTTCATGAGAATGATCTTGTGGAGTGGATTGAGGCTGGCCAGTGCATACACAAAGCAGTGCATCTTCCCAGGCTGTTTGTTGGTGGCGAGTATATTGTGAGACTGGCTAATGGATCTTGGGTGGAATTGAGAGGGGGATAGGAGACACTGATGTTGGGCTCATTGAACTAATACTTCTTTTCTTATTCCATAGCAGTGGTCAGGACTTAGGAACTCCTTCCTACCACAATAGCAATATGGGAGCGGGGGCTTCTTACCCTGGGAGGATAGGAGTTCTAGCACTTCTGCTGTAACTCTGAAGTGAAGAGGAGACTTTCCTGTAACTCTGGGATGAAGAAGAGAATTCCCATCTCATGAGTTCTAAGTATCTATAATATTTTTTAATTATAAACAAAAACCCCACAAACAGCCACTGGCTTGGGTCCTTTTCGCCTCTCGAATGATGCATACACACACAATAAATTATTACTATTACAGCTCGATTAGCTTCTACTTCCTGTACGACAGTATAAACTCTTAACATAAATGGGGGTTGGTTTTTGCCTTTGGGTTATAGGGTCTTTTATATTAGTTATTCTTAAAACTGTGTGGACTTTTGCCCTCCTACTGCTCAGGCAAATAAAAATCTCATAGCATAATTTCTCCCTCCATGGTGATAATTTTTGTTGTGCCCAAGGTTCTGGCAGGTGACTTGAATCGCGCAGTGGGCAGCCACCTCATTGCCTGTGATCCGGGAAAAGGCCTTCTGTGAGATTGGAGGGTTTGGAATCTGCTTGCCCAAGGTGACTGCCTCACCATTTTTGCAGGGAGATATGATGCTGCCAGTGGGAGCAAGGAATCCTTCTACATTTTATCTGTTGTCCACCTTCTGGTTCCTCTTGGTGGCTGTTATCTGCTTCATGATGGATCAGAGTTTAGTGCAAGGCTGCATTTCATGTGTGCAGATGATGCAGCCCTTGTGGCTCACAGTGTTGATGCCCTACATCTTATTACTGAGTTCTCTGTTTCATGCAAAATCTTTGGGCTAACAGTAAGCTTGAAGAAGACCTATCATGCACCAAGCCTCTTCAGAACCCATTCCAGATATCATCTTAAATGGTATTCATCTGGATGTTGTTGACCAACTTTGCTACATTTGCTCTACTGTTACCAGCAGTGTAGATCTTGATGCTGAGCTGACCAGTAAAATCGGCAAAGCAGCCCAGGAACTTTGGTCTTTTGCAAGACAGAGCCTGGAACAATAACAAATTGTAAAACTATAGTGAAAATCTGTATTTCTGAGATATGCTTTATCCACTCTTCTATATGGATTAGAAACATGGACAACTTACATCAAATATATCAAAAGACTAAACAGTTTTCATATCAGATGCCTGTGTAAAATTCTTCAAATAAAATCACAAGACAGGCTGATAAATATGGAAGTGTTCAATTGTGCTGGTATGTCATTCGTGGCAACGTTGATCAGTAAAAAAAGACGAAGATGGCTTGGACATGTCAACCGAATGCCGGATAACTGGATCCCAAAGCGTGTGCTGTGCTCTAAAGATTACAAAGGGTCTAAAAAGAGAGGCAGACTGCTGCATAGATTTCAGGGTGCTTGCAAGGATGATTTAGTATCCTTTGAAATCTCTGTGGATGATTGGGAAATGCCGTTCTGGTTGGCTTGTAGACGGGGTGATGCATTGTGAGGCGGACTGGATCGAGCTTTGTGATGAGCAGCGTCAGAGGAGGAAAGAATCTGCTGCTCGGATTCAGAGCGTTGCTAGCGCGTAGGTATGCCCTACCTGAGGATGGGACTGTCACGTGCGCGTTGGACTGAGCAGCCGTCCAAGAACTCAGCAGCGTATACGCCATGCTAAGCAAAGAGCGACGGTGCCAGTAGCATTTCAGTACAAGAAGTTTTTGTTTCATACACAAGACCCTTTCTGCCATGGCCAGACTATTTAAAAAAAAAAACAAAACAAAGTAAACCGACCCATAGAGCTTGTCAGAAGTTCTTTGATGGAACATTTTTTGGTCAGAGAATGCCAATTGTGAAAATTGAAAAACTTTTTGCAGAGACTTTGACAAATTTGCAATGGAGAAATTTCTGGTTTCCTACCAGCTCATCCACCTGCTTTTTCAGCAGCCCAGGCTTCCAGGCTCCTCATTTTTTCCAAGAGCCTGTAAGCATTGGGAGCCCCAGCTCCTAAACTCCCAGGCTCTTTGGTCCTTCCATAGCTTGCCTGGCAGAGTACCATGGAATGGGTCTTCTTCGGGTTTTCAAATCCCAACTTACAAGGTTCCTGGCTCAGCAAGGTAGACTCAGCCAGGGTACCAGAGCTTTCAGGGTCTGCAGCTCTGGGACAGCCCACTGAGAAGACTGCCCCAGAGTTGGGACTCCAGTCTGTTTTTGAAGAGAGTTTTGAAATTTGAATAAATCCAGATCAGAACAAATTTTGAAATATCTTAAATCCTTTGCAAATTGGAGTTGCACGGCTCTACAAATCAGCAACTTTGGGACTTTGACGTGTGTGTGAGAGAGAGAGAGAGAGAGATTTACCTTTCCTTTGACATCAGCTGGGTTCAGCAGGCTTTCTTGAATGAGTAGACTAGAAAACATTTGATCAAGTTGGGATTTCTGGAGCAATTATTTGCTGCATCCCTGAGATTTTTATGGAATGTTTTAATTGTATAATTCTGAGAGTCCCAAATGGTGATTATTGGTTAGTCAGTCACCTTTATCCCACAGTGTGAGCACAGGATGAGAAGTGAAGGTGTTAAGCTGTTTGGTTGTGCAGTTGAATTGGGCATGATTAAGAACAGATTTGAGGTTTCTTTATCAATACCCATACTGTTTCTCATGGGAGATTAGGTGGTTGGGGGATCCTTGACTTGCAAAGCTGATCCTCCCAGTGAGGAAACATCAAATAGTGAATGGCTCCATTAATTTGTTTGAGCTTTCGGACTAGGTCCATTGCTGAGTAACCATTTGTTAGCCAACTAATAAAAGTGTGACCTGTTGCCTCTAAGGAGATGTCTCCTATTTATCTAGGTATTTAACTGTCGGTCACCTGGGGACATCAGCAGTATCCTGTTATGTTATTCTCCATCATATTTATTTTAGTATGGTGCAGGTATATGGTCTTATCACACTGTTTCAAGAGACTGTTTAAATGCTCAAATTTGTGTTCCCATTCCTTCATTTTAGGTGTTTGTGATGTCGGATGTTTAGTCTTTAACTCAGCCATCACATGCTGGCTTCACATTTATGATATCGTATCTTTTGTTTACAGAAATAGCTTCTGCATTAAAAAATACTGTTAAAATAAAAAAATATACAAATGTAATATTTCCTTAAAAATATTTGTCTTTCTTCCTGGTTCTACATTCTTAAGTTACCATTAGCTGCACCATCATTGATTATTATTTCACTTGTTATCGTCCCTATGGTAAAATTTTCTTTGTTGAAATGCTGTCTCTGGTGCCTTCCAAACACGTTTAGTTCAGTTAAGACACCCTTGATAGGCTAAGATCTCTTGGGAATTAATCTCACTTTCCCCTAATTATGGAGTCGTAAAGAAAATAGGAGTTATGTATTTTTTTTTCAAATGATTCCCTTCTGTACTTTTAGAATTAAGTGAAGGTAGGTTAAGAAGGTCCAAATTCTTTTAAGAATCCTTATGTGAATGCAAAACATTAGATTTGAATGGATCTTTCAAGATATATTTTTAAACTTATTAGTCCTGGGCATAATTATATATGATTTTCAGCTATTGAAAATTTTCTAATGTATACCATACTGATGATTAAAAAAACAACCACTGTCTCATATAATGTACAAAGATGTTTAATGAATCACACAGGTTGAATCAGCAAAATAGTTTATAGCCACTCCATTGTTTACCAAATATATGTTTCTACCAAATGAGACATATAGTAGACAATAAAAAGCCAACATCTTCTGTTAAGCAACCTTGAATCCAAAATATGAGCAGTGTTGAAGCTTAATAACAAAGTTATAGGCACCTTAAAAATACTATACCTAGATATTTAACTCCTCCTCTTCTCCCTCAAATTTTAGTCATTTGAAAACATTTTCACTGATATAGTAAAAATACAAACCCCAAAAAACCGCAAAAGAAACCTTTGTTTATCCAAAATAACTTTAGTCTCTTGATATTAATTGATTTGAAAATTTTCTTGATTATCTAAAAATGCAATTGTCCAAACTTATTCAATATACTCTATTCCATCTGAATAATTGAGGTTTGACTCTACAGTATATATTTTAAATTGGATTTATGATTTAACGTGTTCCTCTATAGTTCGCATTGTAGCACAGATTCAAAGGAAATCTAATTGACAAAGTGTGTAATTGAAATCACATTTATTTCATTTTGTGATTACAGATATGATATTGATTTAAAGCATTTTTGCAAGTGGGTATTTGCATCAACAATTTACTGTAGATAATCCCTTCTTTGCAGAAAAACCTTTAAATATAGTGTTTCTTTTTAATATAAGCCTTTGTCTAATATCAAAATAGCTATGATTTATTTGAAATGGCTCTTCTCAATTTAATCAGATTTCTCTATAATAATCTCCACAGGATGGCTTGATGGTGGAAAATATGCATGACCTTCCTTACACCGTTTATGTTGGGCCAGAAATAACTGCAGCAATGGCAGTCATTAGTGCTGCAGTGAAACACACCTGCCCACGTCTCCCATTGGGTATCCAGATTCTGTGTTCTGCAAATCAACAGGCTGTAGCTGTTGCTCTTGCTTCAGGTAATAGAAATGACTCATAATTTGGTACTGGTAATTGATGTGATATTTCCTCTCTGAAACTTGTGTGCTAACATAGACACCCTCAGGAAGGAGACAGGAAGGGCACAGATCCTTCAGTACTCTCTCTCTCTCTCTCTCTCTCTCCTGAAAAGGCAGGAAGAGGGTTGTACAAAAGATGCCAACTTCATATTGAGATGGTCCCTATTCATTGCTCAAGTGAGAGGCAAATAAAGATTAATTTCATCCACAATGGTTAAACATCTGATTTCAGTTATATCTTGGGATACTCTTGTTAGCTACTGTAACTGAATTTTTGTAAAGGAATGTTTTGATGGGGTAATTAATACGAAGATTTTATTCTTTGAGTGATTGCTCATGTCCATTCAACTTAGGTGTGCGTGCCAGAAGTTTTTCCCTCAGCAGTATGTGTAGGGGACCGGCTCTAGCGCCCCCTGGAGTGGTGCGCATATGTCGTGGCATATAGGGCGTTGCCAGTCCCTTCCACCCTCAGTTCCTTCTTTCCGCCAGTGACTGTGCATGGAACTGGTGCTGCTTCAGCTAGTGCTGTTGCTTTTCGTTCGTTCAAACTCTTTTTTGCCTCTTGCAAATATTACTGTATATAGTTTCCCTCTAATTTAGTTCAACCTTTTTGTTAAGTTAGAGACTTAGTAGGTCGCTAAAGGGACTTCGCCTCAGGATGGGGCATGTCCCAGTCCCCAGGCTTTAAACCTGCGATCACTGTAAAAGGCCCATGTGAGCCAGCACTGGCCTCCTTCTGTGGCTCCAGCCAAGAAGCCCAGGAAGATGGGGCAAGGAAGGTCTCCATCTTCCCACAAGGGAAAGGACAAGTCTGGGGTGGACAAAGGCCCTGTTTCAGGCACCTCCTCACCCCCTTCGGGATCCTGGGCCCCAGCTCAGGTTGAGTGGTGTAGCCCAGCCTGCAAAGGCGGAGGTCCTCGTCAGCTCCAGGTGCCGTCCACATTGGAGGCCCTCCAAGCAGCGCAAGACATTATGTCCCTCCCGATGCCACACTCTCCAGCCCCTACGGAGTCCCGGTCCCAGGGTAAACCCACGTAGGGACCACCACAGTCTCCACCTTTCCGGCAGCACTCCCCGTCGTGGGGGACATCCTCCCAAAGGTCACCCTCTCGCCGCCGACATGCTTCTGACTGTGATAGGCAGAAGCTTCATAGCTCCATCCGGTCTCCGGACCTAGGATGAGGGCAGAGAGGCTTGAGGCACAGCTCACCAGTAACCGGGAGCAGACCTCTGGAGGTACACACCTCCCGGCAGGAGTTTCGCAGTCGACGCCCGGAATCTCCGTGGCACTGGTACCGTCCCAAGGACAGGTCAAGGGACCAACGGTACCGTTCCCCAGACCGTCGCCAATCCCTCAGGGTGGCATCACCGCGTGTGGCTGCATCTAGTTCCCAATCCCTCTCCCCACTCGTGAGGCATAGATCGCCAGCCCGGAGTCATTGCGGATCTGCTGCGTGCCGCTGGTCGCCAGGGCCCCAATCCAGACGCTCATAGAGGTCAGCCACATCCAACTTTGGGATGGGTGACCAGTACCAATCAGCCCTGTCTTGGTCGCAGGGGAGCGACCACTCGGGCTCTGGCTCAAGGTTCCCTAGTGGTGGGAGCAAGTTTCCCTAGCTAGGGAGGTAGCCGGCATGATCTTCCAGAGGTGGGGAACTCCCCAAGTGGATTTGTTCACCACCAGGCAGAACAGGAGGTGCCACCGGTTTTGCTCCAGATGGGGTCTGGGCAAGGGCTCCCTCTCTGATGCCCTTCCTCCTTCTGTGGGCAGGAAGCCTGATGCATGCATTTCCTCCGATTCTGCTCATCAGCAAGGTCCTAGTGAAAATCAAGAGGGACAAGGCTCAGCTTGTCATGATTGCCCCGCTGTGGCCTCACCAGAACTGGTTCGGGATGCTGTCAAGCTGGTCAGCGATCCCGCCCTGGCTTATGCCGAACTGACCGGACCTGCTGTCACAGGATCACGGCCAACTCTTGCACCCCAACCTCACGTCCCTCCACCTCACAGCATGGATGTTGCGTGGCTGAACCTGGATGAACAGGCCTGTTCGGACGGGGTCCAGAAGGTCCTCCTTGAGAATAGAGTCTTTGGCCTCATGCTCCCTTTCCACCTATTGTGGAAGGTAGTTTTCCTGGTGGCAGTGATGTCAGCAAGGCGAGACTCCGAGCTATGAACCCTGACTTCAGAACCGCCATACGCGGCCTTCTATAAGGACCAGGTCCAGTTCCGGCCCCACCTGGCTTTCCTTCCCAAGGTAGTGTGTACTCTCCACATGAGCAAGGACATCTTTCTTCCCGTCTTCTGCCTTAAGCTCCATGAGACTAGTGAAGAGAGGCACCTTCACGCTTTGGACTCTGAGGAGGACTCTGGCTTTCTATCTGGATTGGACAAAGCCTTTCCGTAAGTCGACTCAGCTTTTCATCTCTACAGCTGATAGAATGAAGGGCCTCCCAGTGTTCACGCAAAGGACTTCTAACTGGATCACCTCTTGCATTCGAACCTGCTACGAGTTAGCGGGAGTCCTCCACCGCCAATCGTCAGAGCCCACTCGACTAGAGCGCAGGCAAATCTCAGGTTATATCGGCATGCTCTTTTCTAGCTTACAAGTATATTTTCCATGATCTATTTTATCTTCTTGCATTGCTGTATTGCCTTTTTCTTCCATGCTTCACAACCCACACTGTTGTAGGTAAGTTCTCAGGCTCCTTTGAACCACTGGAGTCTTTTAGTTACAGAGTCATGGTGAGTGGAGAGCAGATGCATCTTCTTATAATATCATACCATTTAAATGGTTGTTTTTACCAGTTTTTGTTTCTAATGCTTTTGTAATATTTTAGAAACTTTCCCCTAATGATTGTTTTCTCAACAAAAAGGATGAACTGTTCTTTTCTCCCAGTATTTTGCATGGAGTTCATCTGAATATCATTGTTTTAATTTTAATACAAATGACAGTAACTTTGACGAAGATTCTTGTCATATCAGAATATTTTTATTGGTGATTGAGCTTCTCTGTTTTTTTTTTAAAAGCTCAGCTCTGTAAATAATATCTACTGCTGCAGAGCAAGGCAGGCAGCACGTACCATTCCATGTCCATGAATTGTGTGCATGCAAAAATATGCACACACGCTTTCTTTGATGCACTTCAGATCACAGGACTCCCATGTAAAGGACCATTTAAACTGCTCTGACTGGTAGTTTGCACATGCATTTACCCAGATTGCCCATGCAAGAGCAGTATATTCACATGTTTGTGCATGTATAGTTTTAAAAACCTGGCACTTTCTTTTGTAAGACCCACAAAACTAAAAGATGTTTAACTTTGTGTTTTAAAAATACTAAAAATACCATTCAGAAAATGTGGACTTGTCTATTAGAATGACAGCTGTAATTTGGTTGAATTTCTCTCTGAAAATCTTGAGTCTCTTTCTTAAGAGAGTTTTTATTAATAGAAGTGTTTTGAACTGTGATTTCTTTTCAACATTTTAAAAAGTGAAACTGCATTTTTGCTGTTGATCTGGTTGGTAAACTAGCAAGCTTAATCTGTTTTCATTGCTTCCCTAAAGCTTATAGGAAAAGCTATGGCTGCAATAAGAAGTAACTAACAAAATCCAGTTATCTTTTAATTTTTAGGTACAGTTTCCATATAGGGATACTTGGAAGTGCTTAAGTGTTTGCAAAAACGTCAATTTATTGTATTTCAAAAAATCTGAACCGGATGCTTTAAATTAACTGGGGTTCATTTAGGGACATGTTGCAGTACCAAAAGGAGAAGATATTGAAGGAGCAATGTATTTCTGACTTCTTAGTCATTGTTAATGAGGGAGAGAATTCCTGAAGGTACTGTTAGAGTTCTGTGCTACTTGCTCTGTAACTGGGGGACTGGAGCTCTGAAGGACCTGTGTTTAATGCATTTCATTCAACTACTGCAAAAATGATTGTATCAAGCTCAATGAACAGGAAAGCAAGAAGAAAGAGGGAATCACTGTAATCTGAAGAGCCCCTTTCAGCAACTCTTCATTAAAGTGAATGCTGCTTTGTAGATCCCTCATCTTTGGTCAGTATTTCTGTAATGATGCAGTAGTGACTTGATTGTGTAATGCTGCAGTTTTGATGGTCAATAGAGGTGACTATTAATAAACAGAGCATTGCACATTTTAGTCTTTGTTACAAAAACACTTAAAGATGTGGTACTTGAAAAAGCAGATGCAGCAGCAGCAACATCTCCTGCTATTATGCAGCCATTTCATTCCCTTTGGGGAATGTGTCTGTCTACTCTCTGTCAGTAATAATACCTTGGAACAGAATTGTGTTGGAAAACAGCAGTTGTCTTCTGGCTTTTGAGAAAATGTAAGGAAATCAGAAGAAGCACCAGCACTTTGTCACTCATACAAACATTTTGTCTGTAGGTGAGGAATGAAGCAGAGATGAACTTCTCAATTTCCCCCCCAGTATTTTAACTCAAAGGAATTATCAGATAAATCTGACATTGGCAGTCATATGGTGCTACATTTAAGAATGTAAAAGGAAGGCACCTCCTCCCCTTTTTTTATTGTGTAAGAGTAATGGTCACAGAAAGGAACATGGACTAAAGGAAAAAAGCCTGTCATAAAATACACCCACTTGGTGGAACTTGGTTTCTTTACAGACCTATATATTTATTAATTCTACAGCTCTTTAAAAGAGAGATCAAGGTGCCTGACAACATGCATCATTTTTAAGCAGCCTCAAGAAAATGCAATGGAGTCCGCTGATTATGCAGAAAACAGTAACAGCTAGGTAAACAAGTGTGGACATCAGACGTGCCAAACCTGTGGAAAAAATGCAAAAATTGGGCTTGTTTTTGGCTTAATTAGCTTGTGAGTTGCTTGTTGTCTAGTTTTTGGCTTGTAGCTTGTTGCTTTTTTTTTTTTTTTTTTAAATCGGCTTCTGGCAAGCAGGGGCCGGTGTGGGGGAGGAAGAGAGTCAGGGGTGCATATTGGGCCTGCCACAGTCCCAGTCTGTACACTAGGGGGATCTTGTCACATAGGGTATGTCTACACTACGAAATTAGGTCGAATTTATAGAACTTGGTTTTGTAGAAAGCGGTTTTATACAGTGGATTGTTGTGTCCCCACACAAGTGCTCTAAGTGCATGTAGTCAGCGGAGTGTGTCCACAGTACCGAGGCAACCGTCGACTTCCAGAGCGTTGCACCGTAGGTGGCTATCCCACAGTTCCCACAGTCTCCGCCGCCCATCTGAATTCTGGGTAGAAATCCCAGTGCCTGATGAGGCTAAAACATTGTCGCGGGTGGTTCTGGGTACATATCGTCAGGCCCCCGTTCCTCCCTCCCTCCGTGAAAGCAAGGGCAGACAATCATTTTGCACCTTTTTTCTTGAGTTACCTGTGCAGACGCCATACCACGGCAAGCATGGAGCCCGCTCAGCAAACCATTACCGTATGTCTCCTGGGTGCTGGCAGACGTGGTACTGCATTGCTACACAGCAGCAGTTAATTGCCTTTTGGCAGCAGACAGTGCAGTATGACTGGTAGCCGTCATCGTTGTAGTCCTGGGTGCTCTTTTAATCGGGTGCCTGGGCAAACATGGGAGTGACTCAGCCAGGTCATTTCCCTTTTAAGTTTCGTCTCGTGGCGATTCAGTCCTACCGGCAGTGCACTGTCTTTTAACCTCCAGCCAGTAGAAGATGATGGCTAGTCGTCATACTGCACCGTCTTCTGCCAAGCACCCAGGAGATGATGACGGCTAGCGGTCGTACTGCACAGTCTGCTGCCAGCAAGATGTATAAAGATAGATGAAGTGGCTCAAAACAAGAAGTAGACCAGATATGTTTTGTATTCATTTTCTCCTCCTTCCCTCTGTGAAATCAACGGCCTGCCAAACCCAGTTTTGAGTTCTACCCTTGAGGGGGCCATTCAGTTTCTCGCAAAGCCATCCCCTTTGTTGATTTTAATTCCCTGTAAGCCAACCCTGTAAGCCATGTCGTCAGTTGCCTCTCCCTCCATCAGGGCAACGGCAGACAATCGTTCTATGCCTTTTTTCTGTGCAGACGCCATACCACGGCAAGCATGGAGCCTGCTCAGATCACTTTGGCAATTAGGAGCACATTAAACACCACGCGCATTATCCAGCAGTATATGCAGCACCAGAACCTGACAAAGCGAAACCAGGCGAGTAGGCAACGTCAGCGCGGTGACGAGAGTGATGAGGACATGGACACAGACTTCTCTCAAAGTAGGGGCCCTGGCAATGTGGGCATCATGGTGCTAATGGGCCAGGTTCATGTGGTGGAATGCTGATTCTGGGCTCGGGAAACAAGCACAGACTGGTGGGACCTCATAATGTTGCAGGTCTGGGATGATTCCCAGTGGTTGAGAAACTTTCGCATGCATAAGGGCACTTTTATGGAACTTTGTGACTTGCTTTCCCCTGCCCTGAGGCGCAAGAATACCAAGATGAGAGCAGCCCTCACAGTTGAGAAGCAAGTGGCGATAGTCCTGTGGAAGCTTGCAACGCCAGACAGCTACCGGTCAGTCGGGAATCAATTTGGCGTGGGCAAATCTACTGGGGGGGCTGCTGTGATGCAAGTAGCCCACGCAATCAAAGATCTGCTGATATCAAGGGTAGTGACCCTGGGAAATGTGCAGATCATAGTGGATGACTTTGCTGCAATGGGATTCCCTAACTGTGGTGGGGCCATAGATGGAACCCATATCCCTATCTTGGCACCGGAGCACCAAGCCGGCGAGTACATAAACCGCAAGGGGTACTTTTCAACAGTGCTGCAAGCACTGGTGGATCACAAGGGACGTTTCACCAACATCAACGTGGGATGGCCGGGAAAGGTACATGACGCTCGCATCTTCAGGAACTCTGGTCTATTTCAAAAGCTGCAGGAAGGGACTTTATTCCCAGACCAGAAAATAATAGTTGGGGACATTGAAATGCCTATAGTTATCCTTTGGGGACCCAGCCTACCCCTTAATGCCATGGCTCATGAAGCCGTATACAGGCAGCCTGGACAGTAGTCAGGAGCTGTTCAACTACAGGCTGAGCAAGTGCAGAATGGTGGTAGAATGTGCATTTGGACGTTTAAAAGCGCGCTGGCGCAGTTTACTGACTCGGTTAGACCTCAGCGAAACCAATATTCCCTCTGTTATTACTGCTTGCTCTGCACTCCACAATATCTGTGAGAGTAAGGGGGAGACGTTTATGGCAGGGTGGGAGGTTGAGGCAAATCGCCTGGCTGCTGGTTTCGCACAGCCAGACACCAGGGCGGTTAGAAGAGCACAGGAGGGTGCGGTGCTCATCAGAGAAGCTTTGAAAACCAGTTTCATGAATGGACAGGCTACGGTGTGAAAGTTCTGTTTGTTTCTCCATGATGAAACCCCCCGCCCCTTGGTTCACTCTACTTCCCTGTAAGCTAACCACCGTCCCCTCCTCCCTTCGATCACCGCTGTCAGAGGCAAAAAAGTCATTGTTGCTTCACATTCATGTATTCTTTATTCATTCATTACACAAATAGGGGGATAACTACCAAGGTAGCCCGGGAGGGATGGTGGAGGAGGGAAGGACAAGGCCACACAGCACTTTAAAACTTATTGAATGCCAGCCTTCTGTTGCTTGGGCAGTCCTCTGGGGTGGAGTGGCCGGGTGGCCGGAGGCTCCCCCACCGCGTTCTTGGGCGTCTGGGTGAGGAGGCTATGGAACTTGGGGAAGAGGGTGATTGGTTACACAGGAGCTGTAACGGTGGTCTGTGCTCCTGCTGTCTTTCCTGCAGCTCAACCATACGCTGGAGCATATTGGTTTGATCCTCCAGCAGCCTCAGCATTGAATCCTGCCTCCTCTCATCACGCTGCCGCCACATTTGAACTTCAGCCCTCTCTTCAGCCCGCCACCTACTCTCTTCAGCCCGCCACCTCTCCTCCCGGTCATGTTGTGCTTTCCTGCACTCTGACATTGTCTGCCTCCACGCAGTCGTCTGTACTATGTCAGTGTGGGAGGACACCATGAGCTCAGAGAACATTTCATCACGAGTGCTTTTTTTTCGCCTTCTAATCTTCACTAGCCTCTGGGAAGGAGAAGATCCTGTGATCATTGAAACACATGCAGCTGGTGGAGGAAAAAAAAGAGGCAGTGGTATTTAAAAAGACACATTTTCTAGAACAATGGCTATACTCTTTCACGGTAAACCTTGCTGTTAACATTACATACACAGCACATGTGCTTTCATTCCAAGGTCACATTTTGCCTCCCCTCACCACGTGGCTACTCCCCCCCCCGCCCCTGGCTAACAGCGGGGAACATTTCTGTTCAGCCACAGGCAAACAGCCCAGCAGGAACGGGCACCTCTGCATGTCCCCTTAAGAAAAGCACTCTATTTCAACCAGGTGACCATGAATGATATCACTCTCCTGAGGATAACACAGAGAGATAAAGAACGGATGTTGTTTGAATGCCAGCAAACATACACTGCAATGCTTTGTTCTACAATGATTCCCAAGTACGTGCTACTGGCCCGGTGTGGTAAAGTGTCCTACCATGGTGGGTGGAATCAGGCTGCCCTCCCCAGAAACCTTTTGCAAAGGCTTTGGGAGTGCATCCAGGAGAGCTGCAAATGCCAGGGCAAATTAATCATTAAACATGCTTGCTTTTAAACCATGTATAGTATTTTAAAAGGTACACTCACCAGAGGTCTCTTCCCTGCCTGGTGGGTCCGGGAGGCAGCCTTGGGTGGGTCTGGGGGGTACTGCCTCCAGGTCCAGGGTGAGAAACAGTTCCTGGCTGTCGGGAAAACCGGTTTCTCCGCTTGCTTGCTGTGAGCTATCTACAACTTCATCATCATCATCTTCCTCATCCCCAAAACTTGCTTCTGTGTTGCCTCCATCTCCATTGAAGGAGTCAACACGGCTGGGGTAGTGGTGGCTGAACCCCCTAAAATGGCATGCAGCTCATCATAGAAGCAGCATGTTTGGGGCTCTGACCCGGAGTGCCCGTTTGCCCCTCTGGTTTTCTGGTAGGCTTGGCTCAGCTCCTTAAGTTTCACGCGGTACTGCTTCGGGTCCCTGTTATGGCCTCTGTCCTTCATGCCCTGGGAGATTTTGACAAAGGTTTTGGCATTTCGAAAACTGGAACGGAGTTCTGATAGCACGGATTCCTCTCCCCATACAGCGATCAGATCCCGTACCTCCCGTTTGGTCTGGAGCTCTTTTGCGATTCTGGGACTCCATCATGATCACCTCTCCTGATGAGCTCAGCATGGTCAGCTCTGCTAATGAGCTCTGGCCAGCGTGGCAAGCTGCAGGTGACCATGCAAACAGGAAATTGAAATTCAAAAGTTTGCGGGCCTTTTCCTGTCTACCTGACCAGTGCATCTAAGTTGAGAGCGCTGTCCAGAGCGGTCACAATAGAGCACTCTGGGATAGCTCCCGGAGGCCAATACCATCTAATTGCGTCCACAGTACCCCAAATTCGACCCGGCAAGGCCGATTTAAGCGCTAATCCACTTGTCAGAGGTGGATTAAGGAAATCGATTTTAAGAGCCCTTTAAGTCGAAAAAAAGGGCTTCATCATGTGGACGGGTGCAGGTTTACATCAATTTAACGCTGCTAAATTTGACCTAAACTCGTAGTGTAGACCAGGGCATAGAGTGTTGGGGTTCTTAGGGATTGGCTTGTTTTGGGCTTGTTTTGAAATGGGATTAGCTTGATTTTTGGGCTTATTATGAAAGTCAGGGTGCTTATTTACTGTGTGAAAGTTGGCAACTGTGCTGAACATCTGTTCTAAGAGGTTTCTGGAAAAATAACTATAGTAGTAAGAGAAAGTGTGGGGTGCATACCCCATCACAGGAGATAATAGCACTTTCCTACCTCACAGTGTAAATACACTAAAGATAGGGAGATTCTCAGATTCCACAGTACTAGGAGCCATATAATTACCTTAGATTCATCTTGTTCCTTTACTACCTATTGTTGCTTCTTCTTAGAATCAAACACTATAGTTGATGCAAGGCAAATGTGAGTTTGGTACACTGGGAGGGAAGAGAATGTGGGGGAAAGGGAGAAATGAAAGTCATTGTCTTAAATAGTGCCCCACAGTATGCAAAAGTTTGAGAACTGCCATTTTACTGGATTACCAATAATGTTCTAAATTCACAACTGAAAATCATTTTTAATTGGGGCCTGATTTTGCATTCAAGCAAAACTCCCTTTCTATTTTAATAGACATTCAATCTCTATAAGAATTGCAGGGCCAGATCTCTAAATTTGACCAATTAAATAAAAACTGCAGAAAGTTTTAGAAATTTATTTTAAAATTTGAAATTTGTACATCGAAATCCAAAGATTGTATCTTAGCTGCAATTAGGAGGTAGCTCACCATCCAGCTTACGGGTTTTTCCTTGTAGTGGGCCTAGGAGGTACGGGGGGGGCTGTTTGTGGAAATTCAGTTTGTGTTGCTCTTGATGTATGCCTTGCACCTAGAGGCTACGGTGATGGGTTGCACTAAAAATCTTTAACACATGTTTTAACTAGGCTTGACAAACTACTTATCAGCAGAGACTTGCTTTTTGTGCTAGTGTCTGAGAACCTCTCAATACTGTATCAGAATAGACTGAAAATGTAATTACAGGATGAAATTTAGGAGAAATGTAATTTCTCTTTGCAGTTCAATTTCATCTTCAGATTTCAAATTTCTTTTCTAGGTCTGGATTTTATCCGAGTTGAAGGGTTTGTTTTTTCTCATGTTGCTGATGAAGGGATTATAAATGCCTGTGCAGGTGATCTGCTAAGATACCGAAAACAAATCGGAGCACAGCATGTTCAAATTTTTGCCGATATTAAAAAGAAACACAGGTAAATATGCGCACTGTTTACATATGTGTTAATGTAAAAATAATCTGATGTTCATTTTACATTAATCTTATTAATTACTCAGAAAGTGAATATTGGGAGAACTTTACTGCTCACACAGGGTCTTGCAAAACTATTAAACTTGCCCCTATAAACTGCAGCTTTCTGCATCTGTGTAATTTGCAGTTGTTTAACTTTCAGAATTTGTAAATGTCTTGTTTCTGACATAAGGTGATGCTTTATATCAGTTAGATGTATCTCCTTATTATGTTTACAAATAAATCATGTTTCATGAGGGTAAGCATCTAAAATAGCTATTTTAATAGCTAAGTTAATATTAATATTTTAATAGCTAAGTTATATGGGTGGCTACCAAATGTGACACATACAAATCATGAGATTTTTGCCACATTAAAAGCTCTTATCCCTTTTCCTCTAATATTGGTTTCTTCAATTTTAAATCAGTGCTGTATGTGGATATGGAGTATGTTTTATGATTATCAGGCAGCAGCATCTTATGACAGCTATGTGAATTCAAGCTGACATTTCATCACAATTGTCATACAGTCCTTTCTGTTATTAGATGTTTCTTTGAAATTTAATTCAGAAAAAGAGAGAACCAAAAAGCTGTGTATTGCGCATATCAAGTAGCTTGAATTCAAGAAAGATTTGTGTGTGGAGTGTGGGAAAAGTCATGGAAATAGCTAGGTTTGGGGCATATTTAATATCTGGTTTAAAAAAAGAAACATTTCATTATAAGAAATGATATGCCGCATTTTCAACATAAGTTTAAAGGTTCCTTCAAAGCATTTACTTTCTAACTTCACCTCTCCATATTCTGAACATCTGTGCAATGATATTTCTTCTCCTGAGAAGTCCCAGAATGTGGTACTTCATGCACATATTCTCATCTTTGTCATATGAGACACTGATATTTAGAATGTACACTGAATTGTTCATAGGCTGATGCAATGTGGTGTTTGTTATTTGCTTAGTTAATAGTGGAAAGGAGAATGTCATCTAACCAGTTTATGGGAAACAAATATTCATGGGATTATTGAACTAAAGGGCAGGGGTTAAAAGGCTGTGGTGTTTTCTCTAACAACAACAACAAAATGCCTGGCACCAAGAATTAGCAGTGTCCAATTCTCTAACTTGACAAACTGTTTCCCAGGTTATCCTTCGTTACTAGCGTTAGGGATTTCCGTTTCCTTTCACTCTGTTTTTTCCCTCCATATTTTTACATATGCACAACTTCATCAAGGCCCTGACATCACAATGACTTTCTTCTGGCTGCAAAAAGTTGTTTGGTATTCTTTTTTTAGCACAGTCACACTGATGGAGAGGGTCATGGCAGAGTGAATATGCCAGAAGAGGCATTGCCTCTCAATATGACTGAAGCAAGTTCCTTCTATTCCATTCCCAGATCTGGTTGGCCCAGAAAGAAGGACACTAGTCCCAGGACGACTGGTCTTTTGTGGTTAGTGCTCTGTACTACCATAACAGGGTATCAGGTTACTGTATAATATTGTCTGTGTTAAATATCGTATTTTCTGATTCTATTGTAGAAAAGATAGGGGGAAATTATAAATGTAAAAGTTGGTGTTTCAAAGGCTAAAACTTTCTCAAATTTTTGAAGCTGTCTAAAGCTGAGGTTGCTGTAGATGTGGGTTTCAGAAAAAGAGGCTAGCTTACACATCTTACTGACAGTTACTGCTTAAAATTTGAATGGTACATCTTTGGATGCATGAAGCAACTACTGTTTGAAGATGATAGCTGCTCTCATTTTTTCCTCCAAAGACAGATATCCAGGATATAGTGCTTGCTAATGACTGAAAGTTAGTTCTTTTTGTTGGCCTTTATGGAATGAGATGATGCTCCTAGTCCAGTTCCTAGAGGACAAGGACCTGATTTACAGAAAAGCCGAGCACCTACAAATCCACTTGAAATCAGGGGAATTCAGCATCTATGAAAATTAGGCACTCACTACAAAAGCTGCCAGCTCAGTTGGTACTCCAGGGTGACAGTCTAGCACATTTAGCAGTCACTGTGTAGACAGGGTGAGACCCAGACAAAGAGACAAGTGGGTTATGGGTCTAGGATGACCAAACTTTTTTTTCCCTCACATTGTGTTTTTAATGTCAACTGTAAAAAAAAAAAAGGGGGCACTTAACACTCAAAAGTCAATCTTCAGTTGTTCTGACAGCAGGGAGTTGAAATACAATCATGAGTTGTAAGAAAAGCAGCCTAACATTAAACAAGGTGGATAGCAAGTATGTATGCTGAAAGTAACAACAGGTTGTGTTTCTGCTGTTTACAGCGCTCACGCTCTGACAGCAGATGTCAGTATATCAGAGACTGCTAAGGCTGCTGAGCTCTTCCTTGCTGATGGGATTGTATTGACTGGAACAGCTACTGGAATGCAGGCAGATCCTAAAGAATTGAAAGGTGAGAGCTGTCACACGAAGGTCGGGCAACAACCAGTGAATCATTTTCTGGATTAAATATAGAGAGAAATCTATACGTTCTCTGTTCTAAAAACAGAGAAACTTTCTTTCACCCTAGTGTTTGATTTGGTCTCGCACAAACCAGCGTGATTTGGGTTTTGGTTGGATGTACAGTAGCATGTTTATAAAAACAATTTTTATGGCATAAAAGTTAAAATTATTGTAAGTATTGAGAAAGTATGCTTGGTAACATTTAAGTGTTACTCATATTGGCATCTTGTAAGAAAAGGAAGGCTTAATTTCTACATGATTTTAATTTAAAAATGAGATTCTCCATAGCCTTTTTTTAAAAAATAGGCTAATAACTAGACTAGTTAAAAATACTTAACTATTAACATGGAAAGACTATTTATAATTGGATTTCTCATTGTGAAACACATATTCCAGCAGCAAGAGAGGAATCTGCCGAGATTTGGACATTTCGGTTCAGTAATACTAGGGGAAGTGTAGCCTTTAAGAGTTGAAAAAGAATTCTCTTTCTCTGATAAGTGGAAAAGTATGTGACATTTAAATTATTTTTAAAGGCGTATTTGTTTCTAAGAGAGAATAACTTGACCCATGAATTCTGACCTGTGTAGATATCATGTATGGTGCCTGATGTTACTATATTGGCACAGGTTGGAATTGTCTTCAACAAATTGGATTGCTCCTTTGTTACAGTTCATTGTGCTAAGGACTGATATTCACGTAGATGAATGGCTTGAATCAGAGAAATGCTGAGCACCTGCAACTTTTATTTGAAGTCAGCTCCCATTGATATGGCTGGTGTTCATCACCTCCCAGGGTCATGCTCTAAAAGTAATCATCATATGCTCAACCAAGACTGGGAACATTTTTAGCAAAAATCATGTTTGAAGAAACAAGAAGGCTGCTTTTGTGGGTTCCATTCTTGCTGCTTTAAACATGGCTCTTTCTGGTCTAAAGACAGCCAGTCATTCATCCTTCCTTATTACAATTCTAAAGAAGAAAAGGCAGGTGATAAACATACTACATGTTTTACATATTTACCACAGAGACCTGCGTATCAGACCACATTCAGAATGTTACATAGTTAGTGGAAATTTCCAATATTTATCCATACAATACAGGTTCAACACTATGTTGTTACAGGGCATATTAAACTTGACAAATTAGGTTTTCATGTGCATATACAGAATTAAAACAAAGCCCTTGCCAAAGAATAGATGATAAATGACTACATTTTAGCCCACCCTTAGGTAAACTGCAGTGGAAAGCTGGCTATGTATGAAGATAGGCCTCTTAAAGTAATAGATTTTCTCAGTATTAAAACAAAAATTGTTTCATGAAACAGAACCTTCTGAAAACAATGTGACTCTAAAGTTTGACAGACTTAACCTTTGTATCATCCACACCCTTAAATTAGTTTTTGTTTCCCCCTTCTTCAATGGAAAAAAACAAATAAGTCTCAAAAAGTCGTAAAAACCAGAAGGCAAAATTCTGTTCTAGGATGTGTGTAGCTTCCCTTGACTTTGGTGGGTGCCACCTCACGCATCAGAGAGCAGATTTTGTCCTATAGTTTTTTACAGTGGGATACCAACCAAGCCAAACCATGGATTCTAGAATTTATGTATATGTGCCAGTTTTATTCTCTTTCTGGCTCCAAAGAACAGAGATCAGAGAAATGACACAAAGTATACCCATTTGTGTGGCTCTCACTTTTGTGTCATGAATACAACAAACCTAGTATTCTGGGTTTGTTTTGGTTGGGTCACACAGCTAAGTGCTGAGATTTTATGACAGTGTGGCAATCCCTCATTTAAGAGGGTTGGTAGTTTTGAATTGTTAATTGGGGAGGGACCTCTTGAAAAATCAGTATTCTTGGGTCGGAAAAGAGAGTTTAAGCACATCAGTGTTGGTAATCTCTCTAACAGAATCAGACCTACGGTCACAAAGTTGAGTGTTGGTGTGAGTGAATTTTTGCATTTCACAAGTTTGTGTTGTTAGAAGTACTGTGTTACAATGAAGACGTTAAGTGTAGACAAAATTGGACGCCTTTCATCATGTTACAAAATATACAATTTAAAACATTTTATGCCAACTTAAGCTTTGATCTGATCAGCTGTCTCTTGAAAGTAGAACTGAAAAGGCAGTTGAGATTTTGCCATATCCTTTTTCAGATTTGTTATGCAGCAATACAGAAATGCTAGTGCCTTTGTCTCTGATGTATTGAATTGACTGTGATTTGAGGTAGGAAAGAAGTGTTTCTGTCAAACAAGGAAACTGTGTGAAGGGGCTAGAATTTTGTTTAGATTATGTTGATACTTTAATTCAAGCCTCCTAATTGTGGTGATACTTTGCCATGACCAGCCCTGACCAAAGGTCCTTTCACATGATATTGTGAGGATCTCTCAAGTATTATTCTCTGTAGAACTTCTATAGATGACTATAGATACGTCGCTTTTTCTCTGTTTATGAGTGCAGGCAAGCAGGCTCCTCTCAGGCAACTACCAGTCCATTCCACACAGCAGCTGGCAGGCATTGCTTATACAGTCAGTGACTATTGGGCTCTCTGTAGTACCCAGCTACTTCAGTTCTACAAAGTACCTAAGCAGCACTGGTCTAGGAAGTGAGGGACCCAAAGTCCCTTGTGCTTTTGCACTCTACCACTGTTGGGCCATTAAGAAGCAGGCATTAGAATGCTGGGCTTATGTTGCACTTAATTTCTTAGCAGACTATATTTCCATTTGAGAATGTGTTTATCTTTCAGATAGGCAAAATTATATTATAAAAACTTCTATGATGGGAGACTTGTCCAAGTCTAAATAGCTCAAGGCTTGCTTTTGGAGGATAGGTTTCAGAGTAACAGCCGTGTTAGTCTGTATTCGCAAAAAGAAAAGGAGTACTTGTGGCACCTTAGAGACTAACCAATTTATTTGAGCATGAGCTTGATGAAGTGATGAACTGATGAAGTGAGCTGTAGCTCACGAAAGCTCATGCTCAAATAAATTGGTTAGTCTCTAAGGTGCCACAAGTACTCCTTTTCTTTTTGGAGGATAGGTGCTTTCTTCTTTAGATCTCCAGTCCATATCCAGCCTAGGTTGGAAGTCACTAAAAAGTTTTTACTATTTGATGACTGTTTGATGAACTGTGGGAAAATGAGTTAGTGGTCGCAGTCCAGTAACCGCTGGACATGTACCCATGTCACAAAAACCACCAGAGTAGATAGTAATAATTTGGACCTTTGTTGGCATTGTTCACAGTGGGAACATGGAGACCAATTTACCTTTCTGCACATAGGTGGTTCGCTTACGTTGGGTACAAGCACATTGCTGCTGCCCATGCTGTACCTGTTCTATAGATAAAGAGAGGACATCTGTCTCTAATCTGCACCTTTTACAAGCACTAGGCATAATGATGAAACAAAGCCCTTTGAATTAAAATAACTAAAACGTGTTACAGTACTGCATATACCATAAACACAGTGGTGTGTATGGTACAATGATTATTGCATATGAATAAAATGTTAAAGAAAAGTATTTGAGCAAGTTATTGGGGCATTGTTTAGTTTTACACTGTTTACCTTTTTTTTTTAAAGCTATGAATTGTTGACCTTTATTTCATGCAATTTGTGCATATCCTAGTTCAAAAGGTTTCATTATGTTTTGCTATTTCATCTGATTTTTATTAGACATGTATGCAGATATACTGTCACAAGGAAGAGCACAGTGTCCTCTAGTTATAGTTTATTGAAGCAGAGGAATGTCTAAGTATAATTGTATAAACTTTCAGATCTTGTCACATAGAATACATAGTCACAAAATTATCTGAAAAAGTACAGTAGCTTGCGAAGAGTTGGCTTAAGAGTTATAAACAAGGTTTTGAGTTTAGAGACAATTAACAAATGTAGTGTTTAATGTTAAATTCTACTACGCAGAAACATCATACTGCACTGATTCCCATAATGCTGTTGCCTATTTAAAAAATAAAAAGTTAGAATTTGGGCAGTGATATAGTGCAAGTCTTATTAAACAACACCAAAATGTAAACCATTTGACCTGGATCAACATTATGTCTTACTGTGTGAAAGTATCTGTTTAAAATAATTTGAGTGACTTTACACTCAATTTGGTAACCAAATATAATGCCAAAGTGGGCAGTAAGGACGATGTATGTTTCCTATCCTGGTACTTTCTGGCTGGCCCCACCTTCTGCACAGGAAAGGACAGATCTGTGTGTGGAGGGTCCACTTCACACACAGATTACTGCAGGATGCTTGGATCCTTTGTTATTTAAGGAAGCCTTTGAAATAGCACATTTCAGTTTTCATTGTCTTAGTCTTTGCTTCTTAGGGCTTCTCTTGGGCCCATATGTCAGCTTAGATATTCTACTCTTCCTGCATGATCAGTTTACTTATTGACGCAGTACAATTATGTAGTGCCGGCAATGTGTCCTGTGCACTTTTCATAAAAACAAATACAGACTTTTGGCCAAATTCTCCTGGGAGAGCAGTTGAGCACTGCAACGCATATCTGTGAAAAGAATGTCATGTTAAATCTGTATTTGAACCTAAGTAAAGCGGATATGGTACTCTTAATAGATAGGGCATTGTATAAATAAAATTCTGATTTTGTTTTTGTTCAGTAATATAGTGGAAAGCTAATGAATCTATTATTGTGAGCAGGACTCCTGTCAGGATATAAAATAGGCATGAAAAGGGCTATTGCCCGACTCATCTGATGTGTCTAATTCAGGGCAAGGCTTTCCTTAAAATTGTCTTCCATTGTAGGATGGTCTTATTCTTCTGTGTTTACAGTATGTAGGATGACCAGATAGCAAGTGTAAAAAATCGGGACGGGATGTGGGGGTAATAGATGCCTATATAAGAAAAAAAACCCAAAATTGGGACTGTCCCTATAAAATCAGGACATCTGGTCACCCTAACATTATGTGACAGATGGTGTTTGTTTTAGATGGAAGAATGCTAGCACATCTGACCTAGAGGAAGCTTCAGTAGCATTTGTATAGGTAGCTCTTCTCTTGGTGAAGCAGAATGGAAGTAAATAATTAGTCTTTCCTGTAGCATCATTAACAAGTTACAATTCTTCTGAAACTTTAAAGTAAACAGCATTTTCTTGCAGAGTTATATTTTACATGTGTATCCTTCCCCTGACGCTGTAACCACCTACGCCAGCTTGTTATCACCAAGTAAAGCAATTTTTATATTTCTGTAAAGGTCAGAAATAATGTTCTACACCATTTTCTTTGAGGAAGCAAATAGAGCATCCTGCAAGGCACCGAGTCATTTTTGTGAGAACCAATTTGAAGTTAATGGTGATGAGGAAGTTCAGCACCTATTAGAATTAAGTCTTTATTTTTTCATAGCTAGATATTGACTTGTGCCTTTCAGAGACTTCTGTTAATCATCTGTCCTTTCTCCATAAAAGAAACTGAGCATAATAATAAATTTGTGATCTGAACAACAAACTACTTTCTCTGGACCTTGTATCAATTTCTGTCATATTAAAAAAAACCCAAAAACCTCAGAATGCTTACATCTCACAGTGAACACAGTCACTTGAATAGATCTGAGGGAAATTCACCCTTGTGCACAGGGACTGCACAAAGGCTGAAGAGGGACTTCAGTGTTGCATAAGTCTTGTCTTGTGCCCGGGGTGAATTTCACCATATGCAACCTGGTGAAGGTTCGACTTGTTAAGTGATGTGTTGTTTCTAGATAAAATAATGTGCTGCTTTTATGTCCCACTGCCCTTTTAAAACAAAAATAATATTTACTAGCACTGCCTTTGGCCTGCAAATAAAGTAGATGGAGTTGTCCAAATAGTCCTTATGACCACTGTTTGCTTCTCTGCTTCCCTTCCCCTAAATTAGAAGATCAACTAGAGAGCCTGTTTTTCCTTTTCCTTTCATGGGGAATAACACTGTTTTGCTGCCTCTTCCCTGAAGATCTTGTTCTAGTCATCAGCATAGCATAAATTCAGCAAAGAGACCTGGTAGAAATATACACTGCTCCAACTACCATTATTGTGATTTAAACTGATAACTACAGAATTGTAATGAACACAGCACTATTGAATAGTTCTGCCATTTTAATAATCTCACCGCCTCCACCCAAAAAAACCCATCTGTGCTGACATAAATGGAAACAAGAATAACGTCTTATTCTTGTTGCTGTTACACTTTAATTACCATCTAGAAAGATTTGTTTTTATTGTTTTCCTTTTGGGATGAGAGAGAAATTGATAACACAGTTAAGAATCCTTATTTTTGTATTTAAGTAACTCCCATAGGAATAAATTCTGTCCCCAAGACACTGGGTTCTGACTTGAGTGATCTAGGTTCTATTCTAGATGCTACTTCAATATAAATGACTGCCTCTTTCTATGTGTTTGTACAGCACCTCATAAAATGAGGCTCTGATCTTATTTGGATGCTAGGTACTGCTGTAATATTAGTAACAAGGGAATCCAAGATGCAGAAGAACCATTGTATTTCTGCTGCGCAAGGGAGCTCCCTCAAAAGCTTAGTTCAGCAGAGGCTTCTTGGTAGGGTTGTCAGCTGCCTAATCACACAAACCCAAACACCCTTCCCCTCCTCCTGTCCTGCCCCTTCCCCAAGCCCATGTCCCTGTCCTGCCACTTCTCCGAGGCCCCGTCCCCACTCACTCCACCCCCCCCTTCCTCTCTCTCCCCCACCCTCACTCACTTTCACCAGGCTGGGGAAGGAGTTTGGGATGCGGGATGTGGGCTGGGACAGGGAGTTGGGGTGTGGGAGGGGGTTGGGGTGTAGGGTGCAGGCTCTGGGAGGGAGTTTGGGTGCAGGAGGGGGTGCAGGCTCTGGGAGGGAGTTTGGGTGTGGGCTGGGGCCGGGGGTTGGGGAACAGGAGGGGGTGACGGGGATGGCGCTTACCTCGGGCGGCTCCCAAAAGCGACCAGCACATCCCTCTGGCAGCGGCTCCTAGGCGGGGGGGGCCAAGGGGTCTCCACACGCCGCTGCCCCTGTCTACAGGCACTGCTCCCGCAGCTCCCATTGGCTGCAGTTCCTGGCCAATGGGACCTATAGAGTCGGCACTCTGGGCGGGGGCAGCGCGCGGAGACGCACACACCCAGGAGCCAGAAGGACATGCCGGCCGCTTCCGAGAGCAGTGCGGAACCAAGGCAGGTAGGGAGCCTGCCTTAGCCCCGCTGCGCCGCCAGACTGTCAGTGCTTAAAATCTCCCAGTTTGGGTGCAGTAGCTCTGGGAGACAGATCGTGATTCCAGTAGACTCTCGACGAAACCAGGAGCATTGGCCACCCTACTTCTTGGGCATCTTCATGCAGCGTGGTTTGTGGGGGCAGGAGAAGAAAGGGCTAGTACAAGTGAGGCCAGAGGATTCACTGTCAAATAGTCATTGCCCCATGTGGAGTGGGGGTCACAAGAGTGGCCGTTAATTGTTTCAGTTGCAGGCTTTGCCTCTTCCTCAGCACTGAAACTGCCCTGTGATGCATGGCCAATGGTGGTTTCATGTGATCCCAACTTTGTTTCTTTTGCTTGAATAGTGGTTTACAAAACAAATGCAGCATTGTTGTAGCCATGTTGGTCCCAGAATATTAGAGAGACAAGGTGGGTGAGGTAATAGCTTTTATTTATTCTCAGTTGGTGAGAGAGACAAGCTCAAAAGCTTACGCAGAGCTGCTCTTCTTTTGTTAGCAGTCATTACAAGTGGTTTCTACAGACAAGCCACGTAATTCTTTACCAGAGAAACCAAGACCAGGTGTTGCTGACAGTCAGTATCATTTTTTAGCAAAGTATCAGTTGGAAATTGGATAAGTCAAGGCTGATTAATTTTTTGTCCCTATAATTTTAAGGGTGGGAGAAGGGAGAATGATTCTAGAGTGGGCTTAATCCTATTGTTGGATTTACATACGTGGCTTTCTTCATCTTAGAAGTTGAACATGCTGTGAAGATTCCAGTGCTGATTGGGTCTGGAGTGACGCTGGAGAATGCAAGGAACTACTTGGATGCAAATGCTTTAATAATTGGTTCATATTTCAAGAAAAAAGGTTATTGGGCAAATAGTGTTGATCCTGACAGAGTAAAGAAATTTATGGATCATATAGGTAAACTGAGAGAATGAATTTATCATCATATAGTATTGTGTTTGTGTAGAATAAGATTTGGTCATAGCACAACTTCTGTGGGGTTACCATACAAATCCAATAGGATATACAGTACCATGCACAAGCAACCTCTATTAGCATTCATGGGAGTTGCATGGGAATTGGTTAATACAATATTAAATGAGGAGAAAAAATCTTCTCTGTGGCTAGCCAGTAAATCAGGTGGCATTTTAAAGAAAATGGGTGTTCTCAGTTTCATTTGTCGAAGGCACATTTCTGCCGCTCTCTACTCCATGTTCCAGTACTAAATTATCTCTTAGACGTTTTCAGGAATATATTCTTTATGACAGGTAAAGAATTTGTGCAGCTTAAGAATTAGCTGAGTTTTGTTTTACATGTGGAATACAATAGGACACCCTAAGATTTCAGCCACCAGTACTGTAAATTGGGCAGGTCAGTTAGCCGCTGTGTGCCTCAGTTTCTCCATCTGTAAAATGGGGATAATAATACCTATTTTAAAAAATGTTGTAGGACATAATGAGATTTTGTAAAGCAATTTCATCTAATAAAAGTTACTATAAAAGTGCAAGATTTTTTTTTTCATTCAAACTCTATTTGTCAAAAAAATACAATAAAAATGCTGTAAGTTAGTAAAGTCCATTTATTCATGTCTGAATACTAGTGACGTCGTAGCAGAATTTTTGGAAGTCTTGATCCATCACTAACTTCAGACACTCAGCAGCTGCCCCTCCCAGTTTTAAGTGGCACCCCATCTATTTATCTCTTTGTTGGTCCTTTGCTATGATGACCCATCATGAACTCCTTCCGTGATGACTTTCTCAAGATTATTTCCATCTCTATGGCTGATGTGAGCAAACTACATAAGTTTGTGCCTGTTGATTTCTGAGAGCAGAGTCCTCTTTTCTCCAATAATATTTCGAACATAAGAGTATATGCCAGCACCCCATTCAAAGGCTTCAGTTTTCTTCTAGTCATCCACATTAGTTCCCTAAGATTCACTTCCATAAGTCGCTATGGAAAAAAATTATACTTTTCACCAGTTAAACCTTTGTATGTTTCGAGAGGCCACAGTTTTTCTACACTTTTATAAGGGAGGCCACGACTGAACAAGCCATCCCTAGTCTTCTTCCGATTTCTTTAGACTAGCCTCCTTGATTGGACTATGAATGATCCCAGGTAATTAAATCAATCTACTTCCTCTACAGCTTGACCATTAATCTTGTTGTCCACTTGCATCCTGACGTTAGTGATAGTGTCAAGATACATGCATTTTCATTTTTGCCCCTTTCAGTAGTACATATTTCTCATTAACTGTTTTTAACAGACACCAACATTTGTTGAATTCCATTGATGGTTGCAACAAAAAGCATATCCGAGGTCAGTAAGAGGTGTTCACCAATGGAAATCCTAGTTCCTTTCACTTTATCAAAACCTTCAGGGCTTGTCTCACAAGAAATTCTGCATACATGTTAAAAAGACTTGGGAGGCAAAGGAGCATTCTGTCTCCATGTACCAATGGAAAACTTACTGCTGTTTGCACCATGATCTGTTGATGATGGAGACTTGTCACGAATTCAATTAGATGCTTTGGAATCCCCATGTCAGCCAGTATCCTCCAGAGACTGTCATGATGGATGATATCAAATGCTTTGGAGTAGTCAGAGAAACGCCTAATCAATGGATTGCTGAATATTTGCAATTTGATTGTATGTGCCTCCTCCCTCTCTAAAATCAGCTTGTGGTGATGGTAGTTCTGCTTCTGTCATTTGCTTCGTGCTGTCCTGAATTATACAGAGGAACACTTTACTTGCGTGCTATATCAAGGAGATGGTACAATAGTCACTGTGCTGTTATATTTCCTTTCTTTGGTAAGAGCAGAAAAATTCCCTTTGTCCAATCATCCAGTCAATTTCTAGTCATTCATGCATTGTTGCAAATTTTCCACATGAGATCAATATCACCATCACCAATCACTTTTAACAATTCTGCTGGCACATTATCTACCCCTGGTGCTTTCCCAAGCTTCATTTTCATAAAAGCACGCACCACTTCCTCGCTCAGGATTGATGGCTCAGGCTCTGTACTCTCTTTTCTGTCATCCTGTATTGTAAGTGGCTCTGATGAGGCATAGAGGTTGGCACAGTAATCTCTCTATGTTTGAAATCACCACCTTCAGTAAAAACACTACTGTCATGATCTTTTATTATGCTTGGTTGCAGGGAAAACTTCTTACTAAAATGTCTGACCACTGTGAACATACCTTTTGTCTTATTATTTTAATTCTCGAGTTCCTCACATTTTGCTCTAATGTATTTGCTCTTATCTCCTCTAGTCTGCCTTTCTATCTGTCTGCTCAGTTCCTTACAGCGTATTTTCTCTCCTGCATTCTTCAGTCTCCAACCTTAACCTTCTCTGTTAATTATGGTGCGGTCTGACACTCACTTTTTGGAATGTGTGCTTTAGTGGCTTCAAGCATGATAGTTTTCATTTTATTCCAAAAGTCATTCAGGTTTTTTCTTCTCTTTCACATATGATAGTGACTCACACCTGTTCTTTACGGAAGTCGTGTAGTTTTAGTTGATTTGGGACAAGTGCAGACGCAGCGGACCTGCCAAACGTCCTATCTTTTTACATTTTAATTTTATGTTTGAGGGTAACAGTTGATGGTCTGACCCACAGTCTGCACTCAGGGAAGTCTTTGTCCATTGGATGCTTTATCTCCAGCGTCCCTGTATCATTACATAGTTGATCTGGTTCTTTGTCACATCATCAGGTGACCTCCATATATGTAAACATATAGGATGTTGGGTGAAGATATTGTTTGTAATGATCAGATGATTACAGTACAGACTTCGACTAAACATCTTTCTCTCATATTGTAAACCCAGACCACTGTTTCCCTTTATTTCTTTGAGAGCTTACAACTCCAACTTTTATGTTCAGATCTCCAATTACAAGGGTGATGTCTTCACTTGGTGTTTTAATAAGTGTCTCTTCAAATCATTCATAGAATGCCATAAATTGTTCGCTCATCAGCTGCATAGAGGCTTAAACCTCTCTGATCAACCTTTTAACTGACTTTGCTTGAAGGCAAATTGTAATGGTTGTATTGCTGATTGTATTATATCCAAGCACACACTTTGGTGTCTCCTTGAATAAAATAAATGCAACCCCTTTTTTCTCACTTTCTCAGAACCTGAGTGTATACCACATACCCATCCATCATCATGAAGTGACTTCTACCATTCCATCACAGCTTAGATTTCATGTATATCTATCTTACATCTTTGTAAATGGCAAAGTTCCCTTCATACATACGCCTCACAATCCATGTTCCTGTTCTGATCATTCTTTTATGAAGGTTCAAGTTATTCTTTTCCTTGGTGCAAACATCAGGTACTGTACTTCCCAAAGGATTTGGTACAGCACCATTGTAACTGCAACTGGTACTCTTGATGGCCAGAACCTCCTCCCCAGGATAATTTGATGAGCCTTTTGACGTGGGAGGTATCTCACCATCCAGTGCCACACATGGATCATGTTGCCTTTGTTCTGCCATGATTGGTCTCATGGGAGAAAATACACGGGGTGGTTTCCTATTGCCTTCTCTCTGGTTTGTGGTTACTGTTGCTTAAATCATGATTTAATAACTCTTCTCCCTGTTGATGGCATTTCCCAATTGGAGGTCCCAATATCCTCCCCAGGACCTCATCTGTCTGAAGCCATTAGTACTTCCTGAGGTTTCAGCCAGTTGTAGATGGTACGGTCTACTGCCATTACAGCATCAGGCTGACTTGGAAATGCTGTACCACAACCAAAATTTTGAAAAAAATTGGGAAATGGATTCACTTTCAGTACTTAATGAAGAGTAAGTGTAAATATTTAAATTATTTTAAATAGAGCTGCTTGACATTTTTTAGGAATTTTGACAAAATATTTTAGTAAAAGCATTTGAAATGAAGATTTAATGCTGTTTCCAGACCAGCTAATTCAGCTCTGCACTTCTCAGGATTAGTATTAGTGATGTTGCAGACTGCCAAGATCCTTCCTGATACACACAGGGATAATTGTGATGGAAGCCTTTCTTGTTGTACTGAGGGGTAAACACAGATTTTCATTTTTCACAAAGAATTCTTCACCACAGAAAACAATAGTGGATAGATTCAGCCATCTCTTAAAACTAATAAATTATCACGAATAAAAAATGATTTTCCTTAGCCAAAAAAAGGTCTAGAAGTCATTGTGTGCTTATGTAAAATCAGAGAATGATAGAAGTACTAAAAGATCTTTAAAAAATCTTTTTTGTTATTTTGGGTTCATAATGTGAAAATCTGTGTGATGTTTTAGTGAGAATGATGTGGACCCAGACATGTTCTACATGGATACATTTCAGAGAGGTGTTTTTATCTGAGCACCCAAGTGAAAGAAGAAATTTTGCACGATAGTATTTATTTATTATATATTTATAATGTATTTTGCAGATTCATTGGGTTGGAAATGTATTTACTTCATGAACTATCATGTGAAAAACAGTCAAATGTAAATAAAAATGACAATTTCTGATTATATTTTGAGATTTTACTCTTTCATTTTTGATAGAATGTATGTGTGTTTTCATTCTTTGAGACTGTGAGTGAAATCTGTCCTTTGGAATCTCTCTCTTGACATCTGTGCGTAGCTTCCATTGATGCTAATGTAGATTATGTTATGTATATCAAAGGATAAATGTAAACCCTTTGTAAGCTGGTGGAGACCCACCCATCTCCAAATAAAATGGCACACTTATTGTGGAGCAAAAAGATCATCTCCCAGAGGTTTTGTTTTGTAAAGATAAAGGTAATTCCAAAAAACACAGCATGAAATTCAACGTAAGCCTTCTCCCATGGTTCCTTCTCCCTGGACTTACCTGTCTGTCCCATGGTTCCACCAAAGGCTGTTGAGTCCTGTGACTTGCTGTGGCCTGTAGAAAGCACAGATGCTTCAGAAGCATGTGTGTCATACACACACAGAGTTTCAAATCTTCGGAAGTGATGTGTTACAAATGTCTGTGTCTCCAGTAACTTGCACTCCTTCCCCTGCAATTTGGTGGGTCTGGTTGGTGTGTTCCCTCCAGAACTACAGAACATCAGCAGGGAAGAGTAGATAATGTCCTAAAGACGTTACTCTTCCCTTTTCATACATCCCCAGCCCCCAAGCAGAGTCTGCATACACGGGCTGTGTGCAGAAGTATTGGGAAGCATGGGGTCCTTCATATGTTAAATTATTTTTCATCCATTTACACTCTACATATTTGCAAAAAGAAAAGGAGTACTTGTGGCACCTCAGAGACTAACCAATTTATTTGAGCATAAGCTTTCGTGAGCTACAGCTCATTTCATCGGATGCATCAAGGTTCAACAAGTACTCCTTTTCTTTTTGCGAATATAGACTAACACGGCTGCTACTCTGAAACTCTACATATTGTAACATATTAATCTATATGCTAGCCAGGATGTTCACTTTGTGTATTCTTTAAGTCCTTAATACTAAATTATGAGACCCATATTATATAGTACTTGTCCTGTTTACAAAGCCATATGCTGTATAAAATTAAAAAGCAATGTGTTTAGAATTCAGTAAAAACAACTGATTTCCATGTTTTAAAATTAATAATGTTTTTTTTCCCACCTGTGTGTTTCTGGGGAGGTTTCAAGCAATTCTGAACTTGCATATATTTCCATACCTGATTGCATAGTAGATGAAGTTCTTCTTGTAGTGTCACATGTTTTCTAGTGGAATTATCACCAACTTTGAAATTCATTGTTAAGAAAATGATGAAACTAGAAAGACTAGCATGTGAACAAAGAGCACCAGCTAATAATCAATCTAGTGTTGGAAACGTTTTAAAGCAGTCAATTGGAAAGTGCAACAAATACATTGATAATGACTGTGCAGCAATGATAGTTTTTAAAGACACTGATTACAGTTGCTAAAAGTCACATTAATTACTGTGAAAGTGAAAATCTAATGTGTTACTGTAGTGTTACTAGAAACAAAGAAAAATAAAATTACTTGGCCTGATTTTCTACTCACTTATACCATGTTAGTTAAGAGTAACTCTAATGACATCAGTGGAGTAACAAGATTCTAAAAAGGGGGGTTAAGTGAGAGGAGAATCAGGCTCAATGTGTTTAATACCATTGCTGTGAACTAAGTGAGGAACACAACATGCCCTGTTTCTGTAATAGCTATTCTTAGGAACCAAGGAATCTGCACGTTTTGGCAATGTCTATAAGGTCTAAAATGAAATAACATCCGGTACACCGTAACCTTATAAGAGAGAAACCTTCTAGTGATTTTGTGTAATACTCCGAATATGCACTGAATGTGTCAGACAGAGCACCTCCACTCAATGATTGCTACCCCAGTGTAAAAGAGGACCAAGGCCATAATTTGGCCCTAAATTATTATATGAAAATGTAACTGCAGGATGTAGGGACCCATGTCAAAGAAAAGCTGATTTTAAAGCCCAAGAGGGTGATTGATCGCCAACTCTTTATCATTCTTTCTGCTGAAAGTATTTGTCTAGCATCATTAAGCATCTGCTTGTCTGTTGCACACAGATGCTGTAAATAGAATTTGACCTTTTTATGTAGAAAATGCTTGAATATTTAATGTAAAAATATTAAGTTATCAGGAAGGCTGTGTCTTTTGGGAAGAATGTTCAATTTTACACAAGTTCTCAGAGTACTGCAGAGCATGAATAACTTTGCAGCAGAACAAAGCAGCCAATGTTATGTGTAGAAACTCTAGACGTGAATAACAGCTGTTCAAGAAGACTTATATTAAATATGTATTAATTAATTTGAAGTGCATCACTTAAATATGTGAAGAGATTATCTTGTGTTAATTTACAGTAAAACATTACAGTACTTGTTAGCTTCATTATAGTATCCTAAAGTATTCCTCTGCCTACATGGGAGCATTTTGTTGAGTGTTGATTGTTTTCGATTTGCCCTTTAAAAATGTCAGTGGCCTCTTTCTTGTTGGATTTGTTCTTGCATAGATACTGCACTTTCTTCTGAGCATAGAATGGACACAAATAATTTGAAGCCAAACTGTTTGAAGAAACTTCAGACAAAGAGAGCTTGTAAAAATATGGCTTCAACTATACACAGCCCTGTAATCACCTGGATTTCACACACAAATCTCACAGTTGCTTGTGAGCAGATAATAGGTGCACAGTTACCTGTTTGTACAGGTAAGGGCCCATGCATGGAAGTTCAATATCACCTATCATTTAGGTGGCTATTTGGGAAAATTGGGCCCACATAATATACATGAGGTTCAAGGAGTTGATGGGACACTATAAGCATTGTAATTGTGAAACTTACAAAATTGGTTAATAATACATACTTTCTGTAGTTAAATCAATGTACAAACTTTAACTAATCCTCATTACATCTGTAGAGGTAAGAACATAAGAATGGCCATACTGAGTCAGACCAAAGGTCCATCTAGCCCAGTATCCTGTCTTCTGACAGTGGCCAACGCCTGGTGCCCCAGAGGGAATGAACGGGTAATCATCAAGTGATCCATTCCATATCACTCGTTCCCTGTCGCAGGCAAGCAGAGGCTAGAGACACCATCCCTGCCCATTCTGGCTAATAGCCATTGATGGACCTATCCCTCCATGAATTTATCTAGTTCTTTTTTGAACCCTGTTATAGTCTTGACCTTCATAACGTCCTCTAGCAAAGCATTCCACAGGTTGACGCTACATTGCATGAAGAAATACTTCCTTTTGTTTGTTTTAAACCTGTTGTATATTAATTTCATTTAGTGACACCTAGTTCTTGTGTTATAAGAAGGCGTAAATAACACTTCCTTATTTACTTTCTCCACACCCGTTATGATTTTATAGACCTCAATCATATCCCCCCTTAGTTGTTTCTTTTCCAAGCTGAAAAGTCCCAGTCTTATTAATCTGTTCTCAGATGGCAGCTGTTCCATACCCCTAATAATTTTGTTTCCCTTTTCTGACCTTTTCCAATTCCAATATATCTTTTTTTGAGATGGAGCAACCACGTCTGCACGCAGTATTCAAGATGTGGGCCTATGATGGATTTATATAGAGGCAGTATGATATTTTCTGTCTTATTATCTATCCCTGTCTTAATGTTTCCCAACATTCCGTTAGCCTTTTTGACTCCCGCTGCACACTGAGTGGATGTTTTGAGAGAACTATCCACAATAACTCCAAGATCTCTTTCTTGAGTGGTAACAACTAATTTAGATACCATTGTATTATATGTATAGTTGGGATTATGTTTTCTCATGTGCATTACTTTGCATTTATCAACATTGAATTTCATCTGCCATTTTGTTGCCCAGTCACCCAGTTTTGAGAGATCCTTTTGTAGCTCTTCGCAGTCTGCCTGGGACTTAACTATCTTGAATAGTTTTGTATCATCTGCAAATTTTCCACCTCACTGTTTTACCCCTTTTTCCAGGTCATTTATGAATGTTAAATAGGACTGGTACCAGTACAGACCCCTGGGGGACATCACTATTTACCTCTCTCCATTCTGAAAACTGACCATTTATACCTAACCTTTGTTTCCTATCTTCTAACCAGTTACCATTCCATGAAAGGACCTTCCCTCTTATCCCATGACAGCTTACTTTGCTTAAGAGCCTTTGGTGAGGGACCCTGTCAAAGGCTTTCTGAAAATCTAAGTACCCCTTGTTGACCCCCCTTAAAGAATTCTAGCAGATTGGTGAGGCATGTTTTCCCTTTGCAAAAAACATGTTGACACTTTCCCAACAAATTATGTTAATCTATGTATCTGACAATTTTGTCCTTTACTATAGTTTCAACCAGTTTGTCCAGTACTGAAGTCAAGCTTACCGGCCTGTAATTGCCAGGATTACCTCTGGAGCCGTTTTTAAAAATTGGCATTACATTAGCTATCCTCTAGTCATTTGGTACAGAAACTGATTTAAATGATAGGTTACAGACTACAGTTAGTAATTCTGTAATTTCACATTTGAGTTCCTTCAGAACTCTTTGGTTAATACTATCTGGTCCTGGTGACTTATTATTGTTTAGTTTATCAATTTGTTCCAGAATTTCCTCTAATGACACCTCAAATCTGGGACAGTTCCTCAGATTTGTCACCTAAAAACAATGGCTCAGGTTAGGGAATCTCTTTCACATCCTCAGCCGTGAAGACTGATGCAAAGGAACTCATTTTATTTCTCTGCAATGGCCTTATCATCCTTGAGTGCTCCTTTAGCATCTCAATCATCCAGTGGCCTCACTGGTTGTTTAGCAGGCTTCCTGCTTCTGAGGTACTTAAAAAATTTTTGCTATTACTTTTTGAGTCTTTGGCTAGCTGTTCTTCAAATTCTTTTTTGGCCTTCCTAATTATATTTTTACACTTCATTTGCCAGAGTTTATGCGCCTTTCTATTTTTCTCACTAGGATTTAACGTCTACTTTTTGAAAGGATTCTGCTTCTGACTGCTTCTTTTACTTTGTTGGTATTAGCCACGGTGGCACTTCTTTAGTTCTCTTACTGTTTTTTAATTTGGGGTGTACATGTAAAGTGGGGTATACATTTAAGTGTCTTTAAAAAGTTTCCATGCAGCTTGCAGGAATTTCACTTTTGGCACTGTACCTTTTAATTTCCATTTCACTAACCTCCTCATTTTTGTGTAGTTCTCCTTTGTGAAATTAAATACTACATGTTGGGCTGTTATGGTGTTTTCCCTTCCACAGGGATGTTAAATTTAATTATATTATAGTCACTATTACCAAGGCGTCCAGCTATATTCACCTCTTGGACCAGATCCTCTGCTCTACTTAGAACTAAATCAAGAATTGCCTCTCCTCTGGTGGGTTCCAGGACCAGCTGCTCCAAAAAGCAGTCATTTAAGGTGTCAAGTAACTTTATCTTTGCATCCCGTCCTGAGGTGACATGTACCCAATCAATATGGGGATAGTTGAAATCCCCCATTATTATTGAGTTTTTTATTTTAATAGCCTCCGATGAAGTGAGCTGTAGCTCAGGAAAACTTATGCTCAAATAAATGTTAGTCTCTAAGGTGCCACAAGTCCTCCTGTTCTTTTTTCTAATCTCCCTGAGCATTTCACAGTCACTATCACCATCCTGGTCAGCTGGTTGGTAATATATCCCAACTGCTATATTCTTATTATTAAAGCATGGAAGTACTATCTATAGCAGGGGTGGGCAAGCTTTTTTGGCCCAAGGGCCACACTGGGGTTGCAAAACAGTATGGAGGACTAGGTAGGGAAGGCTGTGCCTTCCCAAACAGCCTGGCCCCTGCCCCCTCCCGCTTCCCACCCCCTGACTGCTCCCCTCAGAACCCCCAACGCATCCAACCCCCCTGCTCCTTGTCCCCTGACACCCCCCCAGGACCCCACGCCTCTAACCCCCCTTTGACCTCACCGCCATTGAAGCCCCCCTACTCCTTGTCCCCTGACCTGTATCCACACCCCTGCCCCCGACAGCCCCCCAGGACCCCTGCCCCATTCACCCCTCCCCACTTCTTGTCCCCTGACCACCCCCTCCTGAGACCCCCGTCCCTAACTGCCCCCCCAGGACCCCACCCCCTATCCAACCCTCCCTGTTCCCTGTCTCCTGACTGCCCCTCTCCCCGAACCTCCACCCCATCCGACCACCCCCTGTTCCCTGACTGCCCCCTGGGACCTCCTGCCCCCCGCCCCCTTACCATGCCGCTCAGAGCGGCAGGACAGGCTTGTTGGAAAGTCTGGGAGGTGGGAGGGCGCAAGCCACGCTGCTCACTCGGCAGCGTGGCTGCGTGGGAGGGGGGACAGCGGGGGCCCGGCTGGGGGTGAGCCTTTCTGGCCGGGAGCTCAGGGGCCGGCAGGACGGTCCCCTGCGGGCCATAGTTTGCCCACCTCTGATCTATAGCAATTCTATGGTACAGTTTGGTTCATTTAAGATTTTTACTTCATTTCATTCTACACTTTCTTTCACATATAGTGCCACTCCCCCACCAGCACGACCTGTTCTTTCCTTCCAATGAATTTTATACCCTGGTATTGCTGTGTCCCATTGATTATCCTCATTCCACCAAGTTTCTGTTATGGCTATTATATCAATATCCTCGTTTAATACAAGGCATTCTAGTTCACCCATCTTATTATTTAGACTTCTAGCACTGGTATATAAGCCTGTTAAAAACTTGTCACTTTTTAGCTGTCTGTCATTACATGATGTAATTGAATGGGACTTTTTTTCATTTGACTCTCTCTCTCATCAGATCCTACCTGTATTTTATCATCTTCCATCCTCTCCTCCTTACTAGGACATAGAGAATCTCCATTAGTAGATCCTCCCTAAGGGATGTGTCTGTCCGAACCATGTGCTCCTCTGCACCCAGCCCTTAGTTTAAAAACTGCTCTATGACCTTTTTAATTTTAAGTTCCAGAAATCTGGTTCCATTTTGGTTTAGGTGGAGCCCATCCTTCCTGTATAGGCTCCTCTTTTCCCAAAAAATTCCCTAGTTCCTAATCTAAACCCCTCCTCCCTACACCTTTGTCTCATCCACGCATTGAGAGACTGCAGTTCTGCCTGTCTACCTGGCCCTGCACATGGAACTGGAAGTATTTCAGATAATACTACCCTAGAGATCCTAGACTTCAAATTCTTACCTAGCAGCCTAAATTTGGATTCCAGTACCTCTCTCCTATTCTTCCCCATGTCATTGGTACCTACATGTACCACAACCAACAGCTCCTCCCCAGCACTACACATAAGTCTATCTAGATGTCTCGAGAGATCCGCAATCTTCTCACCAGGCAGGCAAGTTACCATGCGGGTCTCCCGGTCATCGCAAATCTATGTTTCCAATGATTGAATCGCCCATTACTAATGCCTGTCTTTTCCTAATAACTGGAGTTCCCTCTCCCAGAGAGGTATCCTCAGTGTGAGAGGATACCACAACATCATCTGGAAGGAGGGTCCTAACTATGGGATCGTTTCCCTCTGCTCCAGTTGGATGTTCTCCTTCCCTGAGACTTTCATCCTCCTCAACAGCACAGAGGCTTTGGGACCGTTCTATTGTGTCCTGGAAAGTCTCATCTATGTATCTCTCTGTCTCCCTTAGCTCCTCCAGTTCAGCCACTCTGATCTCCAAAGCCTATACATGGTCTCTGGGGGCCAGGAGCTCCTTGCACTGAATGCACACATATGCCACCTGCCCATAGGGGGGCTGGTAATAATACATGCAGCATTGGGTGCAATAAACTGGATAGCCCCCACTTGTGCTGGACTTCTGCCGGCATTCTCTTTTTACTCCTGAAGTTAGTTCCTTTGTTGAGGTTTTGTTTTTTATCAGGGGGTATTTTTGGCTTTCAGTTTAAAGTATGTATCTAGCCCTCCCTCACACACCCCGTCTAAATTCCCTTGCAAAACTCCTGAAAGCAGAGTCAGGATGAGCTCCACTCTGACATCTGGTGGTGAGGTGTGGCAAGTTGTGGAAAAGAACTTCAGGGGCTGATCTCATTTGCATAGGCATACCCACCCCGCCGAGAATGAGGCCATAACTGCCCAAATGGTCACTTTGGCTATTGTGGGATCCCCAGTGTCTCTATTATTGGGGCGGGAAGAATAAATTGTTATTACCCTGATTATGGGAACTGTGCTTGGAACTGTACTTGGCCTTTTGTTATGATGGAGGGACTCACCATCAACTAAGTAGCACTCGCAAGGCAAGGGACATGGGTTCCAAAACTCTGTGAATTGAGAGAGGTTTGAGACAGGTATTAGTACCTGGTGGTGTGGGCCCCTTTGTGAGGGCCTGGAACACCAATTGCATCTCTGTCTCTCTCCGCTGTGGAATGTCAGAGCTAATTTTGGGTCTATTAAGAGTCTTGCTACAGGTACTGTGCTGAATTCACTTTGGCCTTATGGTGCACCAGCACTAAGTCTCCCACTACTATGAGCTGAAATCACTGAGCACTGTGTCAAGTAGTGGGGAGCCGGAAGATCTAGAGTGCAGTGGTGCTGTTCGTGGATAGGCTGGCAGAGCGTTCGTGAGGCGAGCTGTGCAGAGCGGAGCTGTTCG
This sequence comes from Eretmochelys imbricata, assembly GCF_965152235.1. NCBI lineage: Eukaryota > Metazoa > Chordata > Testudines > Cheloniidae > Eretmochelys > Eretmochelys imbricata. The sequence goes on along the minus strand of NC_135583.1, from coordinate 21,099,618 downwards.
TGAGACGGCGAGCTGTGCAGAGCGGAGCCCTGTGGGGCAGTCAGCTTGAGGACGCGTAAGGTGCCCCTTACCTCTTTCCCCCACACACAGGCACATTTTAGCCAGACTGGGGAGTAACACTGTGCAGATGAACTTTTGAACTCTGGGGCTGGACTTTTTGGACTTTGGGTGATTTGTGGATTGCTGGACTCAAGAGACGTTTGGGTTCTGAGACTCAAGCACCCGAGGGAAAGGATGTGGCCCAATTTGCTGGGGTGGGTCTTTGCTCATGGTTTGGTTAATGAACACTAGTTGTGGTGTTTCCCCAATTTAATGCTGATGTCGTTTACCTCATGTTATTAAAGATTCTCTGCTACACCGAGACTCTGTGCTTGCGAGAGGGGAAGTATTGCCTCTTTGAGGCACCCAGGGGTGTGTAAGATTTTCCCAGGTCACTGGGTGGGGACTCGAGCCAGTTTTGCATTTGCTTTGATGAGAGGGAACCCCTGTGTACTGAACCCGGCCCTTGCTGCTATCAACTTGGCCTGGCAGAAGGGTTACACTCCCATTAACTGCTCCTCGCTAGCTTCTCTGGTTGCTTCAGTAGGTGTTTTTACCCTCAGTTAGAAATAGGGAAACTGGGGTAGAGAAGCTAAGTAACTTTGCTGAAGCCCCACAAGAAAGTCAGTGTATGAGTCCCAGTTGGGAGCCCTGAGTTCCTGGCTTTCAGTCCTATGCGCTAACCACTGGATCATATAAAGTGTTGTGTAGAACAGGACCCCATGTAGTCCTCAGCACAATGGGCCAAGTTCCACAGCAGCAACCCCTAAATTCTGTGGCAACATTAATTTATTTTGTCACCATTAAATACCCTTCTTTCCCATCCTCCAGCCCTGACATTAATGCACACAGCAATGGCATATAGTTTGGAAATACTAATGGATGTAAATCATTGATCATTTTCAAGGATGGGCTTTTTGTTACGCTTTCCAGGGGGCCTGGAGCCACTTTCTAGACCTCAACTCCTGCACTGTTCTCTGGGCTGCCTAGCTCACCAACTTGCACTTCTATCTCCCTCACTACAAGCTGGAAACCAGCTCTGGCTTCCCAGCCTTGCTCTGCCAAGCTCCATGAAACAGTCTGGGGAGCGTGCATAGTAATCCAGTCAGCTCCCCCTTGTGAAAAAGCTGGAGAGCCAGAGGCATAGGAAGGGGAGTAGAAAACACAATGCTGAGCATTTGGCTGCAGCAAAATGCTAAATTCCATGGCATTCCTGGCTGAGGTGAAGGGGGATGTTCACACCACTCAGAGCTATCGTTTCAGGCTGTTTGCAGAGGTAGGCAGGTTACACTTGGTTCACATTTTCAAGATTATTTCTACAACCATAAACACTAGAAAGACGTTTTTTTAATGAAATCTGAGATTCTGAAGGATTTTCTGTGACAACAAGGGGTTAATTCTATGGTACATTTCCTCATCATAGAATACATGGAGACCTGTTTTAGGAACAGATTTATCTGAAACATAGGAATCTTTAAAAAGAAACCATTAAAGCATTTGTTATACTTAAATTAAAACGCATTTTTAATAAATTCACAATCTCTTTCCCCATTCCTTCCACTAAGCCTCTGCAAGTATAGCCACACGTTGCTCTGTATTCACTGTGCCAAAGCCATCTGTGCTTTCTAGACTGGAGGTTCTTCAGAGAGAGAATGGCTTTTATCCTGTGTTTAACCTGTTTTAAAGAATGGTGTCCTGTGATGGTGCTATATAAATGATAAAGAATAAGAAAAATAACTCCTTGGAAGCTTGGAAATTATAATAATTAAAAAGGCAGCACATCCCTAAGAAAACTAACTGACAGGAAAAAAAAAATCACAAAACAGCCCAATGCACCTAACAAACATAACCCTAAACTTAGGCTACATAAAAAAGACATGAGTACAAAAATGCAGGCAGAAGACCAGCAGCAGAGTGGGGCTACCTAGTTTATTGCATTGAATGCAACATGTATGATTTCCTGCCTCATAGGCAGGTCGTGTGTGTGTGCGTCCAGTGCAGTGCAAGCAACTCATGGCCTTCAGAGACAGTTCAGGCTAATGAGGCCAGCGTGGCTGAACTGGAGAAACCAAGGGAGACAGAGGTACATAGAGGAAATTTTTAGGGACATAGCAGAGCAGTCCTACCACCTGTCCAACAACCTCTGTGCTGTTAAGGAGAATGAAAGTTTCATGGCAGAAGAACATCAAGCTGCAGCAGAGGGAAACAGTCCTATAGTTGGGACCCACCTTCCAGATGCTGTCATGATATCTTCTCTCACTGTGGATATCCCTCCAAGGCCAGGACTCCAGTTATTAGGAAGAGACAGGCAATAATAGTGGGGGATTCGATTATTAGAATCCCCATTATTAGTTGGGTTTGTGGTGACTGGGAGAACTGCATGGTCAATTGCCCGTGGGGTACAAAGGTTGCGGATCTCATGAAACATCTAGGTAGCCTTATAAGTAGTGCTGGGGAGGAGCTGGTGGTCTTGGTACATGTAAGTACAAGTGACCTAGGGAAAGGTAGGAGAGGGGTCATGGGGTGAGATTTAGGCTGCTAGGTAAGAAGTCCAGGACCTCCGTGGTAGCATTCTCTGAAATGCTTCTGGTTCACATGCAGGGACAGGAAGACAGATCTAAATAAGTGGATGAGATGATGGTTAGGGAGAAGGGATTTAGGTTTATTAGGAACTGAGGAATCTTTTGGGAATGAAGGAGCCTATACAGGAGGGATGGGCTCCACCTTAACCAAAATGGACCCAAACTACTGGCATGTAACACTAAAAAGGGTGTAGAGATTTTTTTTTAAATAAGGTCTGGGGGAAGGCTGACATGCGGAGGAGCACATGGTTTGGTCAGAGGCATCTGATAGGGATGAATTTAGTAAAGGGGAAACGCTATATCCTAGTATAGAGGGTAGGAAAGAAGTTGGTAAAGTACAGGTGGGAGCTAGTGAAGAACAGTCAAACGTAAAAGAATCCCACTTAAACATAATACATGAAGGCAAGTAACTAAATATTGAGAAAATGTATAAGTGCTTACATACAAATGCTAGAAGTCTATATACTAACTAAAATGCCTGGCATTAAATGAGGATATTGACATAATAAGGTATCCCGAAAACTTAGTGGAATGATGATAATCAATGGGGCACAGTATTACCAGGGTACAAAATATATAGGAATGACAAAGTAGGCCATGCTAGTGCAGAAGTAGCACTATATGTAAAAAAAAAGCATGGAATCAAATGAGGTGAAAATCTTAAATGAATCAAACTATACCATAGACTCTCTATGGATAGAAATTCTACGCTTATGTAAAAAGATCAGAGCAATAGAAATATATTACCAATCACTTTACCAGGATGGTGACAATGATTGTGAAATGGTAAGGGAGGTTAGAGAGGCTACAAAACCACAAAACACAACAATCATGGATGATTTCAACTATACTTATATTGACTGTGTAATTGTCACTTCAGGACATGATGCAGAGATAAAATTTGTAGACAACATACATGACTGCTTCTTGGAGCAGCTTCTTCTGGAACCCACAAAGGCAAGGCTATTCTAGATTTAATCATAAGTGTAGTACATGATCTGGTCTAAGAGGTAACTATAGCTGAACCACTCGGTAATAGGGACCATAATGTAGGGGGAGAAATACCAAACAATACCCCACCATAGTAACATTTAATTTTAAAAAAGGGAACCACACAAGAATGAGGACACTAGTTAGATAGAAATTAAAAAGAGTATTCATAAGGGTGAAATTTCTGCAAACTGCCTGGAGACTTCTTTAAATACCATAATTGAGGCTCAGACTAAACGTATACTCCAAATAATAAAAACAAAAGACAGTAAGAGTTCAAAAAGAATGTCACTATGGCTAAACAGCAGAGTAATGGAGGCCATTAGAGGCACAAAGGCATCGTTTAAAATTTGGAAGTCAAAACCTAATGAGGAAAATAGGGAGATTTACAAACTCTGATAAGTAAAATGTAAATGTATAATAAGGGAGGCCAAGAAAGAATTTGAGAAGCAACTTGCTAAAAACACAAACACTAAATTTTTTTTAGGTACCTCAGAAGCAGTAAGCCTGACAAACAGGCAGTGAGGCTGTCAAGGTTCCTTCCCCAGTCTGAACTCTAGGGTACAGATGTGGGGACCTGCATGAAAAACCCCCAAGCTTATTTTTACCAGCTTAGGTTAAAACTTCCCCAAGGTACAAGCTATGTTACCTTTTGCCCCTGGACTTTATTGCTGCCACCACCAAGCGTCTAACAAATATATAACAGGGGAAGTGCCCACTTGGAAACGTCTTTCCCCCCCAGAATCCTCCCAAACCCTACACCCCCTTTCCTCGGGAAGGCTTGATAAAAATCCTCACCAATTTGCATAGATGAACACAGACCCAAACCCTTGGATCTTAAGAACAATGAAAAAGCAATCAGATTCTTAAAAGAAGAATTTTAATTGAAGAAAAAAAGTAAAAGAATCACCTCCGTAAAATCAGGATGGTAAGGGTAATCAGATTCAAAACATAGAGAATCCCTCTATGCAAAACCTTGTTACAAAAAGACACAAAAACAGGAATATACATTCCATTCAGCACAACTTATTTTATCAGCCATTTAAACAAAACAGAATCTAATGCATATCTAACTAGATTGCTTACTAACGCTTCACAGGAATTCTGACTTGCATTCCTGCTCTGGTCCCGGCAAAAGCATCACACAGACAAACAGGACCTTTGTTCCCACCCCACCTCCAGCTTTGAAAGTATCTTGTCTCCTCATTGGTCATTTTGGTCAGGTGCCAGTGCAGTTATCCTAGCTTCTTAACCCTTTACAGGTGAAAGGGTTTTTCCTCTGGCCAGGAGGGATTTAAAGGTGTTTACTCTTCCCTTTATATTTATGACAGAGGCCACTAGACAATAAAGGTTATGTGTCAATAATAGAGATTTTAGAACAAATTGATAAACTAAACAGTACTAAATCACCATGACCAAATGGTAGTCACCTAAGAGTTCTGAAGAAACTCAGATACGAAATTGCCAAACCACTAATTATAATATGTAACATATCACTGAAATCAGCTGCTTGTACCAGGTAACTGGACAGTAGATAAAGTAACATTGATTTGTAAAAAAGGGTCTAGAGGAAATCCTGGCAATTGCAGGCCAATGAGCCTAAATTTGATACCAGGCAAATTGTTGAAACTGTAGTAAAAAATATACTTATCAGACACATAGATAAACATGATTTGTTGGGGAAGAGTCTTTTATAAAGAGAAATCACATACTTTGAGGGTGTTATGACATTACATTTCATATTCCTTATGAAAATACTCTTATATGCCCATATTCCTTATGAAAATATGCTTATGGTATGAATATGACATAACCGAGATATACTTTATGCAAGATGGCTCATATGAGATATCATTGGAAAGGTTATGATTTACTGAATGTGATTATCAAATTTGTACACCTGTATCGTTTCTGTATCTGAAGTTAGGAATATCAACTATGTATCTTTATTTCAAATGTGTTACTGTGGGTGTCACCCCCACAGTAACAGTGCTTCAGGTAGAACAGTGGAAAAGCCGGACAGGGCTAATGGGCCATTAGCAGAGACAGTGGACTGTGAACGAGCGTAGTCTTCCTGTGGACACTGGAGACAGCCTATGAGCAATGGCTGCCACAGCCATTCTGAGACATGGGTCTTTTCACCTGATACTAAACATTACCTTGGACTTCTTGTAACTTTCCACTGGGGGTCAAAAAAAGGATTCCCGCCTTATGTAAATTCCATTTAGGGGTGAGGAGGAAGGCAAATGGGACTCCTCCTCTCCATGGCAGTCTGCCCGAAAAGAAAGACTGCAAAAGATGCCTGAAGGGAAGGCCAGGGGTAGTCCAGACTGAGACAGGGGTCCAGTCTGAAAAGGAATATAACTGGAACTCTGAACCACAGAAACTTTGCAACCTGCCTAAAATAACATTCAGGGTGAGAATTTACATTTTGTAACCTGTTGCTTAAGTATATTGAGCTCAGTTTGCGTATTTTGTTTTATTTGGTCAGTAATCTTCTTTGTTCTGTCTGTTATCTTTAAAATTCACTTTTGTAGTTAATAAACTTATTGCTTGTTTGTAATATAACACAGTTTATGTAATTTCTAACTGAGGGGGCAAGAAGTGTGCATACCTCTCTTCACATTGAGGAAGAGGGTGGATTTTTTGAGCTTGCACTGTACAGATTTTTCTATACAGTGCAAGACAGTATTATTTGGGGTTTATCTCCCAAAAAAGGGTTTGCACTTGAGTGCTGGGGGAGTCACATGACTAAATTAATAGGCAGTACCTTTTCACTCAGCACACAGCTAACCTGTGGAGCTCATTGCCATGTGATCTTGTGTTGGCCAAAAGTATAACAGGGTTAGAAAGAGTACTGGATAAGTTCCTGGAGGATAGGTCCATCCTTGGCTATTAGCCAAGATGGTCAGGGCTGCAACTCCATGCTTGGGATGACTCTAAACCTGTGACTACCAGAAGCTAGAAGTGGAAGACAGGTGTATCACTACATAATTTCCCTGTTCTGTGTACTCCTCCTGTTGGAGATGAGATTCTGGTTAAGATAGACCATGGTCTGACCCAGCATAACAGCTCTTATGTTCCTGCAGCTGAGCTGTCTCCTATCTGAATTGTTTCCTTGCACTTATGATGCTTGTGCACACAGGTTTCTTAGACTAGTATTGCTGAGGATTTGAAAAGGGCAAATCATTGGACTGGGATGTCTTCTTGCAGTTAGGTCTCTCGCGTCTCTGTAACACTGATTCTTCTCCACTGGGGTCGGGGGATGGAGCAGAAGACTATCCATGCTGCATTGCATTGTCCCTGCAGAGCCCAGTGCAAAAATCTGGTTTGGAGTGTTATGTTTCTCTGGGTCCCCTCCACGTGTGTTATTGAAGCACTGCAGGGAAACGTACCCAATACACCTTGCATCTACAGGAGACATTGTGCCTGGGGGAAGGAGACCCATGGGAGCTATGTTTAAGAACAGCTGTTACTGCAGACAGCCCTGTTTCAGCAAATGTGTATGGGGGATCTCCTCCTCTCATGGCTACCCTGGATCTACCCAATGCCTGACAGGAAATTCTGCACATTGAACCTTATGGAATTTTCCTGTCTGTCCTTCCCAATCTCAGCCCCCTTTCCCTCTCCCAATGAGAGGAATGATTTGACCCTTTGAAACGTTTACTTTGGGGGGAAAATTCATTTACCAAAAAAGCTAATTGAAAAAAGGGACACATATTGGGTCTAACCACCTCAGTCATGTCCCTCCAACATGATGAATAGTTCAGAATCTTCTATTGATAAATCTATGCTCACTCAATAAAATCTTGAAACCAGTATGTTACTTCGCCCAATTCATATTCCTGACTTCTTCTCTCAACAAGAAACTTTCAGACACTCACTTGTTCTAGCCCAGACAGAGCTATTAAATACTTATCTCAGATTATTCTTCAGCTGACAGTGTTACCACTCCTCTGCTCTGTATGCTAGTTTAGATTGATGCCTTTGGGTCACTGAAATATCCCAGCCCTCATTATAGATGACTCCCTTCCTCCCCTATGCTTTATTCACATTCAGTGAACAGTTGTCGCTGCCTTTCATCCTATCTACAATCTGCTCCACATACAGAAAACAGACACAGCAGCTGAGGCACAGGCCAGAGCAGAGGGGTCTCCAGCAAAATGTTAGAGAGTAAAGGAGGAAATCTTTCCCGCCTGTAGCCAGGCAGCTAACTGAAAACACATGTTCCTCAGTACAAAATTTGATAACCTTTCACCTTGGATGACCCAACCTCCGTTTATTTGCTTACAGTTTGAAGTTGCAGAAGTCCTGGTAAAGCTGTGGGGAGTGTGAGTCTCTCTTTGTGGAACCTCTCTAGTTGGGCAGAGATGTGTGAGGGGAATCATTTTGGTGTGATGAGAAACAGATTTGTTTTATTCAGACTTGGTTTTGTGTTCAAGCCATCCAAAAAGTGACTTCGCTGCTTTCGGCTGAGATGACTCCCCACCCTTCTCCACTTAACTTTCCCCCTCTGCTCCCCACAAAATCGGGGGGGGGGGAGAATGCACAGTTCCACAAAGTGGAGCCTATGGGCAGCGAGCCACTGCATTTCACAGGATTTCTTTTTTCCCCAAGGACAAAACTCCCATTGAAATGAATGGGACAGAGATTCCATTCACTTGATTGGGATGCTAGATTATCATGTGTTCCTGCTCCAAACAATGTGCTCTGTTAAAAGGATTTCATTGTTTTTGAAACCAGCATCCAACTTTGCAAAAACAAAATCAGGGGCAGATGCAAAATGTAAGAGAGAGGAAATTTCAGGAGGGTGCAGAATCCCCTTCGTTAGCATACTCAGTGGGTCAAATTCAGCCCTTGTGTAAGTGGCCCACTGTTTACAATCTCTCAATCCTTATCCAACAGTTTAAAAATTGTAAATGCAACTCCCCTCCCTAACCCCGCCCCCCTTTTGTGTGTGCTAATCAGATTGCTGTGCATAGTGAGATAACAGGTTTGTGTGGAACTGTGGGGTATAATATTTAGCACCATTCTAGTGCATCACAGACAACATCTAATTCATCCCTCAACCACACCCCTCTGAGATCTGAGATAGGCATGGTAAGTATTACCATTCCCATTTTATAGATGGGGAAACTGAGGCAAAGAGGCTAAGTGATTGGTCATGTCTCCAGATGGAGTCTGTGTTAATGTTAGGCACAGGGAAAGATTTCCCCACCCCCAAAACTGCCCTTTTATACTTTAGCTTTATCCCAGCTTCCTGTTCTTTCACTTGTACATATACATAGATTAAAGCATACTATGCAGGGGAACTAGGAATACTACAAGGGCAGAAACTGACTTAGTAAAGACATTCTTGTGATAAACAAAAGACTCTTTGCACCAGATGCATATAAATAAATAGAAAAGCAGATGGGCTTAGAAATGGAGTGAAGAATAGAGATGGGCCCTGTAGCAGGGCACAGGCCCCTTCTGCCTTCTTGCACTACAGAAACCTGCTCAGACCTTCCTGGTTGGCGATGCAGGTTGTGCTTTTTATTTATGCTCCCTCCTACGGTTTTGCTCAGCAATACTAAGTACAACATCCCTTCTATCCTCAGCCCTTTTCCCAGGGCCCAAGAGGAGAAGATTTCTCCCTTCCTGGAGACCTCTCTGACTCCATACTCAACTATCCCTCCTTCTCTGCCTTACAAGTCTTTCCTATGCCTTTTTTATCAGTCCTCAGATGGTGGGCTAATCAATCCTTTAACTCCCCCAGCCTGCCATTCTGATTAGTGAATTAATTATCTTTCATTCCCAATCAGACTTCTCTGGGGGAGTCAATTAGTGCCAGAGTGATCAGAGTGCTGGCTCACTTGCCAGCTCCCAGCTCTCTCTCACAGGCCTTAGCTGGGATCCAAACTGCCTGAAAGTTCAGTGGGTGAGAGGATCTTGATTTTGTTTCTGGTTAATCTCTAACAAAGAGAAAAAATAAGGGAAGCATCTGGTGGGAAATAACATTCAACTTGTGGTTTCTAGATGTTGTTCTGGGAGGTACTGGCTTCGTGACTGAGGTTCCAAAAGAGGAGGATGTGTGCTGACTCTTCTCTCTTACTGTGCTCTCGTGTGTCCGTATGACAAGGCAGCAGGACATTACACTGCTGCCAAAATGCAAGGATAAAAGGAACAGATCTCCAACTCTTTGTTAAGAGTGACCATGTTTAAATCCATCCCTTGTGTCAAAACTATATGAACTTTTATCAAACCTAGAACCCAGTCTGAGAGTTCTGTTTTCTCCTTTGAACCCTTTCTGATAACCTCTGACCGCACCCCAAATAGGGTAGGGATATAACCATCCTTTCAGCTTGTATGGGAGATTTTCAGAGACACAAAGGTACCTGCTTGTCTTCCCTTCAACCTTATTGAGAAAATCCCAGGTAGATAAGGAGGCAGAGACTATCAGCATAGAGGACTATTTGACAGAGATCTAAGGATTAAATTCCCGTTTTGTTTCAGTGTGATGTATGACATGCAGGTGGATGGGACAGAGCGGAACTGAGATGTAGTAGTCAAGTGGAGGTTCCTTGGGCCATTTGGCCTGTAAAGGGCAGTAAATTAAGAACCCACAAAGGGAAACTCTTGTTCATACCATAGTCAGCCTGTGCAATTCACAGAGGCAGATGCTGCAGCTGAATTTCAAAACAGGACTGGAGAATTCTTTGACTGATAGTAACATTGCTACACTAGCAAAATGAGAGCTAGGACAATGATGTGAGTAATTCAAGGTCACCTGCAGGGTTCAGGAAAGAATTCTGTTCGCATTGATCTATTAGCTGGGTGCAATATGGGATTCTCCCTTCCTCTGAAGAGTAAAACACTAGCCATGTCTGGGACAGGATAGCTGATTAAATAGCTCAACAGTCTAGTCCACGATGACAATTCCTGTGTAACTAAAACCAGGAAATATAGAAGAGAGAGATTGCAGGGTTAGTAGTGGCTTGTATTTTCAATAATTTATCAAGAATCGAGAGTACAGATTTCCTTTGGGGAATATTAGTTCTTAGGTTTACAAAGTGCCTCAGTTGTAAATACCCATAAAAATGACAATTTGGTAAGCTGTATTTATTCTTAAGCAGGTCAAAGGACATTAGTGTATTCCTACTATATAAATCTGTCAAGTACAGAATTTCTTCATGCTCCCAAATCACAAAGGCACCTCTTATAATTCTGGAGAAAATGTACCATTGTTGCCAATCAAGGATAACAAGCAAGCATATCAATCCCTGCCCAATAACTTTTGCCCTTCTCACCAAGTTTTTATCACTGAAACTGGATGCATCAAGGAACTGGCTTTAATGTACACGTACAATGCAGATTTATTATAGGAGGAGAAATACAATCCAGCCTTACTACCCAGATTACTGTTTCAGCACTCATTTTATACCAAGGCTCAGAGTTATATTGGCACCTATTATGATTCTTTCTACAAACAAGGTTTGACCCCAAATTTTTCAGACTTCATTGTGTACAGGCCAAAGTTTTAGCTGTGCCCAGCAGATACCAGGCACAGCTGAAGTGTGTGTCTGTGGGCGGGGGGGGTTACAAAGGAATTAGATGTGGCTCCTTGATTCTGAGACCAGTTCTGTGCCAGTCTTGACTCTGGCATATAAGGCTGCTCTAAAGCAAGCTAGTTAGAATAATGCCCTAGGGGCTGCACACCAATGGGGGATTGTGGAAGCACAGGAGAGCTCTGGCATGTCCCTGCTCAGCCCTAATATGTCTTGTATGTCCTCTTTCTAGCTAGTGTGACCCAGCTACTTTTGAGACCCTTTTTGCCAGGAAACAGTGCAAAGGGGCCAGATCACAGGGGGTGATCTGGCCTATGGCTCCCTTGCACTGTCGGAGCACATAGTATTAAAGCTTCAGGATATACTTGGCATTTCAAACTCCATGGCGTGAACTGTGAAATAACACTTTGGAAGGCAAGCGCATCCTCTGTGCTATAGTGATATAGAAGGATCTACCACACTCCTCCACTGTAACAGACCCTCCTGGATTTTTAGACATGAGTCTTGTTCAAACCATCACTGAACACCTCATGCTCTTTAGGGCATAAACAAAGAACTGCACCAGGGCAAAAACAGACAGGGCCAAGGCTATCCTGGGTGTAACTCCACTGAAGTGAACCAGGTTTTTTTGCTCTAAGTGTGCAAGGTGTATATCCTAGGGCGTGACCAGCTCTGCCTTATTATTATAAGTTTTAAAGTGTGGTTGGGCTTTTACACATCTGTGCAAAATAAATTGGACCTGGTTGCTTCTTTCACCTCTTTGCAGTAGATAAGTACATAAGCGGTCCCTGTGCACTGTAGGTTGCAGGGGCTACTTCCTACTGCCCTCTGGTGAGGCAAGACATTTCAAAGAGTGCTGGAAGGGTAGTGGGTCCCTGGCCTGAGGCCCTTCTCCATTCTCCGATGGTCAAGTGAGATGGGGATGTATGCTGAAGTGGTGTAACAGCAGGCGTGCTCTTCTGTGTACTGGGGAGCTCCCAGTGGGGATTCTGCCACAGAAAACAACTGGTTCTTGGTTCTGCCACCTCCTGGCCTCCTCACAGAATCACAGAAAGATCAATTTGCCAGTGAGCCCCCGCACAGGAGTTTCTCTTTGTTTCAGGAACAGGGTGGAACAGTCTTGCAGAGCTGCACCTCCCAGTTGGCTATCAGTCTTCCACATCTCATCTGAGCCTTTCTGGAGGAAAGTCAACAGGTACAGAGGAGCACATGGGTCAGACAGAGCTATCCCTTAAGGGAGGATTTGCTAAAGGGAATACTCTATATCCTAGGAAAGAGGATAGAATAGAAGTTGATAACTTACAGATAGAAACTGAGGAGAAACAATCAAACAAAAGAGAGTTCCATTCAATTATATCACATGAAGGCAGATAACTAAATATTTTGTAAGTGCTCATATACAAATGCCAGAAGTCTAAATACTAAGATGGGTGAACTTGAGTTCCTGGTATTAAATGAGAATATTAATATAATAGGCATCACAGAAACTTGGCAGAACAATGATAATGAATGGGATATTGTAATATCAGGTTACAAAATATATAGGAATGATGGAGGAGATCATGCTGTTGAGGGAATGGCACTGTATGTTAAAAAAAAAGCATAGAGTCAAATATAATAAACATCTTAATTGAATCAAACTGTATCATAGAATCTCTGTGGATAGAAATCCCAAGCCTGAACAATAAGAGTATAGCAGTCAGAATATACTGACCACCTGACCAGGATGATGACAGTGATTGTGAAATGCTCAGAGACATTAGAGAAGCTACAAAAAGAGAAAACCCAATAATAATGGTGAATTTCAATTATCCCCCCTATTGACTGGGTATACGTCACCTCAGGACAGGATACAAAGATAAAATTTCTAGACACCATTAAAGACTACTTCTTGGAGCAGCTTGTCCTGGAACCCACAAGGGGAGAGACAATTCTTGATTTAGTCCTAAGTGGAGCACAGGATCTGATCCACAAGGTGAATACAGCTGTGTCACTAGATAGTAGAAACCAAAATGCAATTCAATTTAACATCCCTGTAGTAGGGGAAATCCACCACAGGAGCATTTAACTTTAAAAACAGGAAACACACAAAAATGAGGAAGCTAGCTAAACAGAAATTAAAAGGAACAGTCACAAGGGTGAAATGCCTGCAAGCTGAATGGAAACTATTTAAAAACACCATAACAGAGGCACAAACTAAATGTATACCAAGTAAAAAAAACCAAACAGTAATAGGACCAAAAAATGCCACCATGGCTAAACAGAAGAATAAAAGAAGTGGTTAGAGGCACAAAGGCAGCCTTTCAAAATTGGAAGTCAAATCCTACTGAGGAAAATAGAAAAGAGCATAAACACTGGCAAGTCAAGTGTAAAAGTATAATTTGGCAGGTCAAATTTGAAGAGTAACTAGCAAAAGACACAAAAGCTAACAGCAATTTTTTCCAAGTATATCAAAAGTAGGAAGCATGCCAAACAATCATTGAGCCCCTGGATGATCAAGTTACTAACAGAGCATGCAAGGAAGACAAGGCCATTGCAAAGAAAGTATTATTTACCCCTTCCCAACACAAGAAACGGGGGTCACTCAATGAAATTAATAGACAGCAAGTTTAAAATAAACACAAGTATTTCTTCATACAATGCACAGTCAACCTGTGGAACTCATTGCCAAAGGATGTTGTGAAGGCCAAAAATATAACTGGGTTTAAAAAAGAATTAGATAAGTTCATGGAGGATAGGCCCATCAATGGGTATTAACCAAAATGGTCAGAGACGCAACACCATGCTCAAGGCAACCCTAAACCTCCAACTGCCAGAAGCTGGTACTGGACGACAAGGGCTGGATCACACGATAATTGTTCTGTTTTGTTCATTTCCTCTGAAGCATTTGACATTGGCCACTGTCCAAAGCAAGGATACTGGGCTAGGTGGACCATTGATCTGACTCAGTATGGCCATTCTTATGTTCGTATGTATAAAATCCTTAAAGACCTTTATTTCTGTACATTTGAGAAAAGTAAAGGCAAGTTCACTCCCTCAGACCAGTGATAAATTTGGCCCTTTGTCTTATTTAAAAATATATATATTACTAAGGGAAGCACAGATATCCATTTTGGGGGAGACGGCTCCTTTGCCCTGAATGGGAATATCTTTCTTAAACCCATATGAGTTTAAGCCAGGAAGTAATAGGAAGGAAAATAATTGTGAACCAACTTGAAGTCAAAGGGAGACAGTAAAATGTTTCCCCCTTGAGGGTCTAAGCTTTGGAAATGCTGAGCACCTCAACCCTCATTGAAATCTCTCAGGATCAGGGCATCAATGACAAATGGGGCCCTGTGTAGCATTTCCTTCCATGAAATTCTCACCTTTCCAGGTAAATACACAACTCTCATATTTGCTAGATTAGTGATGAATCATGACTTTATCCTGTCCATGTGAGAGCCTTTTTTTTTTCACCTTCAAACATTTAACTTACTTGCAGAGTTGACAGAAAAGCAGATTTCCCCCCCCCCAAAATATCCATTTGCTTTGCCATTTATCTACTTTGATCTAAAATACAGAATCTGATGGATGCCCTAGGTAAATCAAACATTTTCTGTCTGCCAAAACAGTTTTGCAAATGCTTATTTCATGCCATTACCATTTTTCTGTTTCTTGCAGTAAATCAAAAAGTATCACCCATTCATCCACTTTAAAAAAGTAATGCCTTTCCTTTGCATAATTACACATACCCAGTGGGGATATGTATGCACAGTAAATCTATTCCTTTAAAAGGTTTTGTCTTAAGTACAGCCGTGACATAAATTGGTGTAGAGCAAATTTATTTATTTAATAGGTTGATTCTTTTAACTGGTCGGCTAACTGTTATACTTTCATTGTTTGATTTTGGGAGGGGGGTTCTTATTAATACATCTGATTTATTTACGCAGTAGATGTTTATGTAAAAAGGTCAAACTCCATGTAAGACTTGTGGAAATTGGTATGTGTGTGTCATTTATTCTCATTACACCTTTATTCTTAACTGGTGTTCAGGAGGTCTTCACCATATCTACAATAGATCCTTGAGAATTAAGTAGCTTAATAAATGTGATGAGCAAAACCTGAAGGGAATATGAGTGGAAAAGAGTGTGCGTTTGGACATACTTTCTAGATGGAAGACTGATGTAACCCATCCACAGTGTTAAAGGGATATAGGGAAAGAAATCAACAAAAATAAACTTCTTCCAGTAATAAGTGCCCTGCACAGTATTTTGGCAAAATGAATATACAAAGGAATCTGTTCATCTTCCTCATGTAAACTTGTTCATTTTTATAAATTGTGTCAAATCTAAAGCAGATGGGCCCAGCTGGTGGAAGCTGAGGAGTGAAATGCTGAATTGTTTAGCAGATCCAGGTTTATTTTTAGGCTTTATAGAATTATCTTTAGTTTCCCAGTAAGTGAAATTGAAAGGAAGCATCTTAAAAATTAAATTGTAAAAATTAACAAAACTAGAGCAACAAAAATCAGCAAGACACCAGAGCCTACCTGCAGCCTAACTCACAACACGTCCTTTCCCTAGTGTATATGCAGTTGTGACTATGGCTCTGACCCTACAAACACTTATACACATGCTGAACCTATGCATGTGAAAACTCCCATTGACTTCAGTGGAACTCTGCACACATGTGTAAAGCACAAGGATTTGCAAGATCAAGAACCTAGTGTTATTAGCAGTGTCATGGAGAACTGGACCAAATACCAGTGTAAATAAATTCTCTGTGGATAGAGCCTTATACTTTCCATGCTACCAGATGTGGAGGTGAAATTCCAGGTACCTCTTTTTCTTCAGTTATGCCATGAAAAGATGCTGCTGGAACATTGTTTTTTCACAGTGAACTGCAGGTTTTAAACCTAAAAGAAGGTAATTTTATGAAGATTATCAAAACTCTGGAATTTTACAGTGTCCATTTCAAAATGTTACCTTCTCCTACCGGCTTTAGTAGAACTGCGGGTGCTGTCTTTCATGCAGTTGAAAAGGACACATTGGTTTATGATCCAAGGCAAACCTGAGAAAATGTCCTGGGCATGGGACGGGAAGATGCATATAATAATTAGAGATCTGGCAAGGGCTACATAGATCAGTGAGAGAGAAAATATCACGTTTCACATCCCTTGTCCATTAAGGTCACTCTTTTCAGATTTCAGTTAAAGTGGATCTGATTTGTTGTTGTCTTTGCTGTTCTCTTTTTCCAGTATACGTATATCTGAGGTTGCCAACTGTCCCTTTTTGTTCCACCACTGACTAGCAGTAGTTGTCACCATATGGGCTAACGACAGCATAGGAGAAGAATAATTAATGCTTAGGGTGGAGAGCAGGGGAAAAACCCATGAGGAAAACATCCAGCTAAAACTTTAAGGGAGAGATCCTCAGGTGGTGTAAAAGAGTGTAGCTGTATTGAAGTCAACAGAGCTATGCTAGTTTATGTCATCTGAGGATCTGTCCCTAATTCTTCTGTTTCAGCTGAATTCCAGCCATTGCATCACACACTTACACTGAACTGTCACAGCAAACATCATTTTTACAGTATTCAGGTGTATATGTGAATGTCACCAGTCAAACCATTCCCACTAACTTGGGCAACGTACACTTCCAGGGAGATCTTATTTTTTGACATTTGGGGTGACTCTAACACTCATGAGAGCTGCTGGATTGAGAGTCCTGGAGACTAAAGGCTCTTTGGGACAGAACCAGCTCAGAGAGTGACAGCATAAGCCTCCCCCCACAGCTCCACCAACATGTTTCAGTTGTGATGCCGGGGGGCCACCTCAAAAGGGGAGAAACTAGTTTAGAATCAAAGCATGTTCAGTGTTTCAAAGCATGTTCAATCTCTTTTGAGATTATTGGCAAGAGTGCTAATTAGGGAGATGGGTTTTGTGATGTGCACATTGGGGCAGGGACCATCTTTTTGCTCTGTGTTTGTACAGCACCTGGCACAGCGGGGTCCTGGTCCATGACTGGGGCTTTAGGTGTCACAGTAATACAAATAATAATCATGCACTGGGAAATGGACTGGGGCCACCAAACCCATTTCACATAGGCCGCTGAACCACCAGGCCATCAGGCGGCAATGCTCTTCTGTTGCTATCAGCACACTGTAGCCTGGATTTGAATTGGTATCTGAGGCCCCAGTTCAGCAAAGCACTTAAGCTCATGCCTGTCTTTAAGGATGTGCTTAACTTTAAATCCAGATACGTGCTTGAAGTTAAGCATATGCTTAAGTACTGCTGAATCAAGATGCAAGTGCTAGTGGGTTCCCTATCCCATAACCGACCTTCAGCTATGTAGTCCCCCAGGATGGATCTGATTCTATGCCCACTTCAATCATTAAGAGTTTTGCCATTGGCATCAATGGATTTAAGAGCAGTTCGATTATTCATATCTACTTATTAATTACATGTTATTTATAATTACTATTTAGAGCTTGAATGTGCAGCCCTTACTCATGAGGAAGCACTTACTCATGAATAATCCCATTTGATGCCAATCTCCATTGAGTCCACACCAAACTAAATTTTCTACAATAGGTCCCTTATTGGTTATGCTTCTTATTTATACATGTTCCATTCCAATCTTTCAATCACTATTTAGATCCCTTCTTTTAGGTTTTATTGATTTGTAGGCATTTTAGATTTATTGATTATCTGTCTAGCTCTCACTAACTCTTTGTAGCCATGCACTATTGTATGGTTCTCCAAGCATATGTAGCAAAAAGTTTTAAATTGTTAAACAAGTTTTATTATATTACCTCTCTCAAGTGCTTCAGATGTTGTTTTAAACGTGTATTTGGATCAGTGTGCATTGCTTTCGTGTTTAGAATTAATTTAAAATATTTAGTATAGCAGCTAGATTGCCTTGTTAACAAGTGCTTTACTGAATGTCATGATCTATAGCACACCCTAGTGATATCTGGGAATCATGAAGTAGACCCAATCATTTCAGCTTACTCAGTGGTGAAACAAAGCATACAACCCCACTGAGGGACTTATGTCACTTAAAAGGATTCCTTCAGCTCTGACTTGGGAAAGATGTTTGAATTCTTTTGTTTCTAGGAAGACAGGAAAAAAAAAGATTAGATTTAGGAAACTATAAGACTACAGTGTATTCTTCTGTAAACACAGCATCTATTAAATGACTTCATCTCCTTTTCTGAAAATCTGAAGTGCTGGGCATATTCTGATAACAGAGCACAGGGAAAAGCAGCAGTAGCTCTGTGGAAAAAGAAAAATGATCGTTGTTTAAGTCTCAGGACAGTGTACAGAGAGGAGCAGGATAAAATGAAATTATTATCAATATTTTGAAGGAGACCAATGCTTAAGATTCCACATGGGGTAGAAACCAGAATGATTAATATATTTCTGTTGTCTTATAGTGCATTACAGCTAAAATATTCAAACTAAAATTAGGCAGTGTAATACAGATTTTTGTACCTGAACAGGTAGTCTGGTTTTCAGAGGTGCTTTGAAACCTAAATATCGGTTTAGATAGCTAACTGATCCTGCAAAGGGATATGAATATGTTTAACTTTTAATCAATATTGAACTCATCTTTGGCAGGATCAGAATAATTTGGTTTCTTTTTAATGGTGTGAATTTACAGCTTATGAAGAGTACTGAATTGTTATTGCTCAGCATTGTTATCTAAGAAAGGCAAGAAGGTGTGAAAGGACAGAACAGAGGTAAGAGTGATGGGAACTGGGAGAGAAATAGATGGACAAGGCCTGTGAGATTATTTGAAACAAATTCATGGAGGATTTTACATAAATGGGGAGCTGGTGGAACTGTTTGAGGATGGAAGAGATGAGCTTGAGAAGGTCACAGAAGGAAGTTAAAATAGTCAAGATGAGAGAAGATGAAGAGCCTGTCAGCAGAGGTGGATTTGAATCAGTAATACACCTGGGCAATCTTGCAGGGAGGGCACTGAGCTATTTGCACACATACATTAAGGAATGAGAGAAGGTTTAGGATCCAAAGATCACCTATTACTTATGGTTAGTGAGGATGAAAAGTCAAACATATACAGACTCCCACAAAGGGAGATTCCTGAAGGTAACTATAAAAGGCATAAAGAAAAGGAGTACTTGTGGCACCTTAGAGACTAACAAATTTATTTGAGCATAAGCTTTCATGAGCTACAGCTCACTTCATCGGATGCATTTGTCCGATGAAGTGAGCTGTAGCTCACAAAAGCTTATGCTCAAATAAATTTGTTAGTCTCTAAGGTGTCACAAGTACTCCTTTTCTTTTTGCGGATACAGACTAACACGGCTGCTACTCTTAAACCTATAAAAGGCATGTGTCCCTTTTCATATGGACTCAAGGAAGGAGGACGTGTAACAACAGTTCATACCCTAGTTCAGCGCTCCCAAACTTAAAGTCCCCAAACAAAGTCTCTGGGCCTATTCAGGCTAGACTCCTGAACCTGAGAGACTCCACTGTGGCCTGCATGGCTTCTAATTCCCTCTCTATTCCTACCCGACTTCATGTTTAAATAGCCCAGGCAAAGCCTCAGAATGAGGAAGGGGGACCTTCTTGATTACATCTAGGCAGTCTTAGTTGTAGGCTCCAGCCTGTCCTTTAAAAGGGTAGTTCACTTCTTCACAGTAACATTGAATTAAAGTCCCAGTGCACTTCCCTGCTCTAACAAAAACTGGACAGAATAGTAATTGTAGAGACTGACCCCGATCCGGGCCATTTGTGTCACTTCAGTGATGCAAAGGGCCCGAAAGCTGGTCTAAATATTAGCTGTCTCAGCAGATTCCCTACGACACTGCCTTTTGCCCCCCAATTCTGGTTCAGGGAGCATGCAGCTGAGGAAAGAAACTGCACAGCCAAAACCCACTGCACTCTAGCCAGCATAACCATCCGTGAGGCTGCTCTAATTTACGCAATGGTCCAACCAACACCAGATGCCTCAGAGATTGCAGGAGCACAAAGCAGAACATGGCTAGAATCAATGATCTGGTCCCATGTCTTTGTTATGCCCGAGAAAGATATTAGCCTACTGTACAGCAGGGCTTATGGTGGATTACTGTCTATCTATCTATGCCCCATACATCATGGTGTCAGTCGTAATTTGGGGAGGGAGAAAACTTTACCTTCAAAAAACTCTGCAGATGCCAGGTTATCGAAACAATAATGGAAATGAGCATTTTGTTTTATGTAAATAAAATTGAAAGTTTGCAACAATTTATATTCCTTATTTAAATGAAATGCAAATTATTTTGTGAAATAGGGAAAAAGCAGCACAACAGAAAACAACACAATTGTTTCCAAGAGCGCTACACATTTATTTCAAATCCACATACAATATTTCATTCATGCTTAATTATTTCCCCAATGCTAGTATAAGCATTACTAGTTCCCTTTGTCTTCCTGATTTTGCATGCAATGTGATTAGCAAAAATGCTTGTGCGCTACCAACTCCTGTACATATGGGGTTTAGCCTCATTGTTTAAGGGGTGGAGCAACAAGCGCTATAAACATTAGTGCTGCCAAATTTGTCACACGTGAGCCCTCAGAGATGTACAAATAGCACTCATTTCATTTAAATCCTCTTCCATATTTTGCATTGCTACCATAACTTCAACTCTATTGTCTGGATGTATTATTTGAAGCAGCTTTTCTCCCATTGTTTGTGTACTGTAATCCTTTAGCTTTCTGTAGTCATCGTGAGAAGCTTACTTGAAAGAAATCACTTAGCTCTCACAGATCACTCTCTCCAAACCTGCTGGCAAAGGAACAGGCCATGAAGAAAGCATGAGACCTATGATCTTTCTGAAGAAAATCTCTTCTGTAGAGTTTATAATTTGTTGCTTTCATGGGGCTCTATTCTCAGGGTTTGTGCTCAGCGTTATCTTTCCTCCCCTGTGGATTTTTCACCAAGGCATGATGGGAATGTTAGCTGGAAAAAAGAGCAGTAATGCTCACTGTGGACATGTGCCTAATGCACATTTTACACACAGATCAAATACAGGCAAAGGGAGACATCTACTGTTCGACAGAAATTAATAAACCTTGTTTATTCTAATCACAGCAGAATCTCAGCCCTTTATCCTTTATCCGTGGTGTAA
This sequence comes from Eretmochelys imbricata, assembly GCF_965152235.1. Classification (NCBI taxonomy): domain Eukaryota; kingdom Metazoa; phylum Chordata; order Testudines; family Cheloniidae; genus Eretmochelys; species Eretmochelys imbricata. The sequence goes on along the minus strand of NC_135583.1, from coordinate 21,078,350 downwards.
AAACTGGCACATCAGGCTGTGCGTCTTTCAACAGGATTTGGAAAACTGAGTTCCTGTCTGCTCAGTACAGACACAAAACTTCCCATATAGCTTTTCATAAGAGAAAAGACTGGCCCCAATTTGGCCATAATTTTCTCTTTCCAACTTAAAGTTGTCTGCTTGGGTGATGCACTCCATCCCAGAGATAACTGCATTTCGTTGGTGACATGATTTCCTGTATGTGGATTGTTTGTATATAAAATGCTTTGGGATCTTTTAGGTTAAAAGATTCTATATAAATGTAAGATTTTTTATTTTATTTACTTAACTAATGTGCTTCAGTTTTCCTCTAATTAGTTCCTAATTCCTATTTAGTATGTCCCCCAAACTGAGGACCGTGGAGAGCCAGTGATCTATAAAGCACTTGCTGGTAGTCTGTAGAGAGCTGGCTGGTCAGGTGGTGTTGACTCTCTTTGATTCCAGCTGCTAAATCACATTCCAAGATGGCTAAAAAGTACGTAAACACTTTCCTGCTGTTGCCTTCCCAGGTAAGCGATTGCTGTGGTAGCCACAAAGTTGATCCTAAATGGGAAGGGAGGTTGTCCATGGGATTGCAAATGGGATGGGAGGTGGCCCATGAGACAACCTCTCTTTAAGAAAAGATTGACACTGCAGGAGGAAGCTCTGAGAAAGCTTGAGAAACTCCTCTTTTAAGGCTTCGCCACAGCTCTGTGCTCAGTTCATCAGTGGGAGTATTTCCATGGGCTTCAAGAAGCTTTGAACCAGGCCCTCAATGTACCAAAATAATTTTATTCAACCTTGTTCATCATCTGACAATGAGGTGCATGTGTGTGGAAGGAATGAGCAGAACACACGCTTACCCCCATGTCACACAAGAGAGCTAGCACCCACTGAAGTCAATGGAAAGATTCCTCTTGGCTTTGGATCAGGCTGTTAGTGCATATTTCTAGCAATAAATAAATAAATAAATAAAAGTTGTGTTTACTTGGAGCTAGGGTTGTATGTACCTATCACTGAAGAGGAAAAGCCTTCACAGAACATGAATTACTCTCAAAAACCACAAACACTAGAAAGCCTGGAAATTCAAAGTCAAGGACACACTTAAAAACTCCTTAAACATTGGAAATGTGTTGTTAAAGTAATCGCAAATATCTTAACTCAGCCCATGTTGCACTAGACCAAGATATTCTGGTGAAGGAATGTGTGATAAGAACTTTAAGATGAAAGCTTAAATCCACAGCATCTACTTTATTTGCACAGTTTGCCTGTAAGGTTGAACTCTGGGGTACACTTTTCTCAGGTATGTTCTGGAGAGGAGTGGGAGGCAGTGGATCAGGGAATAGTCTTTTTTCCTTACCTCTGAAAGACATGGAGATATATGTATTTATGTGTGTTTATTAATGATACTCTAATTAAATGCAGCCAAAGGCACACTTTCAGCTATAGTGTGTGCACAAGTACCTGGGTACATGCTGCTTCTGCTGGTTCAGAACACTGGCTTCATTCGGGTTCATATAGCTTTTTTTGAGAGAGAAGCCCAGTAGTCATTCTGCACTGGTAACATGACTCAGCAATCATCTAGCAGAGCAAATGCAGAACAGCATAAGTGAGTGACACTATAAAGAAGAATTTTAGAAAGTAGAATGGAGTTATCTGCTCTGGAATTTAGAATGTGAAAAAAGTTCCATGGAGTCTTCAATAACCAGAAATGGTCAGGACCATAGTTCTATGTCCATACCATCCCTGGTATTAAAATGGAGATAGACTCAATACTGACTGAGTCGTCGGAGTGCCAGCCTGAGGCAGTGAGTCACCAACACCATTTCTGTAAGAACCTGGGTCTTCCTAAATAATTACCCTTCCAAATACTAATTAGGCCTGTCCCTGTTTAGCTTATGAGATCTGACAAGATCACAGATCTAAAACATCAGGATCAGGAAAACAAATTAAGGCTGCAATCCCACTAAAGGAACCACTCACGTAGACTTTTAGACCCTTGTGGAGTCACACTAAAACCTGTGGGTTCCATGCAGTCCTGAGTGTCTGTACAGTGGATCCCTTTGTAGGATCTGGTCCTAAAGTTCCCTACAAATCTCACTGACTTTGGTAGCCTTAAGCGGCAATCTTTGCATGGGGTTGAATTATTCTTCAACTATTTCTCCAGGACATTAGGCATAAACTTGCTTTTCCTTAACAGTGGACCTGCTTCTTTCTCACTCTTTCGCTCTCTCATTTTAAAACAAACTCTTTTTGCACTTAATTCAAAAGATAATTCCATGCCCCATTAAAATTTGAGTTGCTTTATGTGTATTGCACAGTGTCCCCTGGGTAGTAATACTGTGTTGCTCACTATTATTTCAAAACTCTTGTATATATTTTTGGATCATCCTTCAAGATTCGAGTGACATAAAGTAATTCATAGTGTTTTGTGACCTTCTGCACCAGTTGTTTATCTTTTTGGCATTGAAACTGATTTTGCCCATCTCGGCATTCCATCACCTGAGTGTGAAGCAGATCAAGAGAGAACCTTTTATAGCATCAGCAGCAAACGTGGGATGATTTAGCTCTCTCATACTGTTCTTCAAAATCACCCAACAAGCTGATGAGGCAAACCGCTTCTTTGTTTAATACCACAAAAGGTGCATAGAAAGCACTTCATATGCAAAACCTACTGTATCATTGAGTTATGTTTAGTGAGAAAACACAGTCTAATGCAGTGGTTCTCAACCTTTCCAGACGACAGTACCCCTTGTAGGAGTCTGATTTGTCTTGCGAACCTCAAAGTTTCACCTCACTTAAAAACTACTTGCTTACAAAATCAGACATAAAAATACAAAAGTGTCATAGCACACGATTACTGAAAAATTGCTTACTTTCTCATTTTTACCATATAATTATAAAATAAATGAATTAGAATATTAATACTAATAATTTCAGAATATTAATATTTCAGTTGTATAGCATATAGAGCAGTATAAACAAGTCATTGTCTGTATTAAATTTTAGTTTGTACTGATTTAGCTAGTGCTTTTTATGTACCCAATGTAAAACTAGGCAACTATCTAGATGAGTCGTTGTACCTCCTGGAAGACTTCTGCGTACCCCTGGTTGAGAACCACTGGTCTAATGAATATCTACCGCCAAATGAGAGGAAAAGAATTGCCTCTGAAGCTTCCCTATGATTACAATGAGCCTCAGTAGTCCCTTTGCTGTGTCCTGACTAATGATAGAGTCACTTGCACTATATTATTTAGCCACTCAGTGAGCATCAATGGGAACTTCTAGAACTTTTGGAAAATCTGGCCACATCTGAGGATGCTTGAGTATGGAATTAGGAACCTAACTATAGATTCATGTTTTCAAAACTTTGATCTCTGTGTTGTATAGAGTTCTAGACAAGGTGTAGCTCTTGGTAAACAAGGGAGACAAAGCTGGAATTGAAGCCATGTGGAAGCTCAGTTGTAACTGTTTTCTATAGTAAATGTCTTCTGTTTAAGAAGGACTGTGATTCCGTATGTCATGACACTACTTTTCACTCACCTTTTCTTTCCTGGTGAGGCTTTCCCTGTATTGATGTTCCAGAGTGCACTGTGCTTATGAAAATCCAGAGCCAAATTTCAGGAACTCTGCAATTTCATAAATGTATTGTGTAACCACATACCTCCTGGGTGTGGTGTTCTGTCCCATCTAGTGGCACCGAGACCACTTAGAGAGAGAGTTAAAATGAGTCTGCTCTACATCCTTAGCTAAGAGCCAGCTGGCTTTTAGCGCATGCGGTAGAGGCTCATGCACTACGCTCCAGAGGTCCCCAGTTCAATCCCACCTGACAACGACCGAGGTCTGTCGGTGTTACAATTGCATTGAGGATGTGGGAAGACTCAGCTTGCAGATGAGGTTGAGCGAAGCCATGTAGCGGAGTGTACTGGAACCTTTCAGAGTTGGTGCCGCTAGCCCACCTCTTAGTGGGGCTTGGTTCTTTAAGGCCATGCATTTAGGGTAGTTATATCATCCAACCAAGAAAGACCCATGTTACTGTAGGCAAGTTTATTTAAAGGGCAGCCTTCCTTTTCTCAGTACAGAGCAGTGTCTCCCAAACTTCTGAAAGCTGAGCCACTCTTCAGAAATTTAAGACAACTGCACCCCTGTAGTCCTGTTATGTGTTATTAAAGACCTACTCCTCCTAATTATTATATCTGTCATGGCATCTCCTTCTGTTACCAGGGGTTCTTTCAACCCAAAGCTCTTGGTAACTTTTACTCTGTGCGAGGTGGTGTCAGGAAATAAATCAAGGGAGAAATGGCTGTCCGACCGCTAGATGGCTGGCACAAACAGGACTACACAAGAGTGCTTTCACTTAAAGCTAAACTTTACTTAGTCTCAAGCATTTACACACGTCTGCAACAGGTTAGTAAAACACCCCCAACCCTCGATAATTACCGAAGCTGAGCGTGGCTTTCAAATGGCACCGTGACAGGCTTCTGCTGGCCAGGCTTCCGTCTGCCGGTGGGGACCTGAAGATGCGTCCAGAAGGAGCGTCCCTGAAGAGCCCCTCCTGAGAAGTCCAATTACCTCAAACTTTTTCCCTTTATTTATATATTAGTAATACAATGACATATCCCTTGACTACTGTTAGCAACACACTATAGTGGTTCAGGGACTTTACTGGTTTGCCAAAATCTTCCCGAACACTTCCTCCTGACTACTCCTCCATGCTTCCCACTCCCACACACATTTTGGGAAACACTGGCAAAGATCTTCATAATATGACACTTCTCTCCTTTCTGACATGCTTTGACAAGCAGTGAAATAGTTAACAATATTGACATTTAAAATATCACCATTAGCATCTGAGTTAGAGCCCACTGAAATGATCAGGCAAGTTCACCTCTCAGAGCTATTGTTTCGGGCTGTCTGAAAATTCAGGTAGACATCTCTATATCAGCTACACTCCTGACAGCTTTTGAAATGTTTTCTTTACAACCATGACAGCTAGAGATTTATTCTTTCTTTTTAAAAGAAAGCCTGAGACTATGGAGAATGATCGAAGTTCTTTCACACATACCCAGGAAAACACTAGGGTAAGGGGAAATCTGGGGGAGAGTTTCTCCAGCCAGTGCTGCCCATGCTCACATAGCTCCCTCTTGGTCACATGGTCCCCCTGGAAACACAACCATCCTAAATGCCTGGTCTGAAAGGGCTGAGACCCAGTAGCAAGCGGGCTAGGAATCTCTGCTTTTTTGAGAGCCAGCACACTCTACTACAAGCAGTAGGGGATTATTGGATCCTGACATTGTCACTGAGTAAAGGATAGGGTCTCAGCAGTAGTGCTATTTCTTTTCCATTATCCCCTGCAGAAGGGCAGAGATCCTTGACAATGGCAGTAGGCACTTCTTCCCCTTATGATATTTACATTAAGTGTTGACAGCCAAAATACGTGGCAAACTCGACTTGGTTGCTAGTGCATGGTCCTGTCTCTTGATTGTTTTCTTTCTGTTATATATTAAGCTGTATAATTCCTAGTAACCCTGGAGGGAGAAGGGAAAGATACCACAAGTATGACTGGGAAAATAAATAGTGTAATGCATTGACATTGGAAAAGGGAACAAAGGAAGACGATGCAGCAGGAACAGAAATGAAATACATTTTTAAGAGTCAGAAGCACTGCACTGAACATTTGGAGATTATGGAAAGGTTTTATCTCACAATGGGGCTGCCTTGAACTGCTGTTGTTACTGCCACTGAATTCCAAGTAAACAAATGTAAATTCCTGCTGCTTCTATGATACGTACTGATGAAGGCACCCAATATATCTAGACATGCATTAGACAGACAAGACTAAACTTTGGTTTCAAGTTAAACAATGAAAAAACAAGAAAAAAGATGGAAAAATGGGTTTTCCCTCATTTCCCCATATGCACTATGATTACTCTTTTAAATTTCAGGACTGTTTAGAATAGTCGCGTAGTTCTCTAAATACACAATGCTAAATTCAGTAGACCTTTGCAAGTTACTATAAAAGACTATGATTGAAGTCCACTATCAGCATACAGCAAATTGTATCATTACCGTGCTTTTCTAATTCTCTCCTGCTTGTCCTTTGCCAGTAAGCCTTATGGGACAATTTTTTAGAGGTGCCATTTTCTTTGCAATGTTCATTTGCATGCACAAACTGGGTCTTGCATAATTGCCAACTTGCATGTGCAATTAACTGGTATACAAATACAAATGTTGTTTTGCAAGGAAGTTCTGGGTTTTAGGGGTATTTTGAGTGTGGATACATTTCTGTAGGTGTTCCCGATGTGCTGTTTTGAATATGTGACAGTCTAAGTCCTTCGTTGTGTACTTATTAAGATCAGAATGATTACATTATGTAATTGTGAGCATGGCTTTACAAGTTAAAGGTACTATTCTCCCCACTGTAACTCTGTCAGTCAACTCATTTCTGTGGTCCCTTAAATAGCTGATTAGATCAGGGCTCTTCCTGAAGGTGCATAGAAGGGGAACATTTGATATAATATTTTCTACACAAATTGATGCCTGGCACCATACAAAATTGTAGGTGCCTGGCACAGAAAACTTCCTCTGTGAGTTTGAGGCCATAGAAACTTTTACCACACAGTGCATAAAGTTATATTTCTTCTTTAAAAATGAGGAAATTTCTCCACAAAAAACATTATCTGAAAATTTACATTTGCTGAAAATGATATGGACACGTAATACTAGTTACATACTTTAGGTAGTCCACAATTTTTATACTTTGGACTACATGCAATATATTTGATGTATGCGTCAAAAAAGTTCATACATTTTATTACTGAGTCAGAGCTAAGGTTGTTAAATGGAATGTTGAAGGTGAATGTTCACATCGATGCTGTCGTCTGATTGTATACGTTATAATGGCAACATGTAAGTAAATTAAATTAATTGGTACTGTAGCGAAGCAGTGTGGTCCCCTGCCACCCCGGAAAGGGACGAGCCCCTCCCAACACCAGAGTGGGTGGAGCCAGTGAGTCCTGCACCCACCCCCAGAGGTCAAGGCGCAGGACAGGAAGTATAAAAGCCCAACCCCAGCACTCACTGGAGGAGCAGCCACCAGAGAGGCCAGATGCCTCCAGCCTAACTCCCAGCCAGGAGACCGTAGCGACCTATGGCAGACCCAAGGACTGGCCTAGCCTGCCAACGCCTAATGCTGCCCAGAGCTCAGAGGAGCTGCCCAGCCTGCCCCTCTCCAGTTACCCAGGGACCTCATGGTGCTCGACCCCCCTGGAGGACGCCGTCCAGACCCTGGTACCTCCGGGGGTGGGGGGGCTGGAAGTAGCCCGCGGGCAGCCGACCGTAGTCTGGCTGCAGCACTACCAGAGCTGTCATAAATATAAAGGGAAGGGTAAACCCCTTTAAAATCCCTCCTGGCCAGAGGAAAAATCCTCTCACCTGTAAAGGGTTAAGAAGCTAAAGGTAACCTCGCTGGCACCTGACCAAAATGACCAATGAGGAGACAAGATACTTTCAAAAGCTGGAAGGAGGGAGAAAAACAAAGGGCCTGTGTCTGTCTGTGTGATGCTTTTGCCGGAGACAGAACAGGAATGGAGTCTTAGAATTTAGTAAGTAATCTAGCTAGGTATGTGTTAGATTATGATTTCTTTAAATGGCTGAGAAAACAGCAGTGCTGAATAGAATGAATATTCCTGTCTGTGTGTCTTTTTTGTAACTTAAGGTTTTACCTAGAGGAATTCTCTATGTTTTGAATCTAATTACCTTGTAAGGTATTCACCATCCTGATTTTACAGAGGTGATTCTTTTCTTTTTTACTTCTATTAAAAGTCTTCTTGTAAGGAAACTGAATACTTTTTCATTGTTCTAAGATCCAAGGGTTTGGGTCTGTGGTCACCTATGCAAATTGGTGAGGATTTTTACCAAACCTTCCCCAGGAAGTGGGATGCAAGGGGTGGGAGGATTTTGGGGGGAAAGATGTGTCCAAACTCCATTTTTTCAGGAACCCAGATAAAGTTTGGTGGTGGCAGTGGAAATCCAAGGGCAAAGGGTAAAATAATTTGTACCTTGGGGAAGTTTTAACCTAAACTGGTAAAAGTAAGCTTAGGAGGTTTTCATGCAGGTTCCCACATCTGTACCCTAGAGTTCAGAGTGGGGAAGGAACCTTGACAAGAGCCTATGTCAGTGTGTTGCGGCCAGAATCCCCACTGACTCAGCAGCCGGCCTTTGGCTGCTGCTAGGGCCCCAGGCTGGGACGCAGTGGAGTGGGTGGGCCTGCATCCCCCCTGCCACCCACGAGTTGGGTGGCAATCTCCCCCTCTCCCAGGCCCCTCTGAGCCGAGAGCCTGGGCTGGTTGTTTACTTGCCTTTGCTCAGCCCCTATCTGAGGGCCTGAGCCACTGACGCTTGGCTGCCCCAGCCTGACCCAGAGGCTGGGCCTGCTAATTATATAGCTGTTTGCTCAGCTTCTGCCTGAGGGCCTGAGTCACTGACTCTCTGCTGTCATGCCCTGACCCTGGGCCTGGGCCTGCTAGTTAAATACTGTTGCTCAGCTCCTGCCTGAGGACCTGAGCCCTTGATTCTCTACTGACTGCCGACCATGGCCAGGCGCGAATAACTGTTTGTGTTTGCCTCTACTGCTGCCGCGGTGAGAGACTCCCTCGGCCAGGCTAATTCCCCATCAACAACTGGAAGGAAGTAGTGAGGTGGTGTGGTTCCCTGCCACCCCAGAGAGGGACGAGCCCCAGCCAAACCCCTCTACAGGTACTTTACAAGTTAAATCTTTACAAAACCTTACAAATGCTTTAGATTTTCTTAAAACTATTGCTGTAGTTAAGTATTTTTTATATATGTTACTTCAGCAAATTTAACACTGAGTTAACAATGATTTTTGTCTGAAGTAGCTGCTAGATACAAAATTGTCCTTCCATTAATATTATACTTCCCAAGGGAAGCTTTCCCACTACACACTTTTGACCCACAATTCTGATATATGTCATATTCGCAAAATGCTCTCCAGAATAACCCAACAGGAAACAACTTCAGATTATACTTTCATGTGCTACAGATCATGTCACCTCCAGTTAGGAAGACAATATACTAAACTTCCAAGGAAGAAAATTATTAGGGAGCCAGAGACGAGAACAATGTGCCCTGCACTAACAAAGCAGACTAAACTCTGCCTCAGGTATGGCGCTAGTTATTGGTTAAAACTGGACCACGTGATTCTGAAGTATAGTTAGGCAAATCTATGTTTATTAAAGCGCATAAATTTGATAGAAACTACATAGAATGAAAATATTTGTCAGTTTCTTCAATTTAAAAGCTTTTTTCCAAATGGCAATGTAAAACAACATAACAGGGTTAGAAGGTGTTAATGTAGCCACCAGATGGAGCCATCTGTGTAATAAAAGCAGTTTGAAAGGAAATCGTAGTTCGTTTATTGTATTGTATACTTTCCTGTTTCTACAAGAACAACTCTTTGACTTTTGTGCTATATATTCCTCAATATCTAGTCAGCCTATTCAAAAAGTTTGATGGGAATTTTTGACATGTAGTGTTAGAGTGAATAGGTTAGTACTTAAACTAGAATATTTCTGAAATGATAGTATACTACATATGTCATCCGGTGCAGTTTGGTATACACATACTGGGTGAAATTCTGGCTCCAGAGATGTCAATGGCAAAACACCCGTTGAGTACTTCAGTGTGGCCAAGATTTCACCCATGCTGCATATATATTTACAGTAGTGCTCATAGCCTAACTAGGATACATTCATCATTACTGAATATTTGTATCTTTGTTTCGCTGGTGTTTTACTCTAGAAAAAATATAGCAAGTCAATGAAATGTCCAGTCACCTGCCCCTAATAAACTATGAATATTTGTCCTTTATTGGAGTTTTAAATGAGCATTTAGTTTCCTTCCCCTGAATATTGCCAGACTCCAGTGCTCCAATCGCCTCCTTCTTTGGAAAGCTGCTTACAGTTGGAATTATTCACCTTTTAAACAATTTACATGACATTTTGGTTTTGTTCTTTTTTGTTTTGTTAAATTAAATGCCTTTTGCATCTAAGTAATAAAAATCAAGAGCATCGGTAGGCCTGTAACATTTGAATATGTTACACTGAGAGGGTTATTTTATGTGATCATATAAAGCGTGGGAGGTTAAGAAGTCCCAAGTGTAACCAAAGGGAGGGAAAAAAAGACACAGAGATGGGAAGCTTTATTTCTTATTGGTTTCCTCGTTCATTCCTCTCACTTCCCACAGAGGAGTCTAATGGGAGATGGTTTACTTTAGCATCAGAGAGATGGTATTATAATAAGGCTTCAGTGACAAAGAAACAAAAACAATCAGTTAATAATCCATGCTTTGGAAACACAACCTAGTTTTTTTGTTTGTTTGTTCGTTTTTACATTAGACAACTTTTTGTATATTTTACTGTTGTAAAGAAACATTGTGATGTTTCTGGAGCCATATGTGACACAGCTGTCCAACATTCTTTTAGTTCATTGTTTGCTTGATTACATATGGTAGTGTATCAGACTATCACACCATATCACACCAAATGGATGACTGAAATAAACCTGGATGAAGTAGGCAGAGGTACCCTTGGATGAGCCTGTTTGGTTTGCAACCTTAGTTGCATTTTTGTTTGTTTGTTTGTTTGTTTGAGTCGCTCAGCTAAAATTCAGGGGGAAGGGAAGGTTAAGAAAAAAAACATGAAAACCCTCTCAAGGGACCAAGATCCAACAGAATGCTCAAACTCAGGATGACCTCCTCAGGCAGGCAGGACTTAAGGTAAATGCTCCTGGACTACACAATGAGACCACTCAGTCCAGCTCCTTGTAGTCCCGTGAGCATTACCAGAGGTCTCTCGTCCCGGGTTTTGTTCTGTAGGCTTTTGAGTTCTTTGTTCTTGTTGCAGCATTGAGAAGGGTTCCTGCTGGAACCCTGTTCTGCCATCTTTCTAGAGATGTCCATACACACTGCTTTATTCTGGTGATTTTTGGTAAGGGCTTTCTGCACCCTTGCTTCTCCCCAGATGGTGAGAAATTCAGTGATTTCTGCACAGCTCCATGATGCTGCACATGGCATTGTATAATAGTATAGATTGTAGAATAGTAGTAATATCCTACTCAGATGTTGAGGTATGTGAATCCAGGAGCAAATGGACCGGTCCTGGCTTCTGGCCAGCATTTGAACAGGGAAGGTGACATCTGGGTAACATGACCTCAGAAGAGTGGAGAGTACTCAGGTAAACCGGCTGATCCTGATGACATGCAAAGCAGAGTGGGATAGCAGTTGGCAAACTGCCACCCTAGTGCAAATGAGCATTTGGGTACATGAACATTAGTCCACACTAACTCATCCACAATTAACTTAATCCGCTTTCAGTCTGGATTGTGGAATACATATTACTTGGTCAATTAGAGTGCTTTGAAAGAGTGTGTCATGTATATGAAGGTCATTTGAGTATGTACTGGGTAAAGTTAGTGCAATTTAAACCTCCCATATAGACAAGCCCCAAGTGATTGCAGAATCGAGACCTTTAAAATACCAGAGAAATAGCATTTGATTAGGCTAGTGACCTTTTCTTTGCATAGGAGTGTAAACAGAATATGTTACTTCTGGCTTTGCATATCTCATTTTATAGAAAAATAGTGCTACATTCAGCCGTAAAGAACTCAGATCATTACTGCTCACATTTAGTGTTACTCCACTGTTTGGGCCATTATAGCCTAGACCATCTAAAGATTAATAAGTCTACTACAGCCTTAGCTAAGTGCCAGGTAGCTCTAAGCTCATACAGTAGAGGCTCATATACTAAGCTTCAGAGGTCCCAGGTTCGATCCCAGTGTTACATGTGCACACAGCCAGCCAAGCAAGTCTATTTGCAACAGGGTGGATTTGATTTAAATCACTAGTCAGGAAGGCTTGATTTAATCATGGATTTCTACATAAAAGTGCATTCTTGTTGGTTGTTATTACCTTAATATATATTCTTCACAACTCAGAGATAGATGTAGGTTTCATTTTTAGAAGGTACACACTATACACTTTTAAAGTGATTTAATCTGAAAACTTTTCAGATTAGTTTTACAGCTATATCAGAAAATGAATGATTGGTTATTTCATTTACCAAAAGGTAATTGAAGCAGATATTTATGAAGTCACTCGGAGGTAAACTATCTTCAATTCAACAGGTTAATCCTTTATATTTGGAGGATTTTATTGCCATGCTGTATTAGGAGGAGAACATCGTCAGACAGACATTTAAACTGTTTTATTTAACTAAAACAACAACGTTAGGTATTTTGGATATATAATATTTTAACAAAACAAGCATATGAATTTTTGAATTTAGTTAAACATTCAAGTTTTTTAAAATCAGGTTTGTTTTTGTTAAAATAGTTTTTAACTGAAATAGTTAAATGAATTTTTTTTTAAAAGCAACAAAAATTAAATTGACTGTATCAGCCAGGTCAACATGAGAAACTTAAAACATTGGCTTCTGCAGCTAACTCAGTCATCTTCACCTTCATTTTCCTGTTTGTTCATAATCTGGAAAAGAAAAACAAGCGTTTCTGCTCTTTCAGGTCCCAAATGATTTCTCAATTTGGAACAAATTAGTCCAAAAGAAGAAAATATTCTTTCTACACCGGCAGAAGAAGCTACAGTTGTTAAAAGTGAGATTATCACTTCAATAGTCTCTGAGTCCAAGTGCTTAAGTGACTTCCACCAGTTTGCTGGTGTGACTTTCTTTGAAACATCATCAGCAAACATATATTTCTTGAATGGTTCTTATTCACAAACTGGGTCTCTTTTACAGCCTGCTGCCATTATAGATTTTCCCTTCTAGTGAGAGAATGGTATGGTAGATTTCAAATCAATGAAGGCTATACTCAGAAAGACCTCAAGACTTCTGGAATATGCTGCTCAAACAGTTCCACTTTTGTTTCTAGTGCCTGTCCCTCCCTTCTCACATTTATCTCCAGACTTCTTCTCCTTGTCCAGATGTATTCCGTTCCCAACAATCGTCTATTCATTGAACTTTTTGAAACGTTGCACTTTTAGAGGGAGGTAAGGGATTGACTCTGTGTACACAAATTTGCAGATGGACAATAGGATTGAGGTCTGTTATAGCTCACCTCTATATACTATTTCTTTAAAAACATTTTTGCTGTTAACAAGCATGTTATCTCTGGAGATGCAAATCCAGTTTGAGAACTGCAAACCTAAACATCTCTGATGGTATCTTCTAGACTGAGCACTGAGTCCCATTGGGTATATAGAAAGATTAGCCTAAATAATCTATGCAGAAGCCCCTAGAACCTCATAACATTAGGTCCTTAATCCATGAACTATTGGAACTCATTTACAAAACTTTTTTTAAACATTACTTGAATATATTCTCATACTATAGAATTAAAATTTATAATCTTTATTCCATGATGAGAGATCTTTGAGCTATAATGTATCTTAATTAAAACTATCTTCAGATAGGTTTTTTCCTCAAAAAGCATTTTATCAAAAAAATCAGATTTAAATTAAAAAATCCGATTTGTATTTATTTTTTTTAATTCATTGATTTTTATCCACCCTGATTTGCAACGTTAGAAAAGATAGGATGCCCACCAACCCTGTTAAGTCTTAAATGTTCATTCCACAACAACATGAGAGCAACTGTACAGTTTGACAGGTCCATTTCAGACGGGTTTAAGATGAAAAGCGGAGTGAAACAAGGATGCGTTCTTGCCCCTACACTCTTTGGAATCTTCTTCTGAGTACTCTGGAACTGTGCATTTAAGGACATGAAAGATGGAGTGTATCTTCACACAAGATCAGATCGGAAACTCTTCAAACTGTCGTGACTTAAGTCAAAAAGGCGCTAATCAGGGAACTTCTATTCGCTGCTGCTGCTGCCCTCATAGCCCATGATGAAGATCTACTACAAGAACTCATGGACGGACTGCCTTTCAACTGCTTGTCAGGCATTTGCTCTCACCATTAACATCAAGAAAATGGTTGTATTAGGACAAGGGGTTCCACAAGATCCTTCAATCACCCTAAATGCAAACCAGCTAGAAGTAGTCCAAAAGTTCAGCTATTTACGTTCTACAGTGACCACCAACCTCTCACTAGATGGAGAACTAAATGTTCGCATTGGAAAGTCTACCACCACCACCTTCAGCAGACTAACTAAAAGAGCATGGAACAACTCAAAGCTGACCATCAAGACCAAAATGCTAGTGTACCAAGCTTGCATCCTCAGCACTCTCATGTATGGCAGGGAAACATGGACAATTTATGCTCATCAGGAGAAAAGGTTAAACAGTTTCCCCCTACGTTTTTTATATCGGCAAAGATAAAGTCACCAACACAGAGGTTCTTCAAAGGGCAAATTTACCAACTGTGAAAGCCCTGCTCAAGCAAAGACAACTGCACTGGCTGGGCCATCTGAGTAGTTTGGAAGACAGACGCATACCCAAGGACATGCTATACAGGGAGCTATCAGAGGGAATAAGAACAGGATATCCCAAACTTCATTATAAAGACACATGTAAGTGAGATATAAAGGAATTTGGTATTGATCCTGACCAATGGGAAATCTTGGCAAGTGATCATAACAAGTGGTGCCATCAGGGTATCAAAGTCCATGACAGGAGCTGGCTCCTGCAGCTTGAAGAGAAAAGAGCCAAAGATCATGCCAATCTCAGATTGGACTATTCAGTCACATGAGACATTGCAAACCATCTGCACCATAGGCTGTAATTCCCACATCTGGATTAGCAGATTAAAGGCTGCCAACAATGTGCGCACACTATCAACACCTGCCCCCTCAGGTGCTATAGCCTACACAGGTTTCAGAGTAACAGCCGTGTTAGTCTGTATTCGCAGACTACACAGTGATTCATACAGGCTGAAAAAAAATGTATGAATGGCCTGCTCCTGGAGTGCTTTGGGGATGGGGGGATTTAGTCTCTGAAGGCTGAGCAACCCGGGGGGGGGTTCCTCCCTGGGGCTGGGCACCTGTCTGAGCCCAAGCTTTGCAAATCCCTGCATTCCCCGGGGCGCTGGGGCAATACACACAGTAATGCTAAGGATGACAGCCTGAGGGTCCTGCTGCTGGGGCCTCTGTGCCAGGACGCAGGGGGCGAGGAAGGGGGGCTGAGAGCCATTGAACCAAACTGTTAAACCCTTTGTATAATGGAAACTACTTCAAGCCAGGAGATGCCGTAGCACCCCTCCTTCCAGCGGGGAGCAGAAGGCACCCTTGGCGGAACTACTCCCCCAGCCCTTGCAAGAGCAGGAGGGGGCCAGCCCCGCCCGCCCGCGCAGCCTCCGTAGCAATCTAGGGCGCTTGGGCGGGGACGAGACACAACCTATCAATACCCCCGCCCACGTGGTTCCCCTCGGCCCCGCGCCGGCCGGCTCCCAGCGGCGGCGCCGTTCGCATGTGGCTGCTCCTGCGCCTGGAACCTCCCGGGCCCTTCCGCGCCCGTGACTCTGCGCCCCAGCGGGCCGAGGTAGGCAGCCGGAGCGGCAGCCAGGGGAGCCGGGCGGCACGGAGGGGGCACGGAGGGGGCTGCGGGGCTGGGCGGCACGGAGGGGGCCCGGGGCTGCGCGGCACGGAGGGGGCACGGAGGGGGCACGGAGCTGCCGGCGGGAGGGGGAGGAAGCGCCCTGCGCTGGGGGCTGCGGTTTGCGCGTGTCTGCGGGCGACCTCCGCTCGGGGGCCGGATGCGGGGGGAGCGGTAGGTCCCAGCTGACGTGCCGCTGAGCACAGCGAAGGGCTCCGGCCCGCCGGGGCAGGGTGCGCTCCGCGTCCCTCCCGTGCCGTGGCCCCAGAGCCTTGCTCAGCCGCGCTCGGGCCTGCCGGAGCCTCCGCCGCCGCCCACCCCCCGGCCGGGAAGGCCGCTTGCGCGCACATGGTGGCGGGCGGGCGGCGACCCCACGTTTCGGGGTGTAAACTGCTGTCACCGCCGGCCAGATGTGTGTGTGCGCCACCGCCCTAGGGAGCGCCTGGTACGGGGGGCCACAGCCCTCGGGCAACCCCTGACTCCAAGAACCAGCCCGGCCGGATCGGCTTTAGCAGCCTCTGGGGCCGTGCGCTTCCCCGTTACTTCGTGGCTGGGGTAGAACAGGGTGTGTCTGGCCTCAATCACCGCTCCAAAGGCTTGGGCGTGGGGAGTTTTTTTCTTTTCACCTGATGAGGGAGATTTCCCTGTTAGACGTTCCCAAGGGCTGGTGAGCTGTAATGTTTGTGTTGGGTTTTTTTCATCCTAGGCATGAAAATGTCCTTCTCAAATAGATAAAACCAAAAGCTAATTTTTTGTGGGTGTAGTTATTTGAAATTAAATTATTTATTAACATTTTGTCAAGCCCCAAGAAAGTATTAAAGATCACATTCCAAACACACTTAAAACCTTAGACTGACTATTAAAGAGAACTTCTTTGATGTGTAAGTGCAGTTTTGTGTTCCTTGGCTGTTCAAGAGTGTTGCTTGTTGGGTCCTTAGAGATGTTTTCATTTGCCATTTCACCTACAAGGTTTGTAAACAGATAGCCCTCATTTTGGCTGGTCAAAGGTTGCAAGTTGTTTTAGGTTTATAGCATCCAGAAGACACAAGAAGATGTATTCCCTGACCACAAATAGCTTAGAGTCAGAATTTTAGACACAACATGAGAAGGGAACATGTGGATAAGGAGGATGAGATTTCATAGTTTATGCATGTGCAAGATATTACTCAAACCTCAGAAAAAGTGAGGGATGGGCTGGACAAAAGGTTCCATCCCCATCTTGCAGATTATGAAACTGGGGCACAAATAAGTGATGTAACTTTACCAAGGTGTGTCAGCTCAACAGTGGTAGAATTTGGAATGGAACCATGTGTTTTGGCTCCGGAGCTGCTGCCCTAACTACTAGAAAGCACTCCCACTGGACTATATGGATCATTGGTGTGGTGGGGAGGTGAGGATCCAGGACTTAGTGAACGTTATTCTGATGTGTTGCAGCAAGGAAAGTCTAACGTTCTCTAGAACAGGTGAGCTTTTTTGGTGGGTTTTTTTTTCTTTTGTTTTTAGGCAGTCTCCTGACTGCTATAATTTTTCTTTTCACCTCCAAATGGATTTGATTGTTTTTAGTTGTCTCTGCTGGTTTTCCGTTGACTATTCTGGTATGTGGCAAGGGGAGGCATTAGAACCTTTTATTACATCACTGGTTGATCAGGGAAGGATGACCTCTCTCTCTTGCCTGAATGAGTCATCCAGATACTGGTGACTAATTTCAGGCTTTAACATGGCTTGTGTGGTCACGGTGCAGCGCTGGGAGAGAACTCTCCCAGTGCTCTAGAAAAACCACCTCAACGAGACGCATAGCTACCAGCTCTGGGAACGTGGCTCCCAGTGCTGGTGCACTGTTTACACTGGTCCTTTACAGTGCTGAAACTTGTTTTTCACGCCCCTGAGCGAGAAAGTTGCAGCGCTGTCAGTTTCCAGTGTAGACAAGCCCTTCTACTCCAAGACCATAAAGCATACTTTCAGAATAAATACACTACTTTAGATAACAGGTTTCAGAGTAACAGCCGTGTTAGTCTGTATTCGCAAAAAGAAAAGGAGTACTTGTGGCACCTTAGAGACTAACCAATTTATTTGAGCATGAGCTTTCGTGAGGTACAGCTCACTTCATCAGATGCATACTGTGGAAACTGCAGAAGACATTATATACACAGAGACCATAAAACAATACCTCCTCCCACCCCACTCTCCTGCTGGTAATAGCTTATCTAAAGTGATCATCAAGTTGGGCCATTTCCAGCACAAATCCAGGTTTTCTCACCCCCTCACCCCCATACACACACACACACACACTCACTCTCCTGCTGGTAATAGCTTATCCAAAGCAACCACTCTCCCTACAATGTGCATGATAATCAAGGTGGGCCATTTCCAGCACAAATCCAGGTTTTCTCACCCCCCCCCCCCCCCACACACACAAACTCATTCTCCTGCTGGCAATAGCTCATCCAAACTGACCACTCTCCTTACAAAGTGCATGATAATCAAGGTGGGCCATTTCCAGCATAAATCCAAGTTTAACCAGAACGTCGGGGTGGGGGTAGAAAAAAACAAGGGGAAATAGGCTACCTTGCATAATGACTTAGCCACTCCCAGTCTCTGTTTAAGCCTAAATTAATAGTATCCAATTTGCAAATGAATTCCAATTCAGCAGTTTCTCACCTACTACAGGACAGGCCTAACAAAGAAAATAACAGAACGCCACTGGCCGTCACCTTCAGCCCCCAACTAAAACCCCTCCAACGCATTATTAAGGATCTACAACCTATCCTGAAGGATGACCCAACACTCTCACAAATCTTGGGAGACAGGCCAGTCCTTGCCTACAGACAGCCCCCCAACCTGAAGCAAATACTCACCAACAACCACATACCACACAACAGAACCACTAACCCAGGAACTTATCCTTGCAACAAAGCCCGTTGCCAACTGTGCCCACATATCTATTCAGGGGACACCATCAAAGGGCCTAATAACATCAGCCAGACTATCAGAGGCTCGTTCACCTGCACATCCACCAATGTGATATATGCCATCATGTGCCAGCAATGCCCCTCTGCCATGTACATTGGTCAAACTGGACAGTCTCTACGTAAAAGAATAAATGGACACAAGAATTATAACATTCATAAACCAGTCGGAGAACACTTCAGTCTCTCTGGTCACACAATCACAGACATGAAGGTCGCTATCTTACAACAAAAAAACTTCAAATCCAGACTCCAGCGAGAAACTGCTGAATTGGAATTCATTTGCCAATCGGATACTATTAATTTAGGCTTAAATAGAGACTGGGAGTGGCTAAATCATTATGCAAGGTAGCCTATCTCCCCTTGTTTTTTTCTCTCCCCCCCCCCCCCCCCCGACGTTCTGGTTAAACTTGGATTTGTGCTGGAAATGGCCCACCTTGATTATCATGCACATTGTAAGGAGAGTGGTTGCTTTGGATAAGCTATTACCAGCAGGAGAGTGAGTGTGTGTGTGTGTGTGTGTATGGGGGTGGGGGGGTGAGAAAACCTGGATTTGTGCTGGAAATGGCCCAACTTGATGATCACTTTAGATAAGCTATTACCAGCAGGAGAGTGGGGTGGGAGGAGGAATTGTTTTATGGTGTCTGTGTATATAATGTCTTCTGCAGTTTCCACAGTATGCATCCGATGAAGTGAGCTGTAGCTCACGAAAGCTCATGCTCAAATAAATTGGTTAGTCTCTAAGGTGCCACAAGTACTCCTTTTCTTTTTGTGAATACAGACTAACACGGCTGTTACTCTGAAACCATACATCTTGCAATGATTCTGAACCTTGATGAATATCTACAGGCTGTTTGTAGGTATTTTACATGCTACTCTTCATGGATAAACATCCTGTGTGATATGTTTGGTGCAATGAGTGTGTGTGGTCTGAGGTGAGTTATTTGCAAAGAACAAGGGACTCTTTGCCAAGGGGTCTCTAGGTTACAGTAAATGATTTAGGAATTTTAGGCACACAAGTCCCACTCAAGGCAGCAGAATGTACCCATGGGTTCTAGAGAGGAAGATCCTCCTTTTGTAGATATGTTTTTACTTCTTGGATTCTTTTATTGGCAGTTTTTGCTACAGCAGTTTGTGGACTTCTGCCCCTCCATAACCTCCGTGGTTATGTGGACTGCTGAGTCACTGGCTAACAGTCTAGTCTCTGGGATCATGTGGTGGTTGTGTAACAACCAGGCCAATCATCTACTCAGAGTTGCTAGGGAGATGTCTCAAAAGCTTCTGTAATAACAGCCTTTTTATTGGTAGATTATGAAATTAAAATATCTATGTATATTGGAAATACATAAAAGGGATATACAGAAATTAGAACTGTTCTAATGGAGAGAGCTGTTGAGTTCCCCTGCCTGCCTTTAGTTTTTATTCTTTATTGCAATCAAAATACAATTTGAAGATCACCATAGATCCTTATATATGCTTTCTACTATTTATTGACTTGACAGAAATCTGCCACAATTGTCCAGAGAGTCTCAGTCCAACTTTTAATGTCACCTTACAGCAGTGGTCTCCAACCTTTTTAAGCCCAGGATCACTTTTTTAATCTAAGGGTAACCCAGGATCTAGCCCATCCCTTCCCCGAGGCCCTGCACCTTCTTTCCCCACCACCCCCCGCTCACGCCACACACACTCCCTCCCCCATGCTCACTCACTTTCACTGGGCTGGGGCAGGGGGTTGGGGTTCGGGAGGGGGTGTAGGCTCTGGGCTGGGGCCAAGAGGTTTGTAGTGTGGGAGGGGTCTCTGGGCTGAGCCTGGGGAAGGGGGTTGTGGTGTAGGAGGGGGCTCTGGGCTGGAGCACAGTGTTGGGGTGCAGGAGGGGGTACAGGGTGCTGGCTCTGGGTGGGGGATCAGGGCTGGGGGTTGGGGTGCGGCCTCCCACCAGGCAGCACTTACCTCTGGTGGCTCCCGGTCAGCGGCCAGCGCAGCGAGACTAAGGTAGGCTCCCTGCCTATCCTGGCCCCACACTGCTCCCAGAAGTGGCTCTGTGAGCTGCCCCTCTCTGCAAGCACCGCCCCTGCAGCTATCCCGGCCAATGGGAGCTGCATGGAGGGAGAACCCCCTTGCGCCCCTTCCCCGGGAGCAGCATGGAGCTAGGGTAGGCAGGGAGTCTGCCCTAGCAGCAGCCACAGTGCACTACTGGGAGATCCTCTGCGATTGACTAGTTGGTGACCACTGCCTTATAGTCACACGAGTAAAGGTGGCTGCTAATTGAGCAGGGGAATCTACTGGCTTATTGTGTGCAAATACTTGATTTGAAGACTGTCATGGAGTTGGCTGTGATAACCGCTGAATGCTGTATGATCTGTAGGTTTTTCAAAGTATTGTAAAGCTATTTTCTGAATCCATATGGTGTGTTAATTCAGAATGGGTTTTTAAGGAATGCACCACGGTAATGGAGAGAGTGGATCCAGATAGCTAGCTATACACCTACCCACACTCAAGAGAGTTGGGTCAACCCCTGGATGTACTTGTCATGAGTTTGGCAAGTGAGGAGGCCCAAGTTGGGCACCTGGAGAACAATGGCTTTTGCTTGTTGTAAAAAGGACACTCCCTGAAGTGGGGCGCATGGGGGAGGGGAGGGACACATGTTTTGCAGGGGACTGAGATGGTCTTGGGGAGAAGGAAAGAGAGCTAAGATGAAGAGAAACGAATGCTGACCCCAGGAACCTTCTGGGGTTCCATATGCTTATGCTGATTTCAATGGGCATTAAGCAGGTTAGATGCCGAGGCACTTTTGAAAATTACACTAGGCGCTCCTTTATATCTTTAGGCACCTAAATCTCTTTTGAAGTCTGCTCTTTTTTTCTTACGTATCCAGCACCTTGGAGGTAATTTTACTTAACTACTAGCAATAATTTTAAAATGCTGGGTTTGAACATCTTTAATTGAGTTCCAGTTTCCTTCCTAATGCAGCTTGACATGAATTCCAAATAAAAAATGATCTAGTAAATAAGTAGTGAGTGATTTCACTAACTTCTAACATAACAAAATGTAAAAATGAAGGATCTGAATAAATGTATGTTAAGCTATATAATTACTTAAATGTATAGTCAGGGCCGGCTCGAGGCACCAGCAAAGCAAGCAGGTGCTTGGGGCAGCACCTTTGCAGGGGCGGCATTCAGGCCATCCTTTTTTTTTCTTTTCTTTTCCTGCTTGGGGGCTGGCCCTGCGGGCGCTCACCCACATAGACACTGTCTGCTGCCGAAGTCCAGGTGGAAGAGCTGTAGCGGGTGGCCAAAGCTGGCCCCGGGACTGGGGTCCAGCAGCAGCGCGGGGGGGGGGGGTGCCCTGGGGCCGCTGTGGTTCTTGCCACCGGCAGGCTCTGACACGTGGAGCATGGGACAGTCTGGCTGGGGGCCGCCCCGTGGGGTGCACGCAGGAGCTGCCTGCAAGTGCCGCAGGGTGGTGAGGAGCAGCAGCAGCGGGGCCATCGAGGGGACCAGTGCTCGAGGTGCTGCTGTTGGATCATATTAAAGAAGTTCTATATTAAAATCACAAATGAGTTTGATTCCCCATAGTTTAAATTCCAGGGTATTTCTAATTAAGAGGTCTCTTGGTTTTTGGTACTGTTTCTCTCCCTCTACGTGTGAAACTTGCAAGCTGCTAATTGCGTTAGTACGTTCTAAGACAGAGTCTGTTCTCAAAGCAATTCACACAGAGAGAGACTCAAAGCAATACTCTGTAACAACAGAAACAGCACCTAGAGACTCCCCGCCCTTTTGTTGTATTAACAATTGTGATTAAAATAGAGACAGAGGATGTAGGTGGATGGATGCTTGGTATGGATAATAGCTGAATGATCAGGGAGGTGCCAGCCTAAGAATCCAGTGTCCATCTGCTGAAGAAGGCATCAAGTGGAAATAACCGGAGGGCAGACTGGAATCCACCCAACAGCCTCAAGAATGGGAGAACCAAAGAACAAGACAACATCTGGCAGCATGGAGCCGTCAGGAATGTGCCATCTGCTGATTGATTCAGCAACAGCATGATGAAGCAATTTCCATAGACTGGCATAAGAAGAAATTCCTATAAAAATGGACTCTGGAAAGTAAGAACTTTGGGGTCTGATTCTACAAACCAACTTCCAGGAGCATCAGATGTGCATCTGACCCGGACTCGGCTCCACTCTCGTGTACAGGCTACCTGGCCAGTACTCTGTCACGAGCAACTTCTAGGCTGGTAACTATGATGATAACCTTGCAGAACCTGTGTGTGTGTGTGTGTGTATGAATGAATGAATGTGTGAATAAATATGAGATTGAATGGAATGTTACAGCTATAGCTGCTTACTATGATTCTTTCTGTATTCACAATAAATGTGGTATTTTGCCTTTTCCCCTTTAATAAGATCTTGCTGGTTTTTATTTTATTGGTATAACACTGCCGTGTGGGGCCCGCATCCTGCTCTCTGGGGCTCCGCTCCCCATCGGCCGCTCCCTCTGGGGCTGCCCTGCCCCAGCTCCTCAGCCCCCTGCCTTGGCGGTCCCCCCAGCTCTGCCCTCCTGATTCCTGGCTGGTCCTGCAGGTGGGACCCCTGGCTGAAGGGACCCTGGGCTGAGGCGCGGCCCGGGAGCCCCGCTACTTACCCCTACCCTGCCAGCACCGGACCGGCTGGAGGCGAGGGGGGGAGCGGGCGGAGTCAGGGCCCCCCTGGGCTCCGGGAAGGAGTCGGGTGGCCCCGCTAGTGTCATGAGCGGAATGCTGATGACCCCCTCTCCCCCCGGAGACAGTTACCAGTGACCCAGGGCTGGGGCAGCAGGGGGTGTGGGTGTGTTTGGGGGCGGGGGGTGAGAGCCCAGGGCTGGGTCAGTAGGGGGTGTGGGTGTGTGTGGGGGGGGGTATGAGAGCCCAGGGCTGGGTCAGTAGGGGGTGTGGGTGTGTGTGAGTGGGGGGGGTATGAGAGCCCAGGGCTGGGTCAGTAGGGGGTGTGGGTGTGTGTGGGGGGTCGGGGTATGAGAGCCCAGGGCTGGGGCAGTAGGGGGTGTGGGTGTGGGGGGGTATGAGAGCCCAGGGCTGGGGCAGTAGGGGGTGTGGGTGTGGGGGGGTATGAGAGCCCAGGGCTGGGGCAGTAGGGGGTGTGGGTGTGTGTGTGTGGAGGGGTGAGAGCACCCAGGGATGGGGTGGCAGGGAGGTGCGGGGAGGGGGAACCCAGAGCTGGGGCGGCAGGGGGTGGGGGGGGAAGAGCCCAGGGTTGGGGCAACAGGGGAGCCCTGAGGTGGGGGGCAGCCCCAAATGTTTTTGCTTGGTGCGGCAAAAAACCGAGAGCTGGCCCTGTAGATTACCAAAAGGAAGTACCAAATTTACTGTGACAGGGTATTTGTTTGCAAATCAACATGTTTTAATGGTTACCAATGAATGAGAATTAACCTCTCTTTAGGAAAATAACTGGAGAGTACACATGCAACACAAGATTAAAATCACTTATGTAAATCAAGGTTTCCTGTTTGTTGATGTAAATCACGATTAAAATCAGTAGTTTAAATCACTTTGATTTAAAGCAATCCAGCATGCTGCAGACATGCTGTTTGCAGAAGTGTTAATATTTCAACTGGATGGCTTTTCTTGACTATTTTAAAAATGTTTGAATTACAATGCAGGTACTGATTAGCTGTTACATAATCCACTTTTGAAAACTGGTAAGTAAGCAGTTCTGTGAATCTTGTTCCTGAATCACTCCACACGTGCTCACTGACCAGGGACTGAGAGTCTCAGGTGTGGGGATCTCGCATAGAAATGATGAGGTGACAGAGTTAGTTTCAGTTACTAGACTTCACATCTAACTTGGCAGGACAGGTGAGCCTGGGAAGGGAACTGATGTGTGGAATAGGGAAGGCTTGTGACTCTCAGTATGCTACATGTGCACTCAAACCCCATTGTTGATATCTTCACATACGACATTTTCAGAATTAGTACCTTCCTATTTTCATCAGGTGTCCATAGTAATAAAGAATATTGCCAGAAGAGAAGTAATAGGGGCAAATTATTGAAATGTGTCTTCACATGAATAACTTTGTCTATTGAAATACAGTAAATTTCACTTGTAAAGGTTTTTGGATGAGATAACCAGTTGAGGTGATTGTCTTAGCCATTTTAGGTGTAGCCCTTTCAGAACTTCCAGGATCTATCAGTGCATTTTTATAATAAAGTGCCATATCACTATGGTACCGATAGTGTCCTTGGAAGAATTATCTGGCAGTCCTACCTGCCTCTTTCAGGGCATCGTTTTGGCTGTGTAATGGAAATACACCTCTACCCTGATATAACGTGACCCGATATAACACAAATTCGCATATAACACGGTAAAGCAGCGCTCTGGGGGGCGGGGCTGCGTGGGTGTGGTGGATCAAAGCAAGTTTTGATATAACGCGGTTTCACCTATAACGTGGTAAGATTTTTTTGGTTCCCAAGGACAGCATTCTGTCAGGGTAGAGGTGTATTTGAATTGGCTATCTTGTTGTAGAAGTGGCTTAAAACCTCTTAGCAAATAATGTTGTGTAATTTAACAACCTGATTTTGAGGCTTCATTAGAGTTTAATATTCAGGACCACACATTTGGTGTTTAACAAAAAAGCTTGTTTGTTTGTTTTTTAAAAACATAACTTCATTTGTGTGTGAGCTGTCTGCCTTGGCTTTAATGAGCATGCTTTTTTTGTATTACCTAACCTGCAAAAGCAGCTCGCTACTTCTTTTGAATTAATGTTAGTTAAAAAGTAGAACTTAAATGGGATCAACAGCTGTGGCTCTGGTTATTATGTCTGTAATTGTTCATTGCTCTTCATTCCCAGAGATTACTCCTAAGGCAACTGCCATGTATTTCATGACCCAGATTTTACATACATTTAAAGCTCAACATATACAGGTTATTGGATTTTTTTTTTTTTTTTTTGAGATGGTTGAAGGGTTAAAATCAAATTCTCTAGCTTGGAGTCATTTAGAATTCTTCCTGTTGTGTGTAACACATACACAGAGCAGGAGATTTGCTCTATCTACTTATCATTTGTCTACTGATGTAACTGACTGAGATCTACAACACAGTAGTATTTTCTTAACATTTTAAGTGAAATTGCCAAAAAATTTTAAAGGAGAAGAAACTGAAATAATACTTTTAAAAAAAAAAAAAAGCGCAGTTGATTCTTGGAGGTGCAAGTGAGCAGCCCATTTAGCCTTTGCCTTCTGTGATGTTTATCATCATGTCTGGGCACCAGACTGAAGCCACCAATTCACTTCACATTGGCCATTGAAACACCATTAGATAGTGGTAATTGCTGGTCATTATTGTGCTGTTTTCCTTTAGACTTGGTTTATTCAGTTTGTGATACCTGAGCCATCGAGTTTGCATATGTGCTCATGTACTGCTGAAGTAAAAGGTCTAGTATTTTGTCCACTCTGCAGTGTATGGATAAGGCTGTGATTTAGTCACAGAGGTCACGGAATCTGTGACTTCCAAAGACCTCCATGACTTCAGCCAGTGACCCCTGGGAGCTGCAGGGTCCCTTGCTGCCTGCAGAGGCAGCTCCTGGCCACCGCAGGTGGCGGGGGGAGCCCTGCAGCTCCCCCACTGCTTTTGGCCACCATGGGAGGCAGGGGGAACCCACCGCTCCCGGCCACCACAGGCGGCAGAATGGACCTGACAGCAGAGGGAATTCTCCCCGCCCCCACTGGTGGAAAGTGGGACCCCCACTACTGCGGGTG
This sequence comes from Eretmochelys imbricata, assembly GCF_965152235.1. Lineage (NCBI taxonomy): Eukaryota > Metazoa > Chordata > Testudines > Cheloniidae > Eretmochelys > Eretmochelys imbricata. Next base: position 21,052,058 of record NC_135583.1, on the reverse strand, counting down.
GACCCTGCTGCAGGGGGAATCCCCACTGCTCCCTGCCGCTGCAAGCGCCGGGGGGATCCCACAGCAGGGGGAGATCTCTGCTGCTCCCCACAACCATGAGCAGCAGGGGGATCCACAGAGCTCCCAGCCACCACGGGTGGCAAGAGGGACCCCCACTGCTCCCAGCCCCTGCTGATGGCAGGGGGGATCCCTGCCACCACAGGCAGCAAGAGGGACTGCTGGAGCTCCTGGCTGTTGTTGGTGGCAGGAGGACCCCAGCAGCTCCCAGCCACAGCGGGGGACCCTGGAGCTCCCAGTGCGCCCTCTTCTCTCCCCCCCCCCCCCCCCAGCTGCCCAGCCTACCCATTTTGTCTTGGGTATTTTTAGTAAAAGTCACGGACAGGTCACGGCTTCCGTGAATTTTTCATTATTGCCCGTGACCTATCTGTGACAAAAACTTAGCCTTATGGATAACAAATACATTCGCTGGGAACAGCGTCTTCTGCTTCAGCACCCTAATTCTCCAACAGAGTAACAAAGAAAAAAGAAATCAACAATCTAAATGACTTCTGAAGATGTGGCCAGCTATCAAGGTGTACATGCTCTACTGTCAAATACTAATACTAAATATATGTGGCATTCTACAAGTGTGTATATGTAATAGCATATATGTTTTAATAGGTCCACAGCTCTTACATGTCTGAGTCTTACCAAATAAATCCTGAACTCCATTAGATTTGTGAATAGGGTAGATGGTGCAATATACTCACAAACTAATCTGGTAAGTAGTTTCACAGAGCAGAAATAAGTGCTTTTTTCATAGTACCTTCAAGGATTTCCTTGGGGCCACTAATGCTTAACAGTAAGCACAAGCTTTAGCATTTTGCTGGATTGGGGCCATTGTGCTGAGCACCTTGCTCAGTCAAGCCCTAAAAGAGAGAAAACAAGTATTAAAATTATAATCACAGTCTTACTGTGGAGGGACCAAAGAGCTCCCAAGTTTCACTGAAAAAGAATGTCTAGATTTGCTTGAATTCCATATTTCTTTTCTGCTTCAGACCTTGAGATCTGACCTCTGCTGTCACTGTGCTAACGCTAATATTTTTTACTCAGTCTTTATTATAGCCATGCCTGATAGACTTCAAATATGGCAGTACTATCAGAGTTTTCATTATTGTCGTACAATTTTTCTGGTGAGAGCAGTCTTTCTCTGCACCCTTAATCTCGTCTTTGCTTGGACCTGAGTGTTGGAGCTTCTTTTTCCTTCCATCAGAGAAACCTTAGAACTGTGTGCCGTCATCTGTACTGCTTGAGGTGTGATAACCATTGTGAGATAACATAGCTCTTAGTGTTACTTGCCTGTGTAGTCTAAAGGATGTCACAGTTCACTTTACAAATTGCAGGCGCTGACCTAGCACAGTTGGTCTTATTTTAATTTATTTGGTTTAAGGAACAGTTTAAGAAAGTCGGCCTGTTGACTGACTGACTGACAGACACCTGTATAAGTCATATTCTCAGGTGAACTACTGTCTGATTTAAGTAGCTGGTGTATATTATTGGGTCACTTGCTGGGGTGAGGACGTGGTCAGGTCTTGTATTTCTAATTAGATTAGTCAATTCTGTATATTACCCTGGAGACTCAGTCCAATTTTCAAAGACAAATTTCTCAAATTGTGCTTGAAATGTATGCTGGGAAAGCCTGCCTGGCCATACCCAAACTTTTAAACCTTTGGTGTTCTGTTAGGAACCACTGGAGCTTTCTTCCACTGTTCATATTTCCTGGAATAAAAAGACATGGTAACAATGGACCTCAAGCCAATATTGCTAAACTAGGGCCAGATTTATCTATTTAGATACTTGCATGACCTCTATCACTGTGGTATTAGAGTGCCTAACACATAATTAAAAAGAGAAATAACAATAATGCTCTCCTTTTTTCCCCTTCACAACCTGGAGGAGAAATAGCTTGATTAGTTTATAGAGTTTCTCTTTGCTTGCTTATGTGAGTTGGTTGTGGGCCTGTGAGAAGAAATCGTTGGGGGAATGCTAATTTGAAGAAGTTAGTTTTGCATTTGGCTGCAAAAGTGTAGAGGCTTGTGGTCATTCTGATCTTTTGTGGGAGTGATCTCCATAGCTTAGATCCAGCTCCTGGAAAAGTTCTCTCCTTCACTAACAAGCTTCCACACTTGGTCAACATTGAATGTAGCTCTTTTTGAGACATCAAGATGATGGTGGGAGAGGTGTTTAGCTAGTATGTGTGACATACCCAGAGTACCAGCTGGACTGTTGAACAGCTGGGTCCCCCTCAATTCTCCAACCTGGGGCATCTTTTACACTGCTTCGCTGTGAGAGCAACTACTCCTGGTCTGCCCACACACAGCCTCCATGCAGATTACTTCCAGCTATACTTGGGCCCTACCACATTCACAGCCATGAAAAATGTGTTGCAGACTGTGAAATCTGGTCTCCTCCCATGAAATCTGGTCTTTTGTGTGTCTTTACCCTATCCTATACAGACTTCATGGGGGGAGACCAGTGTTCCTCTAATTGGGGTCCTGAGCCAAAAGGGAGTTGCAGGGAGGTGACAAGGGGTCATGGTATTGTCACCTTTACTTCGGTGCTGCCTTCAGAGCTGAGCAGCCAGAGAGCAGCGGCTGTTGGCTGGGCACCCAGCTCTGAAGGCAACGCCCCGCCAGCAGCAGCTCAAAATGGTGGCAATACCATACCATGCCACCCTTCTGCGCTGCTGCCTTCAGAGCTGGGCAGACAGACAGTGGCAGCCGCTGACTGAGGGCCCAATTCTGCAGGGAGCAGCGCAGAAGTAAGTGTGGTAATACCATACCATGCCATCCTTGCTTCTGCTGGTGGCGGCTCTGCCTTCAGAGCTGGGCTCCTGGCCAGCAGCTGCTGCTTCCCAACTGGCTAGCTCTGAAGGCAGCACCGCTGCAAGCAGCAGCGCAGAAGTAAGGGTAGCAGTACCACAAACCCCCCTACAATAACCTTGCGACTTCCCCGGCCTTCCCGTCCACTCCCCAACTCCTTTTTGGATCAGGACCCCTACAGTTACAACACTGTGAAATTTCAGATTTAAGTAGCTGAAATAATGAAATTTCTGATTTTTAAAATCCTATGACCATGAAATTGACCAAAATGGACCATGAATTTGATAGGGCCCTAGCTATGTTGTATGAGTGCTATAGCCAGCCGCTCTTGAATTACACTGCAGAGCAACACCAGCAAATTCCCACGTCCAGACTTTTCCTCAGAAATGTGCATCTTGTACTGCCCAGCCCTCTCCTGAGCTACACAAGCTCATGTGAAGTCCGTCATTTTGTTAATAGAAAATGATGTGCACAAATCCTGTTACCCCAGCTGAAGTTTCCCCAAACACTTCAATCCAAGCACACTGGTTGATACAGCAATAAAACAAATTTATCAACTACAGAAGGAGAGATTGCAAGTGACTACAAGTAATGAGGCACAAAAGTTATAATTAGGTACAAGTAAATAAAAGGTAAAATGCAACTAATACCTAACTTAAGTGAATTCAAAACACCACATGTCTCTCAGAAGGCTGAACTCCTTTCAGTCAGGATCTCTATTCCCAGTCCAAGGCTATTTCCTGTATTCAGGTGTTCTCGATGTTGTTAATAGAGATGAAGGGAGAGACCATTTGGGGCGTCCCCCATTTTTTTTATCTTTTCATCTTCCTTGAGGATCATCTCCAGCTGGGGTTCAGGAGACAGTCTGTGGGGATGGGAATCTCCAGCTGTTTCTGTGCCAAGATGTAAATTTCTTTCTCACCCTTTCTCCTGCCAAAGAATGGCCATTTAATCAGATGATGGTCTATTTGATTTTATTGACACCTAGCTGAGGAAACTGGTTTGTGGCTGCTCTTAGTAATATCCAGGGATCCTAGTTTTCCAAGCTTAAAAAAACAAAATACTCCGATTTTAAAAAAAAAAAAAAAAAAATTTCCTTGATTAAAATGAAATGTTGAACTTTAGTTTCTCTAGCCGCTATATATATGTATCAGTTGAACACAGTGTTTTACTGATATATGGTAGAACCCCATTTATCCATCTCCCCATATTTACTGAACCATTAGCTGACATCTGGAACCCCAGCCACTGTCAGCCCTGGGTGGGCTGGGGCTGTGGCTGTCAGCCCTGCTGCACGGGACTGGTTGCCCAAGACACGTTCCTCCCCCCATCTTAAAATAAGGGATAGAATGTTCTTTGCCAATTCTCCTGATTATTCAAAAATGTTATTATCTGATCTGGCCCTGGTCCCAGTTAGATTGGATAAATGGAGATCATCTGTAAATGTAAAGCTCTTTCAGAAATCAAGCAAAAGCGGGTGAGGTTGCATGCATTGAACAAGTGGCACTGGTACTTACATTAACTACTAAAAATTTTATTGAATGTTTTTATTTTTTCACAAAATGTAAAACCTAAAGATTCTCTGTAAAACTTCAAATTCTGTGTTTTTCTGCGTTTTTTCTGTGGCAGATGGATTTCTAGGATTCCTGGTAATATCATACAGTAGAATCTTATAACTTTACATACAGTTTTGCTACACACATTTTACCGGGACAATAACGATCCGCAAGTTGTGAGGTTTCGAATGATACCTCACAAGGCATACTTTGTACAGAATTTATGATTTCCTTGAAAAAGGAATGAACATGGGGTTCAGTGTGTCATAGTATGGCCATGCAGGACGGAATCCTTGAGGAGGCCAAAAGGACACCCAGACTGCACACTGGGGGCTGTATGCTGTCTAAATTAGACATAAAGGAGATTTAGAGAGCTGTTTGTTGCAGTTACTTCCTATCAAGGGGCCTTGTGGGACACCTCAGGGTGAGGGGTTTGGAGTTGGAGGAACAGGTGTCCTCAATAAGTCTCTGGATTTGGGAAGGGGAAGGCCATTTCAAGGAGTTTCCGTTCACTCCTGAGGCTTGTTGAGAGTTTGACAGGGCTGTTTGATGACTGATAACACGAGATGCTGCAGAGAGGTCAGCAGGATGTATGTACATGTGCTTCTCTTGTCGATGGGCAGGAGGAAAGCACAGAAACTGGCAATACTTGAGGGTTCTCAGTATCAGTCCAGACTGTATCCCTAATTCTCAGGCCTTCATTCAGGGTGAAATTTGGTTACCTTGAATTCAGCAATCAACTTTCACAAGATGAAGCCTGGTAATTCATATTATTCACCCTGCCAGCCAGGGTGGATTTGATTTCAATCAAATTGATTTAAATCATGATTTAAATCACTAGTCAGGAAGACTCAGTTTAATAATGGATTTCTACACAAAAGTGCATTCTTGTTGGTTGTTATAACCTTAATATATATTCTTCACAACTCAGATAGATGTAGGTTTCATTTTTAGAAGGTACACACTATACACTTTTAAAGTGATTTAATTTGAAAACTTTTCAGATTAGTTTTACAGCTTATATCAGAAAATGAATGATTGGTTATTTCATTTACCAAAAGGTAATTGAAGCAGATATTTATGAAGTCACTCAGAGGTAAACTATCTTCAATTCAACAGGTTAATCCTTAATATTTGGAGGATTTTCTTGCCATGCTGTATTAGGAGGAGAACATCACCAGACAGACATTTAAACTGTTTTATTTAACTAAAACAACAACGTTAGGTATTCTGGATATATAATATTTTAACAAAACAAGCGCATGAATTTTTGAATTTAGTTAAACATTCAAGTTTTTTAAAATCAGGTTTGTTTTTGTTAAAATAGTTTTTAACTGAAATAGTTAAATGAATTTTTTTTTAAAAGCAACAAAAATTAAATTGACTGTGTCAGCCAGGTCAACATGAGAAACTTAAAACATTGGCTTCTGCAGCTAACTCAGTCGTCTTCACCTTCATTTTCCTGTTTGTTCATAATCTGGAAAAGAAAAACAAGCGTTTCTGCTCTTTCAGGTCCCAAATGATTTCTCAATTTGGAACAAATTAGTCCAAAGGAAGAAAATATTCTTTCTACACCGGCAGAAGAAGCTACAGTTGTTAAAAGTGAGATTACCACTTCAACAGTCTCTGAGTCCAAGTGCTTAAGTGACTTCCACCAGTTTGCTGGTGTGACTTTCTTTGAAACATCATCAGCAAACATATTTCTTGAATGGTTCTTATTCCCAAACTGGGTGTTTTTTACAGCCTGCTGCCATTATAGGTTTTCCCTTCTAGTGAGAGAATGGTATGGTAGATCTCAAATCAATAAAGGCTGCACTCAGAAAGACCTCAAGACTTCTGGAATATGCTGCTCAAACAGTTCCACTTTTGTTTCTAGTGCCTGTCCCTCCCTTCTCACATTTATCTCCAGACTTCTTCTCCTTGTCCAGATGTATTCCGTTCCCAACAATCGTCTATTCATTGAACTTTTTGAAACGTTGCACTTTTAGAGGGAGGTAAGGGATTGACTCTGTGTACACAAATTTGCAGATGGACAATAGGATTGAGGTCTGTTATAGTTCACCTCTATATATTATTTATTTATTTCTTTAAAAACATTTTTGTTGTTAACGAGCATGTTATCTCTGGAGTTGCAAATCCACAGTTTGAGAACTGCAAACCTAAGCATCTCTGATGGTATCTTCTAGACTGAGCACTGAGTCCCATTGGGTAGATAAAGATTAACCTAAATAATCTGTACAGAAGCCCCTAGAACCTCATAAGATTGGGTCCTTAATCCATGAACTATTGGAACTCATTTACAAAACTTTTTTTTAAACATTACATGAATATATTCTCATACTATAGAATTAAAATTTATAATCTTTATTGCATGATGAGAGATCTTTGAGCTATAATGTATCTTAATTAAAACTATCTTTAGATAGGTTTTTTTCCTCAAAGCATTTTATCAAAATCTGTTTTAAATAAAATCATTAATTTTTATCTACCCTGCTGCCAGCTGTTGCTCCTCATCTAGAAACTATTTTTACTGTTTATCACTGCACCAGGATGAAAAGTTCAGTCTTCAGTCTACTTCTGTATGCAACAGTCTCATTGAGAAGACAATTAAGAATATATGTAGATGTAGAAGCAATGTATGTCAGTACAGTGCATCTGAGCAATATATAGAATACAGTAATACAGTAGTGCATGGAAACTTCTTTATTTAGACACAGACAAAGAACACATAGAGAAACAGTAATATTTAAAAATATATATTAAAGTATTTCCCCTGCCTTATACATACCCAGTAGCATCTTGTGGTAAACAGTAGATTTTACATTTGCCTAAAATTGCATAAAGTGCTGCTGGTGGCTCAGCGGCTACCTCCCAAAACTTACAAATGTTAATTATAATGCACCCTGTGTGCCCTACATCTGCCCTTGGCCCTCACCCATGTCGATAAATTAGGCACATGCTCCAACCCATGTCATTTCTGTACCTTTCTGGCCTGACATCAATTAATTTCAGCCTCATATCTCACCTACCTCCTAGCCCCCTTTCATTTCCACATCACACCCCTTACCCCTCCCCCCCCATCTACCTCTTTCACCTCCGGTATCCTCCTGCAGCTCTGGGGGCTCCTTTTCACACAGTCCCTCACTTGTAGGCTTGGATGAGGCAGCTGCAGTGAATCAACACCTAGATTGTAAAATGCTTTGGGGCAGTGACTGTTTGTTGTTGTTCTGTTTTTACGGCACCTAGCTCAATAAGGTCAAATCCCCTGACTGGGGCTCTTATGTACTAGCATAATATGAACATTTTTCATTGCCCTCGTAAATGTTACAGAAAGGGATCTTCATTATGAAATGGCTTTCAAATTTGAAGTTAAGGTGAAAAAAAATCTCACTTCTCTCTGACACTCTTTACTTCCACTTCTACATCTACAGGGCCTGTCTTTACAAGAAAGTAAGGAATTGACTTGTTAAATTGACTTGTTAAATGTATATTACGCACACACAAACCTTCATTGAAAAATATGCTATTAATGTTGCAAAGTTAGGAAATGCCAGAATTAAGGATGCCTGTAAATTATAATCTTCTGATCATAACTTGATGTAAGACCGAATCATTGCTTGTTTCTTTTCTCACATGTAGCTGTTGGCAACACTGAATGGACATGACAGTTGTTTAAGGCTCAAGACAACACCCTATACAAATAGGCAGAACATTTAAAAATGTTTCATTACTGTGATTGTGACCAGATTAAAAAACCTGCACAAAACCAAATACGTTTGGAAGTATGCAACACCTGTCACCTGTTTCTTTTGCTTTTCATTGCTGCATTCCTGTTTCATTGCTATTTGCAAAACTTTTGGTCTCTGTTTTCTTTTGGAAGAAGAAATGTTATTCCAAGAGCTGATCCTTTTTTATAAACTTGACCTTAAAATATATCTTTTCAGGGTCCTAACTAGCCAAGATGCCGATCGACATTCATGATGTGATGCACCTATTGTGCCGTATCTCTGAGGAGAGGAAGATGAAGGCTGCTGTCAGGCATTCTGGACGCGGAGCTCTAGTAGCGGGTGCAACAGCATTTGTCGGGGGCTTAATGGGTGGTCCACCTGGAATAGCTGTAGGTAAATACACTCTACCATACAAGGAAAGATGGTCTGGCTCATAATAAGATGAGGTGTTGAACTAAGGAATTAAAGAATTGATCTGTGATGTGGTTTAACTAGATGGTAAAGCAGATTTTCATAATACTTTCTGACAGTGAAAAGATACTCTATGCCGAGTGCTTCGGCTTAAATTCGTGGCTGATGTGGAGCCCCGTGAAGGAACTGTTGTTAGATCATTTCCTACAGACCTTTGATAAATAGAGAAAAATGGGTTGGAGATTCCCAATTTTACCCCTTAAGGAAATGTATTTCATTTGGGTATAAAGTGAGGGGGAGGAAATCTTCCCAGTCTAACCATATCAAGGGGCGTGAGAATCCTTCCTTAATAAAAATATCCTCCTGACAGTAAGGTTTTATTTATTTAAAATTTTGTAGTGTGCTTGTTATCAAGCTGGATATATTTAGTTTTTTCAGAGTCCCATGTTCCCTGTCAATTAGCGTTTCTCTGTATAACAAAAATGATACTAAAGCCCTGAGCTTAGTAGCAATGAGAGATACAGAAGAGAAAATTCCAGATGTCTCCTTTATTAATAACCTTTTGTGGCGTTAAAGCTAGATTACTACTGATGTCACTTGTGCCCTAATCCTTCAAACACTTGAGCCACGCGTGTACATTTAGTCGCATGAGCAGTCCCATACACCTCAATGGGAATACTTACATGAGTAAAGTTGTACATCTACTCGTGTGTTTGAATAATTGGGGCCCAAGTGACTTCATTCATAAACTAGCTTTAATGCCACAAAAGGGCATTGTAGAAATACAAAATAAACATATAACAGCACAGCCGGAGATACAAAGAGAAACTGTAAAGCTACCAACATTACAAACACCCATCTTAATTAATTATCAGAAAAAAGTCTTGTTACAAAGATGCTACTAAACTTTTCAGTAAGAAATAGGTAAAACCAAATGGTTGTAAGAAATTTATAATATCGAGACCAGTAGGAAGTACTAAGAAGAATGTAGCTGTCCAAATACTTAAAAAACTGGAATTATAGAAATCATCAAATGAAACCAACCTGTTACAGCCACAAATAAATTTAAAAAAAAATAAAATAAAAGGGACAGCTACCTTAAAACTAAAAGGTGCATTGTCCTATATACCCCAGTTTAAGTGACTGTCTTCCTGTCATAGCTGCTAGGGACATTGCAACAAGTGCATTGTTTGGAAGGGAGACTGAGTGCTTGTGTGTCCTTGTCTGTATGCAGCTGTAACTGAATCAGAGGACTCTGATTTTATCTAGATTATTACACTGTAGAAGTGACCTGTGACTGAACATTCTAAAGTTTTAGCTTGATTATGGAGGCACTTTTAGTTAAGTTTTAGCAGGAATATGCACTAATTATTGTGTAGATGGGTCCTTGGCTGCATTATTCTTTTACTGTAAGCTGGACAGGAGGGTTGTCATTATCCCTGGCTGTGAGGAAGTCATATGATGAGTTCCCCTGCTGTATTTGCCCCCTGAGAAATGTGCAGTTTATCTTGCTTTCCAGTGCCTAGATCAGTTGCTTGGATCCCTTTGAGGGGAGTGAATTGGTGAATGTTAACTGAAGAAAACAAATGATTGTGTAAGAAATCTTCCAGTCTAAGAGCCACATCTGTGATTTTTATTTTTATTTTATTTATTTATTTTTTTCCATGTAGTGGTCCCTAAATCAGGTATTGATGATCTAATAAACGTGTGATGCAGATGAATGCAGCCATTGTAGGCTTTCAAGCATTTCACTAGCATCACCGGAAGAGTTGCAAGCTCAGTAAAATTTGCAAATTAAGAAATTTTTGTCTAGTGAAATGGGTATATAAATGATGATCTAGGAGCAGATCCTGAGAGTGAGGCTTCTGGAAGCTGAGGAGTGTGGTTTTGGAACCCATTTTGGAAACCTGAGGCAGCTAAGCTAACCAGGACATTCCTGGCAGTGGTGTAAATTATTCAAGACTTTACATTTGCTGTTTTATGTTAAAGAGAATTACTTTATAGTTTAGGATTGATTCCCTTTTGAAAGGGAGCACCCATTATAGATCTGTACTATTGAAACTTCCCCCTGGAGTAGGCACAATGATCACCTTGACAGCCGCATAGGATCTCCCACCCCCAGTATTCTTGGGAGGGGACAGATCAGCTCTATACAAAAGAGGAGAGCATGTTTTGGAATCCATGGTACTGCCTGACCAGTGAGAAAGTGCTGATTCAGTAATCAGTAGGGTGACTGTCTCTAAATCAGTACTCCCCAAACTGCTGGGTTTGTGTCCTATTTGGCATCATATAAGCACCAGCCATGCAGGGACTTTATGAAGGAACGAGAGTAATAAGGCCTGTTTAACAGAGGCAGAAAACGTGTACCGTGTTGTGGATTTGTAATGAGAGAGAGAAGTAAATTAACTTTGGCCACCAACGTATGATTTATCTCATGGTTTCCTTGACCAGAGGGCTTTATTTAAAAAATCTGTCTTATCCAGAATCTGTGATCTTCTCTCTTCTCCTGAAGAGACCAGTCAGGGCCATAAAGGATGATTTTTTTTCACTGATTTAGGGCTTTAAGTTATTAGTACTGATTTGTGTTAAGAATTGTTTTGCGATGGGAGCTGACTTAGTCATGGAAACTCTTTTTGGCCACTTTTAACTTGTTTTATATATAACCATTAAAGTAAATGTGCCTTGGCCACCCAGCTCTCTTCATTAACTTCCGATAGAGACAGCAGAACCAGTGTTGTTTGAAACCTGGTTATTGTTGGGTAGGGTTTGAAATTTAATCATTAAAAAGTGGAGACTGACTAATTACATCTTCATTGATTTTCTAGGGGGTGCAGTTGGTGGTTTATTTGGTGCTTGGATGACTGCTGGACAGTTTAAGCCAATCCCTCAGATTATACTGGAACTGCCTCCTGCTGAGCAACAGAAGCTCTATGAAGATGCCTTCGCTATTATCAGGAACTTAGACTGGACTGATGCTGCACAGTTGACTGCACTTGTAATGGGAAATGCCGCCCTCCAACAGAAGTTGGCAGCAGTGCTAATAAATTATCTTTCACATGAGCTAAGAGCAGAAATACGGTATGGAGAGTAAACCTTTTCAGAGTGTGTTGTTTCACTTTACAGTGAGGGGAATTTTATTTTGACAACTGTGATCTTTTATTTAACATAATGATTACTAGTTAGTGCAGCTAATTATAAAGTTAAGTAAATGCAGTAGGCAGATATAAATACTATTTTGGTTTTTGTGAATCTAGAATTAAATTACTGTATTATCTTAAACTGATTTGCTGTGCCGTTTAAAGTACTGTATATTGAAAACTGAAATCGAGATCATAAAGCATTAAAGGAGCTATTTTTCTCACACCAACTATCATTGGGGAAAATTTTCAGTGTCACTGTAGTAACTTAGGCGCCTAGGTTCCACTTTTAAGAGGGATTTAAGCTCCAAAGTCACTTGGGCACTCTTGAAAATTTTACCCACTATCTACTTATGGACTGTAAAGGTTGCAAGAATGAAGGGACTGCTACTGAGACGTTAAATATCTTCTCAAACTTTTCTTCATTCCCTGCTACAACTTTATCCTAATTATTGAGTCTCTTATTCACATACAAGTCTAACAAATGCCTAGCTGAACCTTATTGCAACAGCTGGACAAAATGTGCACAGCTAGGTTGCTCCTACTATCCTTGTATGGAAAGGCTAGACTCAGAAGGCTGCTAAAATGGTTGTGGCTGGCATCTCCCATCCAACTGCAGAATTGGGGTTGTCATCTCAGCATTGGCTTGTAGAAGAAAAATGCTTTGCTCTGACTGAAATTTGTTGAATCTGAACTGCAGGTGTTAAGTGATACTTTCTTTAAAGTATTTTCAAGGTGTAGTAGTATAATCAACAAATCTTCAGTTCAAATTAATTCTCTTTAAAGCCAGAGCTAACTTTTTTCTGTGCTGCAGTAGCGCAATATATGTATGTCTTATGATAGAAAATAATGTACCCCTGCACCCTGATGGAATATCATGTTTTTATGTATTTTGCTTTAAAACAAATCAGGTACATCGGAACTGTGAACTGAAATATGAGCAAATATGAGGCACGTTGTTTTATTATGTCTAACTATTGAATAATGATTTGGGATGGTTTTCTACACATGTTGAAGCTGCAGTCTCTAGATGAAATTATGCTTATCTTCTGATTTTCCACTATTTATATTGAAACGTAAGACAAGCTCACATATACAAAGTGTACAAAGGTGCCTTCTTTTATATGTAAAAATGTACAAGAAGTGAAATGGTTTTTATATTATATTCATTCCCTAGTAGCAAAATCAAAATAAATTTTTTTTTTTTGGTCAGGCTTCTAAAATTTGCAATCTGGCTGGGGAAAGGTGTGTTTTATTGACAGTTTACCAAATGTGTTGGGTTTAGCTAATTTACTTTGTACAAATGTAACATGCTGTGAGTAAGCCTGTTTTGATTTTCCCCTGCAGAGCTCATGGGCAAGCTTGAGTGTCACTATCTTTAGTGGTACTTTCCAGTAAAGTGGAAAGCCGAACAGAAGTGGATTATAACTGGAACAGTCTCAGTGCGTAATAATACCAACGCAGGAGAGTACAGTTTAATTTGCAGGGTGCTTGTAATATAGTTGGCTTTTTCGAAGGTTTTCGAATAAATGTAATCTTACATGTTTTCATACAATCTGGTATCTGTTCTAGAAATATCACTGTGCACAAGTTGGGCAAGCTGTAGAAAACTGTAAATTGAAGTAGTTGCCTTCATAGCCACAACACTTAAAATGAGAGAGTGCCAAAGAGGGATAGCAAATGACAATGATTGGATAGTTCATGAGACACCTTTCACACCTTACAGCCTTTCACATCAGGATCATCAATTTAAATCCAGCCAAGATCAGTAGTAACTTGAGGGTAATTTGATATCTGGTTGTAAAGTGGTCCATGTAAAATGAGGTGCTGGCTTCAGTTCTTTTGTTCTAACAAAAATGCGTATGGCTTCAGCGTGCTTTACATTTTACGCATGGGGAAACTGAGGAACGGGTGGAGTGGCTTGTTGAAGGTCACTCAATGGATCAGTGGCAGAACCCACGTCCCCTGAGTCCTAGTCCAGCATGCTATTCACTAGGCCCCGCTGTCTCCTGGAGGCAGGTATCCCCATGATGGCTCTGATTCAGGACAACACTTAAATCATATTAACTTCAGTTGACTGTCGGGAATCAGAACCCGTTAAAAGCATCTTTGCTGGCAGCTGGAAAAGGTCCGTATGTAGACTGGACTACCCACAGGTTCCTCTTTCTCCCATAGACTTGAGGCGTATTGTTGGGGCAGAGAGTGACTATCTTTAATGGATTACTCTGGGCTCCAGGGCTGTCATTTTGCATCTCACAAACTGAAGTTTCCTAAGCACATCACTTTGTTTTATTATGCATTTCAATAATCTCAACCTGTTCTCCATCTCTCTCTGCTCCCAGCACAGTGACCCCACAGTTAGGGTGGTCTAATAGAGGCTCTGTTGTGATGTCAGAGCGTTCAGATGATTGAATGATCCCAATGGCTGAACACCCCAGGGTGTTGCTTATAACTTAATCACAATAACACACTGGGTTGCAGTGAACATAGATGAGTCATTTTTAAATAAGCAGATGACCAAAATCGAAACCTCTTGCAGCGCCAAAAGAAAGTGAGCTGAATTTTCTCAGCACCATCATCTAGTTCGAAGCACTGATGCAGATAAACTCCTGAAGGCAGTGAGACTGTGTCACTGTGCCAAAAACCTAATTTGGCATTCAGAGCATATTATTACTTTTGATAGTGCACAAGAAGCAAAGAATGCAGCTCAATCTCTGTCCAACCTGAGTTTCTGGGGTTGGCAGTGAGAAAAATATCTTTCTACTTGTAAATTGAGAACACTTGATACGGAGAATGGAGTCCTCAATGCCATTTTTACAGAGTCCCTTTTCAAAGTAGCCACGCTTAAATGTTTGTCCCAATCCACGTTGGCAGAACTTCACTGAACATTGCCAGAAGATCCAGTTTCATCCCCTAGGCCTACAATCCTGCAGTTTGAGTTTGCAACTATATTTGTTGTTTGGTCTTGTCAGAGGATTTGGCTGGGTTCAGAACTCCGCTGCAAACTTGATCATCTGGAGCAAAAGGGCAGTTGTAAGCTAATTTATTAACATCCATCTGTTGCTGTTCTTTGGCACAGAGATGTCTGTCTACCACAGCATCCCTTGTAGAGATTGGAAGCAGTCATGGGCAGGAGATAGCAACTTCTAAAATCCATTCCAGCTGCATAATGTCTGGGCTGAGTGTAAGAGACAGTCGTCACCTAGGAAACAAGGTAAAGCAGTGCCAGCAGTTTCAGGAAGCAGCTGAAGAAGAGTCACTATGGGGAGATCGGCATATTTATATAAAGAAACCATCTGCTCCAATGCTGGTTATTAACCTGCTTCATTGTAGATGTGACAGAATCAAGCTAGATTTTTTTCACAGGCAGATGGTGTATTTTTAGCTAAAATTATCTCCCTCCCCCCTCCCCCATTTTTTTTCTTAAACTGTCTGGCTTTAAAGGGGAAAGCAAACATGATGGAAAACTGTAGCAAAGGGAGGAAGTATCTTGCTTTTTAAAAGGTTGAATTCCAGTGCAGATTAGTAATTGAGACACGCCATCTAGTGGGGGGAAATTGAAGCTTTTCTTAAATCCATGTATATTATCATATGGACACAGCAATCTCTGGGCTTTCTAATGCTTTACCTCGTGAAACTGGAGTATATCTTATTTGGTTGCTTTAATTCATAAAACTCTTTACGAGGCTAGAAATATTAGCCTACCAATGACTTTCATTGACATGTTTGTGATAAAATTGGATATTGGTGACTATTAAGAACATAAGAATGGCCATATTGGGTCAGACCAATGGTCCACCTAGCCCAGTATCCTGTCTTCTGACCATGGCCTATGCCCGGTGCTTCAGAGGGAATGAACAGAACAGGCAATCATCAAGTGATCATTCCCTGTCCGCTCCCAGCTTCTGGCAATCAGAAGCTAGGGACACTCAGAGCATGGTGTTGTATCCCTACCCATCCTGGCTATTAAGAAATGTATATGTCATCTGTAGAGACTGGTGAATGTGTGGTTTTAGTTGGGATAGGAAAATAAATAAATAGCTGCAGGAAGTCAGTTTTACCATTATGATGACTAATACACCCAAGTGGATTTAGCATAGCATTAACATTGCTAAGTAACAGCCAAATAAATAACTGGACTGATCTAAGCTGCTGCCAATTTACAAAGAATCATTGATCATAAGTAGGTTTGGAAGAATTAGGTTTTTATTTTTTATAACTTTTGACAGATATCAGTTTATTTTTAATGCTTTTATTTTCATCAATGTAAATTTTTCATAGTGGTACAAAATTATGGATTTTGAGCACTTTTGCTGCTTTTATCAATTTAAATGTTCACAGTTACTGGAAATTGGGAGGGGTGTGACAATTATCTAATGACAGTAGATGTTGAGATTCAAAAACCATTAAAACACAACTTATCAGCATCATATGTCAAAATAGTCAAAGTAAACATCCTTAAATCAAACTCTTAAGTTTTCAAGCAGCATTTTTCTTACTTTGTCTATCTGTAAATTTCAGTGATCATCAAAGGAAACCTTTTTCTTCATTGGTTTGCATGTATATAGTGAAATTATGTTTACTGACAAAATTCAAATCCTTCCAAGCCTAATCATCATTGAAGCTGGAAAGTCACTAAAAGATAATTGTTCAATCTTTGGTTTTGCCTACATGTATTTCTTGTTCAATTTTCATTGGTTTTAGTGAGCCTAAGGTGTAAGTAAAGTTAACTTACCATTCCTTTACAAGTTTAAAGATTGGGTTACTGACGGAATACACGACTAGTATAACCATAGTCAATCAGCGTAGGTCAGATCTTCACAACTGGTGTTTTTATGCTAAGACATAATCCTTGACAGACTCCCTCTCCTCTGAGGTAACAACTGTTATGGGTTTCAAAGTAACATAGAGAAAGTCAGGATCTGACAAAACTGGAAGTATACGCAAACCCTTTAAACCACTGTCCTGGTGCATTGCTGGATCCATCCCTGACAGAGCATTATGGGAGAAAGCTTGTGGGGGAGAGAAATGCTTCTGTCTATTGAATGCTGTTTTCCTTCCACTCCCTCTACAAAGGCTTCAGGAGCAGCAGTGTTGTATAGGCTTAACCAGCCCTGCTTACTAAACAGTGGGTGCATGAGAACCTTCCCAAAATAATTTCTAGAGCAGATCTGTTTTTAAAAAAAAAAAATCCAATCTTTTTTCATTTAAAAAATTTAAAATCATCAGTGATGGAGAATCCAACATGACCCTTGGTAAATTGTTCCAATGGTTTTACTCTCCCGGTTAAAAATGTACACCTTTATTTGCAGTCTGAATTTGTCTAGCTTCAACTTCTAGCAACTGGTTCTTGTTATACCTTTCTCTGCCAGATTGAAGAAGCAGTTATTCAATGTGTTCCCCACGTAGGTACACTTAGACTGTAACCAAGTCACCCCTTAACCTTCTCTTTGTTAAACTAACAAGATGGAGCTCTATCACTGTGAAGCATGTCTTCTAATCCTCTAATCATTCTCATGACTCTTCTCTGAACCTTTTCCAATTTATCAACATCCTGCTTGAATGGTGGGCATCAGAACTGAACATAGTATTCCAGCAGCAGGTCACAGTAGTGCCAAATACAAAGGTAAAATAATCTCTCTACTCTTTCTCAGGATTCCCCAATTTATGCGTCCCAGGATCGCATTAGCTCTTTTGGCCACAGCGTGACACTTGAAGCTCATGTTCAGCTGATTATCCACCACAACCCCCAAATCTTTTTCAAACTCACTCCTTCCCAGGATAGAGTTCCCCATCCTGAAAGTATCTTTGTTCCCAGCTGTATACATTTACCCTGACCCATATTAAAATACATATTGTTTGCCTGCACCCAGCTTTCTAGTGATCTAGATCTCTGTAGTGTGTTAAGCGCCCACCCTCACCCCCCCATTTGTTTAAAAAATAGAAATAACAGGAACAATCGTTTTTTCTTTTCCCATGCTGCAGGGTAAATAGCTGTATTCGTTTATAGGGTGGTTGGTGTGCTGACTTGCTTGTCCGTGTTTGTATTAGAAGTCATGGAAGGACACGGAATTCTTAATTTTTTTTGGTGCAGATTTCCCCAGGAGTAGCGTATGGATCTTTCTAGCCAAGCTTGAGCCCCATAGCACGGGAAGCAATC
The DNA here is from genome assembly GCF_965152235.1 of Eretmochelys imbricata. Classification (NCBI taxonomy): domain Eukaryota; kingdom Metazoa; phylum Chordata; order Testudines; family Cheloniidae; genus Eretmochelys; species Eretmochelys imbricata. Next base: position 21,034,205 of record NC_135583.1, on the reverse strand, counting down.
TCTTGGTCGTGTGCAGAGGGAAGATGGATTCTTTTTTACAGCGTGTCTGTTTGGCCATCAGTACTGTGAAGTAATCCGAGGGTACGTGCCCTTGATAATCGGGAATGTTACAGAGGAGGCAGGTTTTTCAAAGGATTTGTTTGTTTTCCTATGAACATCGCCTCAGTCTTGATTCAGTGTTAACCAGCGGCTCATCTTTCAGGGGCTGATTTTAGCTAGGCACTGAGAGAGCTGGGAGATGGTGCTGTTTACATTTGACATAAAGGAGATAGAGCTGGGTGTTAAGCTGTGTACTGCTGGCATTTCAGCCTGTGTTGTCTCACCATCTGTCCCAATAACTTTCATATGACTGTTGAATAGTAACATGGGGAGAGAACTGAGCCTCCTGGGGCTACTCAGATTTGGGCTTTGGAGGAACACTTCCCTATAATGACCCTCCCAGTGACTTATTTTTCAAAAGCATCCCAAAGAAATGGTAACTCTGTGTGCACACAGACACACATGGTGACAAATCATTCCCTCTAATTATGACGCTTACCATCTCAGATTTTGCCTTGGCAGGACTGTGTTTTCAGTGAGAATTGAGCACACTCAACCACTGATACCTAAAAATCTCAAACTGTATAAAGTCCACGGGGGATATTGTAAAAATATATAGTCTGGAATATCAGACTCCTAAGACAAAAATGCAGCTTTTCAATTCTTATCCCCATTTTATAGGTGGAAAGTAGGTCTCAAAGTTACACTGGGAAAGAACTGGGATTTGAACCCAGGAATCCTGACTCCTGGTCCTGTGCTCTAACCAGTAGACACATGCCCTTCACAAGCAGTAAGGTATGGGTGCTCATAGGACAGTGTGATATGGAAATACCTGCCTGGTGTTAGTCACATCACCATTCATCACCACTGCTATGTAAGTATGGAAAAACCTCAGAGTCTCAAAGGGAGGAGAGGCAAATGGCTGATTAATTTCACTTTGAACACTTCTGTTTCTTTCTCCCACACCATGTACAAACAGTTCAGTGTGGCTTTGCTGCTGAAAAACATTTGCAGAACTTCTGCATTTATTATCTCCTCCAGATGTTGCACACGTAGGAATTTTTGCTGCCACAGTGGGGCGCTGTCCTCCTATGCTGTTCACCTATTGTAGTGACTGCATGATGAGACCTAATGGAAGTATTTCCTGGAAGTGATGGCTAGCTCATTTTTGCCCCCATGCAGCTTGTATTGCCAATTCCTTCCCTGTTTGAACAGCTGAGCAATTTGGAGGAGTCTTTTGTAATTGTTTTGGGGTAAAGTTTTGAAGGTGGCTAATTGATCTGATGTAGCATAACTTTGCTGTGTGACCTTGGATGAGTGATTTAAATTCCTCATTCCGTTTCCTTATTTGTAAAATGGGGATGATAGCATTGACCTGCTTTGCAGAGGGTTGCAACTGTGATGTTGTGAAGGCCAAAAGTATAACTGGATTCAAAAAGGAATTAGATAAGTTCATGGAGGATAGGTCCATTAGTGGCTATTATTCAGGGTGGTCAGGGACACAACCCCATGCTGTGGGTGTCCCTAAATCTCCAACTGCAAAAATATGGGACTGGATGACATGGGATGGATCACTCAATAAATTGCCCTGATCTTTTCATTTTGTCTGCAGACAGGATACTGAGCTAAATGGACCACTGGTCTGACCCAATATGGCCTTCTAATATTCTTATTGTTAATCATTCAGTGCTGGCTATAGAATGCCCGGAGGTCCTGGTTTGGAAGGAGCTATTGAAGGGTACAGTGTTATCACTTTACTATTAATATTAGATTATTTCCCAGATTATTTTTTAAATGATTCCACTGTTACAGTCTGTGATTATTAGCACTCTGATTGCTTTACCCTTTAGGAGACTGGCAAATCCTTAGAGGATCTGATTTTCAGTGAGGTCCTACCCTGGTGCAAACATGTGCAGTTTTACATGTGTGCACACTAACACGCTGGGCAGTTGCAACCTTTACACTCTGTTTACCTTTCATAGCTTCTCTTAGGAAAGAACATGCCCATGGCGAAGGACTCTGAAAAATTGGGCCAGCTCCTCTCTTGGCAGAAGGACACAGTGTAGTGCAAGCAGTGCCAAGCTATTAACCCCACTCTCAGCTGACACTTACTTGGCAAATGATGCAGTGACTGGATGAACGTTTTAAACGCACACATGCTTTTGAGACCAGTTTCTGTGGGCCTTGTCTGCACTAGAAAAATTAGTATTCCTGTTCTAGCAATTGCCATCAGTTCTGCAAGGGCATGAGTGCAGCGTTTCTCAAATGTGACCACCAGTGGATATTTTTGTGGCCACAGCAGCCTCCAAAGCATGAGTGGAGATTGGAGGAGAGGCATGGGGGGCATTGTTGATAGTGGGGAGCACAATTTAAAGGTTCATCTGCCCCTGAATGGCTTCAGTCACAGTCCCGGTCCCCCCCCTTTACCCTCAGTCTACCCTCCTGGAAAGCAGTGTCCCCTCCCTGCAGTGCCCAGCTGTTGCTCCTGAATCGCTCCCTGCAGTGCCCAGCTGTTGCTCCTGAATCGCTGTTACCAAGGGAAGTGAGATGTGCCACCTTTGTGTTCGCACTGGCGCTGCCAGCAGGGATTGGTGCCCTGCACCATGCAGGCTCCTCGGGAGGTCCAGACAGCAGCTCTGGAGACACTCGGGGCTGGTGTGCACAGCGCCGGAAGTGGCTCATCAGTGGAGGTGGCTGTGGCGTTAGGTTGCTTGGGCGCCCCTCTGGGCAGCTCCCCAGCTCCCACCCAGCTGGGACATGGGGAATCTGGGACTCTGTAGGCAGCCTGTGAGTTCCCAACCCACCTTCCCCGGGGCAGGCTCTCACTGAAGAGCTGTGGGAGGTAGGGACAGAGATGGGTTGGCTCTTGGACATGTCTCTTTATTTGTGTTTCCTAAAGTTAATTATTTTAGGAAAAATTATGGGAGCAGCCACCGGCAAGAGTTGGTGGCCACACTCTGAGACCACCAAATATTTTGTTGTGAGAACCCCTGCACTAGTGGTAGCAATGGTATCATTATTGCTTTGAATAGGTTGTCCTGACAGAGCAGTGGTAACCCCTGAGCTCTGTCTACACTAACAGCTTAGCACCAGTGCCGCTGTCCCATTGCTGGCTGTTGTAATTTTTTTTTTCTACTGTAGGTGCACTCCTGGTGGTAGCACTAGCTGGCTGGGAAGACTGACACTGCTTGATAATAAAGTAGAATGCAGATTTGGGGTATAGCTCAAGTCTAATTTAACAGCAGACTTTCAGCTTGATGATTTTTTTTTTAAACTAATGTCTTTGCATTGCAGTGAACTAAAGCTATTAGCCTTTAATTAGAATAGGAGGTTTCTTCTTTACCTTTCTAGAGATCACAGAAATCCAATGCATTTCTCAAGCTGTGAGCCAGAAATCAAACATTCATCACATAATTGCAGTAACTATGTGCTAATACTTCCCATTAAATATGATTTATTAATTCTACAAGAGCATAATAGGAAAAGACATGAATTCCATTCCAAAGTTGGCAAAAATTCCAACATTCCAGTTTAATTTGATGGCTCAAAGACGTCACCTGAACCATGCTGCTGTATGTGAAGAGTTTATACAAAGGTTAGAAAAAGTCTCAAAATTTGGTGAAAACATATTTTACCCTGTATTTGAACTTCTGTGCCTGTGTGATTATTAATGAATAGTGTGGTTTCCGTTTCAATAGGGATCTCTCTCTCCACATTTTGGGCATCATCAAAGGAGATAGCATTGCCTAAGGCACAGGTATTGGACTTGAAAGACCTGGGTTCAATTCCTGCCTTTGTTGATAGTTTGCCAAGTGACTTCCCTTCTTTGTGTACTTTGCTTTAGTTTCCCCATCTGTGAAATGGGGATTATGCTCCTGACCTCTGGAAGGCACTTCAAGATCTCTTGATGAAGACTGCTACGTAAGAACTTCTTGTTCTTTTGCTATTTGCCTCCCTCCAGTTCTACAATGAAGATGTCAAGACACGGAAGAATATTATAAATGTTAGCGTAGGTTCGTACTAGTGAAAGGGGTAAAAACTATTAGACCATGAGTCCAGATACTTGCAAAGGCTGGTTATTGTTTCCTGAGAGACTATATCCAATCTTAAACTGATATTATACTTGATCTAAGCTAGTTTGGGGCCCTCTATACTTAAGCCTCAAGGAATCTATATAATGGAATTTGAACATTTTTAGGTCCTTTCAGTTAACCTTTTTTTCTCCACAGTCTGTATGAAAGAGGTAAAAAGTGCAACCGTTATCTTAAGTTAATGTGTTTCTTCTGAATACGCATATGTCAGATACTCCCTGCTATATAGTTTGATGACAGCATATCATGACCTGCTATTGTATGAAATATGAAATGATGGGAGTGAATAATCCATTGTAATTCTGGCTCAAAACTGATCTAATAAAACTGTCCTTAAGGGATTTATATTTTTATCTCAGCTCTAGTGTATTTCACACAGAAGTTCAATGTCTTGAAAGAAGTTACGGCAAATTAATCATGCAAATTGGGCTGAGTCAACCCGATGAACACTTATAGGTTTAAAGAACAAGGATATTGAAGGTGACCTTTGCTGCAGCTGGCCAATAAGGGCGCCTGACTCACAACCCTGATACTGCTTCCCTCAGATGACAACATTTTTTAAGAGCTGAAGTTTTGCCAGTCTTATGCTATAGAGCTCACAGAGAGGAGTGTGGATTCTGTCTAAAGGATATCTTCAGAAAAGCAGCACTGTAGGTAATTTTCCCTTACATGTGTGTGTATGTTCAGCTGAGTTTTCATTTTCACCCAGCTGAAAATGCCAAAGGCCAATGTATATTTAACATTTTATTACCCTCAATCCAGCTTGCAACTTTTGTTTAATCCTCCTGCGTGGATAGGGCAGCCCATGGCTTCTGCCCCAGGCCCAACTTTTAACTCATGTCCACCACCGTTCTAGCCAACTTCTCCCTTCATCTAAACATTCTACCCTAAGGCCAAAATTTAGGAGTCTCTCCCAAACTTCCTTCCTCACTGTTACAACTATCTCTGTCCTTCAGACCCATATAATCCAGTCCTTCAAGTTATAAAAAGACACAACCTTGCTCTTGCTAGCATGAATGAGACTTGCTAGGCTGGCTTAAGAGAATCCAGCAATTTCTTACATGCACTCAGGACCAGTTCAGGTAGGCAAACTGCCATGAATCACCTTTCCAAAGTCCTCTCTAGCATCCCACTCCAATCTTGTCTGTTCATTAAACATTGTGTTTAGCAGGGGCCTGATTCTCTGTAGCCCTGCAGCCTTGTGTAGTCACGTCAGTGCAAAGTGGGTATAAAATGTTTCCCATCGGCTCTGGTAATATTGTACATCCCCTTTGCACTCGTGTCAATGATTGCTCAATGAGCAGGATAGTGGAGGACTGGGCCCTTCAGTAACCTGTTTTGGCTGGGTCCCATTGGTAGTCCCATAAAAGGAGTTCGCTTTCTTGTTCTCTAGCTTGAGACCATTCAGTCTGGGAAGCTTGTGCCATAACTGTGGTGACCATCCTTCCATTACATAGCAGCTGTTTGCATATTTGAGGGTTTTTTCCCCTTCTGAAGTTTGGCTCTGTGGTGCTGCTGAGCCTAATCCCGGTTCAGGCCTTTCATGTCCACAGTCCGGGCCCTGTGGAACTCTGCATGTTGCCAATGGCTGTGGCACATCCCCCGAAGTAAGGGGTGAAGATCAGATGTTTTGTTCTAATCCTACGACTAGACAGTAACCAGGATAACGGGTACTTTTGTACTGCCTTCCATCTTCAAAGTGTTGTACTGATATTAGCTAATTAATCCGCAAAGCAGCCCTGTGAGGAAGGTAAGTATGTGTTTCTATTATGCATAATTTTAGCTTTGTTTTGGAAATAAAATCAGACTGGACCTTTACATAGGTTAATTCGTTCCCTGATTTCTATCATGGGCTGCCTGTGTTCATCATACCAGGGCAACTGAACCAACTGTCACGGTTGTTTTGGTTGGTTTTGGCATGTCTTTATAAACCTCAGGTATGTATGTGAAACAGCACAGAGTAAATCTAGCATTCCTAGTCTCTTCCAGGTTTTTATGACAGCCCAGCTTCTGTGTGCATATTCTTTTCCTCCCACTCCCATCCTCACAGTTATATAGCACCATTTACCAGGCTCAGATCTAACTGCAGGTATGACTCAAGGCATCCAGATAGGGTGTCAGTGGAGAGGGTTGAACCAGTGACCTTTGGATCTAAAACTATGAACCTCTAGTGCCTGAGCTAAACAACCTGGGTTCTAGAGTTCGAACACTATAGCAGACTCATAAACCTCTGTACAAGTAAACACACTTTAGGGAGGTGTGGGAACACTTTTTTGTTTTGACTGCATGACTTCAAACCTTTTCAGCCCCGCCAAGCCTCCTTATCCCTGAAACTACATTCTCCACAATCTTTCCTTCCTCTTCTGGGCAGACTGACATGTCATGATTTGTGTGTATAAAAACATCTTCTGTATTTTCCACAGTATGCATCCGATGAAGTGAGCTGCAGCTCACGAAAGCTTATGCTCAAATAAATTGGTTAGTCTCTAAGGTGCCACAAGTACTCCTTTTCTTTTTGCGAATACAGACTAACACGGCTGTTACTCTGAAACTTGCATACATGTCACTTCTGGGGTGTTAATATTCCAGCACATCTACTACTGTATGTAAAATGTGACACACCCTGTCCAAAACAATCAAATTACATGAACATCGCAACACATTTGATGTTATGGGAAATGTCTTTCCTGTAAGAAAGGAAAACCCACCCATTGCTTTTGTGCCTGCTCTTCCTCCCTGAAAGTTTTTTCCATTGTACAAGCGTGTAATTAAATAAATGATAGGAAAAACTGACCTCAGTATGTCAGTCATCTGAGACCTCTAATATAAATGTCCTCCAGCTGGATCTCAGAGTCAGCGTACGAATAAGAATTACATTCAACACCTTTATGGCTTGTTTTAAGTAGACAAGTCCTTTACCCTAATGTTTCCATGCCATCTGAATCCAAATAATTTAGTTGTGACTACAAAGCTCATATGACTGTCTCAAGCTCAGATACAATGAACATTACATTGAGAAGCCATCACTGTATGACTCTTTGCTTACGCAAGTCAAAGGAGAGGTTTGTCTTAAAGTGAGATGCTCCCTGGGTCATGTGATTGTTGATATGTTCTTTGTGTATTCTTTGAGTAAATCAGCATCTTTAAATCTTTTCACAATGTATGAGATCTAAGTACTGATATCTACAGTGCCCTAAATATCTACTTTTACCAAACTCCGCTTGTTACCTCTCCATGAATGGACAGCGCTAGTGAACCCTCAGATCACACAAATGTTTACAATGCAAGATTCATTCAGTTTTAAGGTAGATGTGTTCTGCCATTCACACGGTTCTTTAGGAAGTTACAAATATTCCACACTCCAGCATAAATGGAAAGAGTTGTGGATGCCCAGCTCCAGGAAAATACAGCCTTTAAAAACTAGAGGCAGAGAGATTTGGGGTGGTAATGGGGGGGAGAAAGGGAAAATTCAAATATTGCAGGAGGGAGAAACAGCCTGACAGGACTACAGTCAAGGTTTCCAGAAGAGACTATTGATTTCAGGTGTCCTGATTTTAGACTCCCAGTTTGAAAAACCTTAAATGGGCTTGATTTTCAGAAAGAATTAAGCTGTCTGAAAATCAACCCCTTGAACGTGTCTGGAGTTGGACACCTAAAATCATGAATTACCTTTGAAAATCTTGGCCTCCGATTTAAGTCCTAGAACTCAGCAATGGATCTGGGAAGGGAGCGCTTCTGTGTTTAATATTCAGTGTGTGAGTATCACTAAAGTTTTATAAAATATAAAATTATTGGGGCATCATGGTATGTTTCTTTAAGATTTTGGGCTGAAACAAGAATAGCAGTTTTGTCTGAAGACATAACAGGAGTGACCATGCCTGTTTTACCCCGTTACACTTTTATAGAGATAAGGAACAGGATGGGACAGCAATGAGACCCAGTGTGCTAAAACAATGCAATAGAAGGTAGTAGATTTTTAAGCAGGGCTAGGTCACTTTCTATTTCCTCATTAGCATTACATGAATGACAGGAAAAAAATGAAGCCCCCTGCTCTCTGAAGCAGCCAGCACTAAGCATTTCTGTTGGGTTTTTCACTTTATTGACACATTGTGCCACGATGGAATAAAAATCCAAGTAAACCAAAGCTATGATGTCGCTCCACTTGGAATGGCTTCTTTTAGTGACTGGATATCAAGTTTTTTTGTTGTAAGATAGCGACCTTCATGTCTGTGATTGCGTGACCAGAGAGATTGAAGTGTTCTCCGACTGGTTTATGAATGTTATAATTCTTGACATCTGATTTATGTCCATTTATTCTTTTACGTAGAGATTGTCCAGTTTGACCAATGTACATGGCAGAGGGGCATTGCTGGCACATGATGGCATATATCACATTGGTGGATGTGCAGGTGAACAAGCCTCTGATAGTGTGGCTGATGTTATTAGGCCCTTTGATGGTGTCCCCTGAATAGACATGTGGGCACAGTTGGCAATGGGCTTTGTTGCAAGGATAGGTTCCTGGGTTAGTGGTTCTGTTGTGTGGTATGTGGTTGCTGGTGAGTATTTGCTTCAGGTTGGGGGGCTGTCTGTAGGCAAGGACTGGCCTGTCTCCCAAGATTTGTGAGAGTGTTGGGTCATCCTTCAGGATAGGTTGTAGATCCTTAATAATGCGTTGGAGGGGTTTTAGTTGGGGGCTGAAGGTGACGGTCAGTGGCGTTCTGTTATTTTCTTTGTTGGGCCTGTCCTGTAGTAGGTGACTTCTGGGAACTCTTCTGGCTCTATCAATGTTTCTTCACTTCCGCAGGTGGGTATTGTAGTTGTAAGAATTCTTGATAGAGATCTTGTAGGTCTCTGTCTGAGGGGTTGGAGCAAATGCGGTTGTATCGCAGAGCTTGGCTGTAGACGATGGATCGTGTGGTGTGGTCAGGGTGAAAGCTGGAGGCATGTAGGTAGGAATAGCGGTCAGTAGGTTTCCGGTATAGGGTGGTGTTTATGTGACCATTGTTTATTAGCACTGTAGTGTCCAGGAAGTGGATCTCTTGTGTGGACTGGACCAGGCTGAGGTTGATGGTGGGATGGAAATTGTTGAAATCATGGTGGAATTCCTCAAGGGCTTCTTTTCCATGGGTCCAGATGATGAAGATGTCATCAATATAGCGCAAGTAGAGTAGGGACGTTAGGGGACGAGAGCTGAGGAAGCGTTGTTCTAAGTCAGCCATAAAAATGTTGGCATACTGTGGGGCCATGCAGGTACCCATAGCAGTGCCACTGATCTGAAGGTATACATTGTCCCCAAATGTAAAATAGTTATGGGTAAGGACAAAGTCACAAAGTTCAGCCACCAGGTTAGCCGTGACATTATCGGGGATAGTGTTCTTGACGGCTTGTAGTCCATCTTTGTGTGGAATGTTGGTGTAGAGGGCTTCTACATCCATAGTGGCTAGGATGGTGTTATCAGGAAGATCACCGACGGATTGTAGTTTCCTCAGGAAGTCAGTGGTGTCTCGAAGGTAGCTGGAAGTGCTGGTAGCGTAGGGCCTCAGGAGGGAGTCTACATAGCCAGACAATCCTGCTGTCAGGGTGCCAATGCCTGAGATGATGGGGTGCCCAGGATTTCCAGGTTTATGGATCTTGGGTAGTAGATAGAATATCCCAGGTCGGGGTTCCAGGGGTGAGAGAGCCTGGATTTGTGCAGGAAATGGCCCACCTTGATTACCATGCACATTGTAGGGAGAGTGGTCACTTTGGATAAGCTATTACCAGCAGGAGAGTGAGTTTGTGTGTGTATGGGGGTGGGGGGGGGGGGTGAGAAAACCTGGATTTGTGCTGGAAATGGCCCACCTTGATTATCATGCACATTGTAGGGAGAGTGGTCGCTTTGGATAAGCTATTACCAGCAGGAGAGTGAGTTTGTGTGTGTGGTTTTTGGAGGAGGGTGCGGGGGTTAGAGAACCTGGATTTGTGCAGGAAATGGCCCACCTTGATTATCATACACATTGTGAAGAGAGTGGTCACTTTGGATGGGCTATTACCAGCAGGAGAGTGAGTTTGTGTGTGGGGGGCGGAGGGTGAGAAAACCTGGATTTGTGCTGGAAACGGCCCAACTTGATGATCACTTTAGATAAGCTATTACCAGCAGGACAGTGGGGTGGGAGGAGGTATTGTTTCATGGTCTCTGTGTGTATATAATGTCTTCTGCAGTTTCCACGGTATGCATCCGATGAAGTGAGCTGTAGCTCACAAAAGCTCATGCTGAAATAAATTGGTTAGTCTCTAAGGTGCCACAAGTACTCCTTTTCTTTTTGCGAATACAGACTAACACGGCTGTTACTCTGAGACCTACAGTGTTATATGAACATCAGTGACATCACAGATTACACTTCAAATAGTAGATGAGTGGGCAGGGCAGCTTTAGTCAGGCACCACCCTTGATAAATACTTATACTTTTTCCACCCAGATTGTAACGCCTCATATAGGCCCTGGGTCTGCAATCTGACCTATGCCGGTGGACTCCTGCTCTTGTGCAAAGCCTTGATGACAGCGTATCTCCGTAGCTCCATTGCAAAGCTGGTGTTGTGGCTGCACAATTGCTCCCCGTCTTACGACTGACTGCCAGCAGAGTAGCACTGTGGGAATTAACTCCAGAAAAAGGCCTTCTGCAGATAAGGCCACACATGATAAAGGCTTCCTTTGCTGCCTACCTGCCCCAGGAGGATGTTCTACTTAAGTCCCATTGTTTTGAACTAGCTATAAACTTACGTGCCATTGGAGTGAAGTGTGGCCTTAGAGACTGTGTGGGCTATCTGGAATTTGCTGCAGAATGACTGATTATTCAGAATGGCTGTGTCTGGGGTATTTATTGTTCCAGCATGATCCTGGGCCTGCCAGCCTGCATCTACAGCAGAAAACTCTGTCACTTCCACTGGCACTGCTGCAGCCAAGTCAGTGCAAGCTAGGACAGCATGCTGCTTCTGCCCACAGCACTCGCTGCATAAGTTTCACAGTGCCTGGTACAGCTCTCTGGAGCAGTATTTAATGCCTGTGGTATATTGTGTATGTTGCACATGTTTGTATTTTGTTTTGTCTGGATGCATCACATAATACTGCCCAATGAAGGGCTTTGCACTTGAAAATACTATAGAGGCCAATTACCAGCTGCTCCTTGAGCTGCTACCAGACTGACCTGGCACCAGGGGACGCAGTTCTGCCATGAGCACCACCACCTGAGTGTGTTGGTGCTCAAGGAGTTAAGGAGCTTGATTTCATTACTTCAGTCCATTTATTTACGTGGCAAGCTTGGAGCAGAACCCAGCTCTAACACCCAATCCAATGCTTTACCACAAGACCAAAGAATCTTCAGCTGCTACTGGAAGATGCATAGTATATGAAAAATACATAGGTGCATTTGTTCTACCTTGGATGTAACTCTTCTGATAACAGCGATGTGAGTAGTTCTTTCCTGTTACGCTGTCAGGAAAAAGAGAGGCCTGCCCAACCCTGAGCTAACATTTTCCTTTTTCAAAGCCTGTTTGTGTAAGTGGTCACACCAAAACATTTTGAAATTGTTTTTTCTGGGTAAAAATATAAAAGCAAAACATGTGATGAAATAACTATAATAACAGGAGTTAAAATATAGTTAAGAGAAAAAAAGGATTTGGCTGCTTTGGAGGATGTGTGCTTTTGATCCTCCCCTGGGGTGAGTTACAAAGTGATCTTTGGCAGGGGGGTGAAGCCTAGTGCTGAATAATTAGTATACTGCAGAGAGTGCAGTTTATTCATGAGCCTAAGAGAAGGCACTACATTGGAATAGTCTTTGAAACAACAAAAGTCTGTTTGGTCCTGTTTTTGCCCTCCCCTAGAAATTAGTATTGGATGGAAAATCTTAGTACTCTTGAGAAAGAGGAACATAATTCATTTTGACTAAAATTTGGAAAGTAAAGAAGTTCTTTGAACTTGTGGAAGTGGTACACAAGCTCGCTAGGACAACCTGCTCACAAGGGTTAACTATTTCCACATTGCAAGAGCAGCTGAACACCCCCAATTACTGCTGAGTTTAATGGGTGTTGCAGCTGCTCATTGTCATTCAAGCAGTTTCTACTGGAGACCTTATTTTTAGAGCCCTGTGACATTCTTTTTATTTTTTATAATTCTTCATTTTCCTTTATGGGAATTTGTTTTGTTTTTGTCCTGCCCCCTGCGGGGTGGAAGCCCTTGGGTGTGGGGGTTGCAGACCTTGCTTAATTTGTAATGAAAGTGGTGCTAGGGCTCAAGCAATGATTTACTTTTATAATTGATGCGGCAAGCCCAGAGGTGCTGAGGCTAGGAACTGCCAAGCCTACAAGTGCTAGGGCTCAGTCCTGGCACAAATTAAGCACTGGTTGCAGAGCAAGCCTGTCCTGCACTCACCTTACAGCTGCAGCTTTTGTCCAGTGGAGCTTGGCTGCCTGCTCTGGGCACTGTGACCTGGTGCATAGGGGAGCAGTGCTGGCCCAGGGTTGGCCCAGTCACCCCTCCATCATGCTGGGAGCAGGACCCGGCTCTGTGGCATACATTTTTTGTTGTTTTGCATTAGCAAAAAACAGAGCACTATTTATGTCCCTTAATTTCCTGTCCTAAGGTGTTGCATGCTGTTACTCTTGATTCCCTGTGAAAGAAGTGGCAGCTTCGGGGGGGAGGAAAACAAAAACACACAGCATACAAACCAGAGACACTTTCCTTTTCATGCTCCTCTACTTGCAGTGTCACCTCAGAGATATCACCAAGCTGTGTGCACAACAAGAGCATATTTGACCATGCTGCTTGTACTCAAAGTGGTTCAGTGGCAGTGTGAAGGTGGGAGCTCTTGTGAGGTCTCCAGGTAACTCAGTTCCCAGTGGTTTGGTATAATCTGACCTGCTGCAGCCTTGCTTAATTCCTTCCACACCCATCTAACAACTGAAAACTGCAGCCTGTGATTGGGCTTAAGCAAACACACCTCTTGCTCTTGCTGAACCGACTGTGGTGGTTTTGGGGAATCACTGTGCTTTTACCAGTGGGTTGCTTGGGCTGGGTGCTGCAGAATGAATAGTATGTAAGGATCCAAGCATCTGCTGCTGAAAGGATGGCCTCTTGCTTATGGACAAAATATTCCCCAGTGTTAATAAGCCCTTCTGAAGGCTGCTCTAGCTTGCGCCAGCTGCCAGCAGGAGCCAGGGATCGCTGGGTTACCTAGCTGCTGTGGGAGGAGAGAAGGATAGAGCATGGATTTGCCATCTGAGCCCCCCACATGCCTAGGAAGTCCTTGCAAGGTCAGCTGCTCTAATTCAGTGGAGATGTTTCTTCCATCTGAAACCAAGCTGTTAAGGATAGCTGCTTTTTAGTTATTGCTGGTGCTGACTATAATGTGAAATGATTTGCACTGTTCCCTTAAATAGTATTCCAAGCAGGCTGTTTACTGAGGAAATGTTGCCCTTGTCATCCACATCAGAAAGCCCCACCCAGTGCAGTGCAAGCAAGTCCTCTGTATCTTTGCTGAGGAAAGCCCCAGGCATTGAATAGCTGGGGTGATGCAGGACAATTGTGAGGCAGGAGTTAGTACAGAGCCACTCTAGATCATGAGCAGAATATTATTTTTACAGCAACAGGCATTGAGGAATCATAATACGTATTCAGCACTCAGGTCCCAGTTGCAAGGGAATTCCCTGTGGGTTCATGTAGAAAATATACGAGATCTTCTAGTGAATAAGAGAGCAAATTTGGCTTTAGCAAGTTTGTTCTTCTTTACATAGTTAAAAAACCAAAACTTAAACCAAAGAGTCAAACATGCAGAACCAATATTTTTAGGATGAGCCTCAAGGCTCAGTAGAGATTGGCCCTCCGTGCTATAGTTGCCTTCTCTGTTCCTTGTGTTTTTTGTTTTTTTTTTAAATATCCCCCATTAAATGAAAGATAGGCTCTGCAGCAGCAAAGAACCCATGTCTGAGTGGCAGCCAGATTTCCCACTTGGCTACTCAAATACCCATTCTCCAGGGTTGATCTTACTGGGGTGCCCTCACACACTTGTAAGCTGCATCCGGTCCGCAGTATGATCACTGTGGCGTACACTGTGTGTTGTCCAGGCAGTACCCTCTAGAAGCTTAGTACGTCTTTAATTGACTGCAGCTCTCTAGAGCCTTTCATTTCACTTTACTCACACCTCAGATGAGTCACTCTTACCTTTCATTCTTTTGCCTTTCTAGCAAGCTGCTACAGTACTAGTTTTGTTAACTTCATTATATGGCTATTGACTTGGGAGATCTGAAGCTGTGGCTTTCAACATTCCATGAACTTCAGCTCTGTTTTCCTGTCATTTTGCTTGGAAAGCCTCCAACACATTCAGCAAGTCACATGCCCCAGAGCTTACATGTCTTTGCATTGCTCAACAAATGGAATGTTTCTCTTCGCTCTCAAAAGCTTCAGGGCCACCCCTCACACTGCGGCAGAAAAAAGAAAGGTTACCCCCCCGTCCACATCAACCAGAAAAGCAGCTCATTTTCATGCCTCAGAGTCTCTTTAAATAAGTGCCAAAAATGTCTCCCAACTCTCTCAATGGCTGGATGCCAATTAGTCACTCAGTCTCCACTTCACTTGTCACCCCCCTTGCTCCAGGGTCCATTGAAACAGGCATAAACTTCTCTGAGTGCCCAGACTTTACTTCCTGGCCCTGGTACCTTCCCTGGCCTGACAACTCTTCTACCTGCAGCTCTCCTATAGCTTGTCTTTCTGGTCTTACAGCTCTTGCACCCACTTTAGTCCAGGTGTAGTCAGCTGGCTCTAGTCCTCGCTGCTTTAGCTCATAGTTTGTGTGCGGATCTAGCTGTCACCATTGTAACATTATGTACACCTTCCAGTGCTCTTCTGAAAGCACTGCAGTGGGTCAGCTGCCTAGTTCAACATCTGGCAATACTTCCCCAAAACTGCTGCAAAATGGGGCATTTGCACTGGAGTTGGATGGGTAGGTAACCCCCTCAGCAAGAGCAGTGTCATTGCATAGGAGCCACCAGCAAGTGCTGCAGGAAGATCTCCTCCAAAAAACAAACCTGGATACTTTCTCCCTCAAGGTCAGTATTTGTGATTAACGTAGGCCCTAGTTATGTTCAGTTGTCATGCAATTAACACACAGAACCTGCACTCTGCTTCTCGTCCCTCTTTAAAATTCTGTAATCAAGCCAGCAGTAGGATTTGTTTAATTCCAAAACAGCAAGCCATTTCTAAATGGAGCAAACATAGGATCAAGCCAAAACAAAAACAAAAATTAACAGAAAGCTAGTCATGTGAAAAATACGGGTGATATTGTATTAGTACGAACCCTGCTGTAAAGCCTGTGTGTTCACAGGGCTGGGAACCAGGAATCCCCAGGCTCTGAACACCCTCCCTTTCTGTGGTCTTAGCCAAGTCACAACTCGCTGGTCAGACAATTAAAAGAAACACGAGTTTTCTGAAATTTCCTGCCCAGCAATGGCTGCAATCTGCTCTGCTTGTAATACTTACCCAAATAAGTGTGTTGCCAGGGCTACTCAGCCTTTCTCTGAACAGTCTCCTCCTTGCTGCCACGAGTTTAGATCCACGCGTGGTCGTGAGCACAGGAGACCCGTTGTGAGCACGGCTCCTAGTGTTTTGTGCACTGTGTATCAAACTCCTGTCTACACTAATGTGCCTACCGATGGTGCTGAATCGGAGTTAGCAGCAGTGAGAAATTTTATAGAAAAAAGCCAAAAAAGGCCTAGTGTAGATAAGCACTCGTAGCACATGTAGCATTGAATTTCCATAGAGCTCTCAAATGTAAAGTATATTTCAACCCCAGTATCTTGTTTAGATTCACAGAAATATTAGTGACTGAGACACTAAATCATCAGCCCTTTCCTTAGTGTCTTACAGTTTATTTTTTGCCCACTAACTTTTATTCTCGCCAGTCTCGGGGAAGGGGGAGGAGGGCAGAATAGGTGGATTGTTTCAGCAGTCCAGGAAAGGGCATGCACTGCAGTACACATTTTACAAGCAGTTTGGGTTCCATGTCAGTTGGCTGCCGCAGTTTAGAGGGGGAACTTTTCTGAATCAAAGACGTCTGTTAAGTATAAGCCCCTTTCACTACAGACTCAATCAGTCCATACAGTGATTAGGTCCCATGAACTGCAGCACATGTCTATACATGGGAGGAGGGAAAGCTGATCTCAGAAGGGGAAAAAAAAAAAAATTAAAAACTGGAATCTCTTTCTGGAGTCAGTTATTAAGGACTCAGCTGAAGGCACTGAGAGCTTTGTCTGACCAGGGCATACAACATCAGGCCTTATATTAGGGAAGTTTGGGGCTTCTGTTCTGGGCTTTTGTATTTGATATATGTAATTAATTACTTAGTTTGGTTTGTTTGTGACGCTATACTCACTTATGGGAGAGAGGCTTTATAAATGCACATGCCACTGTTCACAATTATGAACTAGAATTTGAAGAGGGATGGGAAAAAATAGGACTCAATGTTCTTTATTACTCTAAAAACCAGAAACGTTTGTTTTGGTCATGAGGTTTGTTGGCCTTTCCTGCACCATCTCCTCTCCCTGCCCCAGAAAATACCACTTCAATTACTGCAAGGGACAGCAAGAGTCTTGGGGAAACAGTCTGCTGAGAAAGAATGAAATAAACAGAAAGGAAGCTGCAGACTTGGATATTTTTCAGTAATATTCACTTTCAAGTAGTAAATAGAAAACCCGGATGTTCAGTTCATGACTGAAGAGTTGCTGCTGAATTCACCCTAGACTGGATGTGTTTGGATCAAAGCATACGACCTAATGCTTGTTTTTTTCTTAAATAACAGCACATTGACTGGGTCAATTTTTCCCCCTCCTTGGCCATATCTTTATTCACAATCAGTTGAATACTACAAACTGCCTGGACATTAGTAGTATATTAAAAAAAGGAAAAAATTAAATCCATGAGAATAATTACTTTGAACTAATTTAAAAAAAACCAAACACCCCAACCTGGTCATTTGGCATGCAATTCAGTGTTTAGATAGACTGGACTATGGTAAGGAAAAAAATTATGTTGAAAATTACTTTTAACTAAATTCTTGCTTGAGACTATAAAATACACAATATAAAATACGCAAAAAAGGTAGCAACTGACCTTTTGTTGTACAGTTATTTGCTGCAATACAATTGCTGTTGTCTAATTTTTGCTGATAGTAAATGGTTTTAGTTACACATGAGACGAAGAAAGACTATTTGAATAGACAGTCTCTCACTTGAGATTAACTTTAATGTCAAAGTTCAATTCAAATTAAGCACATACTTTTATGCCCTGAACCTGAAAACACTCACATGTTGATAACTCTGAAGCCAGCAGGACTGCTCACGCTTGAAGTTATGCAAGTATGTTTGCAGCAAAGGCTTGGGGCCTCAACGAGCAAGTGAGTCACTGGGCATTGAGTATGTTCAGCACCTCAGAATCTGACTTTAGTTTTGACCATCCACCCATCCCTTCACCACCTCTTGTCATAGCTCTACCGCTGTGTGCTACATCACCCACCAGGCTGGGGTTCTTCCATCCCTGGGGCTGTGGAATAGAAATCTGGCTGGGTTACTGATTTTGAGACCTGTAAATAATATATATGCATGGGGTGAGTCTGCTGAGTTGAGCCAGCCTTCTCTTTCTCACCTCACCCCTAAGATAAACCTTAACTCCCCCATTACCTTCTGTCATCACAAAGGCTGTTCGCTGGCTGAGAGGGATGACTTCTCCAGTGCTGTACTAATGATGCTCCTGAGAAGTCAGCAGGGTCAGAGCCACACAAGACTTCCCCGTTCCTGAGATCACCATTTCCCCAAGGCTCCCAGCTTCAGGCAACTTGGGGAGCAAAAGGCAGTCTAAAAGTCTAACCCAGGTCTCCTGCTGGTTATTTTTCAGTATCTTACTGTACTGAGGTCAAAGGGCACCAGCCCAGGCTTCCATGTACTTTGGATTTTAGTTCTATCATTTTATATGTATTCAGTGCTCATGAGAAATCCTAGCCTTGGAGGCGGAAGTTCTCTCTCCCCTACAGAGGAGGTACACCACAGGCAGTAGCAGCACAAGCTGCCGCATCAATGGGCCTCTAATACCAACACAAAGGTCCACCCCAGGTGAGTAGTATATTGGAGACAACAATAATACTTAGCTCTTGTACAGAGATCAGTAGATCTCAAAGCTCTTAGCAAAAGACGTTATTAGCAGCCCCGTTTTACAAATAGGGAAACGGGCACAGAGAGGGGAAGTGACTTGCCCATGGTCACCCAGCAGGCCATTGGCAGAGCAGGTAACAAAACCTTGGTTTACTGGTTCCCAGTCCAGTGCTCTGCCCACTAGACCACCCTACCTTGATGTAGGCCATGCCCTGCGAGTGTAATATGACAATAAATCAGTCTCTAGTGATTTAAGAGAACTAGTAATCAGGAAAACACATGAAAGGAAACAAGATAAAGAGGGGCTAAATTTCACCCTCCAATGTACGCTCACCACTGAAAATACTGAGGGCTATGCGTGGGTCAGAATTTGGCTCCTCAAGCTTTAAGCCAAGGGTAAGAAGGTCAGCTATGGAAAGATGACCAAGATACTTCTGAGGCATAAAATTCTGCGTCTGCCGGCCACCGTTCCACTTTGTCATCATCGGATTTATCACTGTCATCACCACTAGATGGTTCATAACCAGTCATGGAAGAGTCAATCTGCTCCGGCTGCTTCTGGTCACCTTCTGCTTCCTTCTTCTTTTCTGCCATCAACTGCCTGTAGCATAGGCTACAGACCCTCAGCGGCTTGGGGGACAAGCGTGGCATCAGAAATCTCTGTCTGGAGCAGTCCCCGCACACAACGAAGCCACACTTCCGACAGTGATGCCTGCGAGTGAGCGTGGAGAACTTGGTCTGTGTGCAGCGCATACAGATATCAGTGGCCTTGTCGGGTATCCAGGGGGCAGCATGCTCCATGGAGGGCTGCCTGCCTGTCTTTGTCAGCAGATGCCTAATGCATTCCTCAAGGTGACTAAGCCATTCTTTCCTTTCTGTGAGGGAGGCTGCAGAAACGACAAAGGACTTCTTCAAAGTTTTAATCATCCATCGATTCTTCATTTGTAAGGTATCCGGCAGTGTCTCTAAGGTGACATCTTCAAGAGGTATGATGTGTTGGGAATTGTATTTCCTTTTGTTTATCACTATGCTCCCATACACAAGGATATCATTGAAAAGAAAGAATACCCGAGGCTTAGGCTTCTTGCGGCATTCTTTGGTCAAAATTCCTTCACCCAAAAGGACCCTTCCCGGCACAGCTAAGGGTTGTCCAGATGCCCCAAAGCAGTTTTCCACGGAAGCAATGCGTTGGCTGTTAATTTCAGTGTTAACCAGATGGTCCATCATCTCCTTCATTCACCCTGGGGGGAGGAGGAAATAAAGTAATAACTGTGTTCAGCAAACAACTGAATCAATCCTAGCTTCCAAAATGAACAGCAAATTTAAACAGCAGTAAGTAGTTTTTCAAAGAGCCAGGAGATGAGTTTAAGTTTTCCGGGTGGTACTACCCAGCAATGACTTATTAAAGCACTCTTCAACATGAAAAGGAAAACCCACTGAAGTGTCTGATATATTTTGTAGCAGGCTGATACTGACTATTCTCAGGAATCAGAATTCAGTTACCCATACTTCAGTTACCTTCTATCACATACTGGATAAGGTATAAAACTCTGTATTGTGGCTACAGTTATACCAGGATAAAAGTACTTATGCCAGTGTAGTTTATTCCCATTCATATAGATTCCAAAGGGACCTGTGACCATCAGAGCCCCCTCCATGCCCACTAGCAAAGGGTTCACTGCCCATGCAACAGCGACTTGTATCAAGCCTGAAACTCACCTCACTTAACTCATTGCTCTCATGATACACAATGTTCTTTATAGATTAGTAAGATATCAAAGGAAATCCAGTGACACACTGGTCATTAATATCATTGTGCAACATGTGTGTTAACACTCCATAGCAAATCATGGATACTTACAGACTTTAAAACCATAAAATCAACAACAAAAAGGGAAAAAAACAGGTTTTCTTCCAGATAATTATCTTCCCTCCTGGCTCCCTTCTCTAATGTAAACTGCATACCTTGTGTGCAACATCAGCTGAGCCAACAGTGCATTCAGTCTCTTTGAGACAGCAGACGTGGTAATTTCTGTTAGTGTCCAGGGACAGGATACTGCAAAGGGGGTTCGGGAACTGGGGACACCAAGTGCTCCCTGCAAGGCAAAGTAAGGGTAGGGAGAGTCCTACGGAGTTTGCTTGGCTGGCTGGGAGCTGTCACACAGTTTAGCACCAACAAAGCCTTCTTTTCTAAACATCCAATCTTCATTTAAAAATGGTCAATGATGGAGAATCCACCATGACCCTTGGTATATTGTTCCAATGGTTTATTACTCTCTGTTAAAAAAAAAAAATAAAAATGTACCGCTTAATTGCAGTCTGAATTTGTCTAGCTTCAACTTCCAGCCACTGGATTGTTATCTTTCTCTGCTAGATTGAAGAGCCAATTATTAAATATTTGTTCCTCATGTAGGTGCGAATGGACTGTAATCAAGTCACCTTTTAACCTTGTCTTTGTTAAGCTAAATACACTGAGCTGCTTGAGTCTATTACTATAAAGCATGTTTTCTAATCCTCTGATCATTCTCATGGCTCTTCTCTGAACCCTTTCCAATTGATCAACATCCTGCTTGAATTGTGGGCACCAGAACAGGACACACTATTCCAGCAGCAGTTGCACCCGTGCCAAATACCGAAGTAAAATAACCTCTCTATTCCTTCTCAAGATCCTTCAGTTTATGCACCCCCGCATTGCATTAGTTCTTTTGGCTAAAGCATCATAGGGGGTGCTCATGTTCAGCTTATTATCCACCACAACCCCCAAACCTTTTTCAGAGTCACCACTTCCCAGGATAGAGTCCCCCCATCCTGGAAGTATGAACTGCATTGTTTGTTCCTGGATGTATAAGTTTACGTTTGATCCTATTAAAATGCATATTATTTGCACCTAGTTTTCCAAGAGCTCCAGATTGCTCTAATCAGTGATCTTTCCTCGTCATTAGTTACCACGTCCCCCAATTTGTGTGTCCTGTTCAAAGTTTATCTGTGATGATTTTATATTTTCTTCCAGGTCATTGATAAAAATGTTAAATAGCATAGGGCCAAGAACCCATCACTGCGGGACCCCACTGGAAACACACCAGCTCGAGGATGAGTCCCCATTCACTTAAAATTACATGTTGAGACCAAGTAGTTGGTCAGGCTTTAATCCATTTAATGTGCATCATGTTTAGTGTTGTTTGTTGTTGTTTTTTAAATCAAAATGTCGTATAGTACCAAGTCAAAAATACCTTACAGAGTTCTAAGTACAGTACATCAGCACTATTATCTTTACCAACCAAACTTGTAATCTCATCAAAATAAGATAAAATTAGTTTGACTAGATCTATTTTCCATAAACCCAGATTGAATTAATTGCATTACTGTCCTTCAATTCCTTATTAATAGAGTCCCATATCAAGCTGCTCCATTATCTTGCCTGGCACTGATGTCAGACTGATAAACCTATAATTACCGTTTTTATCCTTTTTAAAAATTGGCACAATAGTTCTTCTAATTTCCCCAATGCTCTGACTTATTGAAAAATCAACATTAATTGTCCACTGAGCTCAGACAGTTCTTTTAAAACTCTTGGATAAAAGTTTTCTGGACTGGTTGATTTGAAACTATGTCTAACTTCGGTAGCTTCTGATGAGCATCCTCCAGAGATTCTAGTGGAATGGAAAGTGTTATCACTATACGATGAGACTGCATCAAGCTTTTCCCCCAAAATACGTAACAGAAATATTTACTGAAGAAGGGTTTTAGAGTAGCAGCCATATTAGTCTGTAGCGACAAAAAGAGTACTTGTGGCACCTTAGAGACTAACAAATTTATTTGAGCATAAGCTTTTGTGAGCTGCAGCTCACTTCATTGGATGCATGTAGTGGAAAATATAGCGGGGAGATTTTATATACACAGAGAACATGAAACAATGGGTGTTACCATACACACTGTAAGGAGAGTGATCAGGTAAGGTGAGCTATTACCAGCAGGAGAGAGAGAGAGAAAAAAAACCCAAAGCCTTTTGTAGTGTTAATCAAGGTGGGCCATTTCCAGCAGTTGACAAGAATGTGTGAACAGTAGTAGGGGGGGGAAATAAACATGGGGAAATAGTTTTACTTTGTGTAAGGACCCATCCACTCCCAGCCTTTATTCGAGCCTAATTTAATGGTGTCCAGTTTGCAAATTAATTCCAATTCAGCAGTCTCTCGTTGGAGTCTGTTTTTGAAGTTTTTTTGTTGAAGAATTGCCACTTTTAGGTCTGTAATCGAGTGACCAGAGAGATTGAAGTGTTCTCCGACTGGTTTTGAATGTTATAATTCTTGACATCTGATTTGTGTCCATTTATTCTTTTACGTTGCTGGCCACTCTGCCATGTACATTGGCCAAACCGGACAGTCTCTACAGAACACTTCAATCTCTCTGGTCTTGAATAAAGACTGGGAGCGGATGTGTCATTAAACAAAGTAAGGTTTCAGAGTAACAGCCGTGTTAGTCTGTATTCGCAAAAAGAAAAGGAGTACTTGTGGCACCTTAATAAATTGGTTAGTCTCTAAGGTGCCACAAGGACTCCTTTTCTTTAAACAAAGTAAAACTATTTCCCCATGTTCCGCCCCCCCCCTACTGTTCCTCACACATTCTTGTCAACTGCTGGAAATGGCCCACCTTGATTAACACTACAAAAGGCTTTGGGTTTTTTTTTTCTCTCTCTCTCTCTCCTGCTGGTAATAGCTCACCTTACCTGATCACTCTCCTTATAGTGTGTATGGTAACACCCATTGTTTCATGTTCTCTGTGTAAATAAAATCTCCCCACTGTATTTTCCACTGCATGCATCCAATGAAGTGAGCTGTAGCTCACGAAAGCTTATGCTCGAATAAATGCGTTAGTCTCTAAGGTGCCACAAGTCCTCCTGTTCTTTTTACTGAAGAAGGGGAATTAGCTAAACTGCTCTAAGGCACCTTTATACTGGCAAAACTGCATCCACGTTAGGAGTCGTACCAGGATAACTATATCGGTGTTAAAAACAGAAAAACTACACCCCTAACCAACAATTATATTGATACAAAAAACTGTGTGGAGACCAGTCCGTAGAAGTCAATACAATCTTACAATGCCTTTTTAAATGTCACTCCTGAAAGGTGCTTGATAGACAGGCATAAAAACTAGAGCTCTGTCTGTACAGCAGGGCTGGCTCTGGCAACCCGCTCATCACTGCACCCCTACCCTAAAAGGGGTTGCCTTTGCAGGTGTGTCCACACTAGCGCTTTTTTTTTAAACCTGTTATTAGCAACTGGTTCAGTTGTACTAAGTGCTAGTGTAAACAGAGTGCAATTGTTTTTACCACCATCTACACTCGCATTTATTGCTAACACCAGTGCAGCTGCACTCCCTGCTGCTAATGGGTGGAAAGTCTGCTAGTGCAGCGATCTAAGTGCAGTCTCCACACCCACTCAATTCTTAGCC
Source organism: Eretmochelys imbricata (assembly GCF_965152235.1). Classification (NCBI taxonomy): domain Eukaryota; kingdom Metazoa; phylum Chordata; order Testudines; family Cheloniidae; genus Eretmochelys; species Eretmochelys imbricata. Next base: position 21,010,455 of record NC_135583.1, on the reverse strand, counting down.
TCTCTGATGAGACTACCAACTAAGGCTGCATAGACAAACTTTCCTCTAGGCACTGGAATGAAACAATTAATTGAATTCAAGGATACCGCTCACCACCCAGATGGTAACAGCTCTGATCACTGCAAACCCAGGCTGGAACCGAAGCAGAATTCCAGAAGTGGAAGGCTGCATGCTCTATTATCAATTCTCTGAGCTATCCCCTGTGAGCCTCCTCTTATTGGACTGACAAGACTGAAAAAAAAAAAAACCCCAAACAAGCCAGCCCACACAACCCAACCCCTGCATTTATCACACCAAGTGTTCCTTTTGTTATTTGTGTTTCCAGTTAAAGACACGTCATTCTGAAAACTTTCTGAATAGTACTAAAGGAACTAGATCACAGCATACTCATTCCTCCCTCTCATCTCCACAACGCTACTCCCCTGTTCAACATTTTTTTATTTTAAAAGTACCAGGTTACATGATGTGAAAGTAACTCCTTTAAGTCCCTAATTTGGTGTCAATTAAATACCTTCATGCTCATGACGTAAAATCTTCCTCCACTTACACATTTAAAATGCTGTTTGTGTTACTGGTATTGGCCCCAAGACTCTGGGTCTAGGTGTAATAATCCACAAGAAACCTCATAAGAAACTGAATCACTTCCTTTTAGACAGCAGTAGCTCAGAGTTCACAGGGGATGTGCATAGGTCTTTGTTTGTTAGCGTTTCTTATAATGGCTAATACAAAACTACTTGTTATCTCAAAAACTTAGCTTTCAAAAGATCTAAAAGCCACACAGTGCTTAGACTTCTTAGCGTCAGTGATGGAGACTACATGGAGAAAATTCTAGACAATTTACATTCATAGGGCATTTTTCATCTCAACACACCCTTTCGGGGTAGTGATAGGGAAAACACAACCACCTCCAGAGTAGTAGCTTAAACATCATATAGTGACACTAAGCAGTTTCTAAAAACAGCAGCAGCCAATCAAAATTACTGGAGACAATGAATTTAGAATGTGGCCAGAAGACTGCTATTAATAACCATATAATTTACAGGAACCTTAGGGCCAAGTTTTCAAAAGAGCTCAGCTCCCACTTAGGAACCTAGATGAAGTGGCTGTATTTTCCAAGCACCCATCAGTTGTCATTGAGTAAAATGGGCATCCTTGGGTGCTGAATCTGCCTGACCACAAATGATCAGGGCCATGTCTTTAGCAGACATGTAAATACAGTGCCTTTAGCAGCAAGGTGCCCAAGGCATTGGCTTCTGTATGAATTTAGAGGGAAAGCCAACATTTCTTCTGGAGCACCTGTGTTTTCCTTGGCAATCTTTCTTCCTAATAAATGATGGAACCACAACAGCTACTTTTTGCGTGTTGTTGGGATTATGTCCCACACAGGCATAATGAGGCGAATGCAAGCTATAAGCAACCAAAAAAAGGACAAACCCCTGACCTCCCTTGAATTCAGGGAAGGCCCTAATGACCCTCTGACTCACTTCTGTCAGGATGTACAGTATTTCTTCAAGGCTATGAGACAATAGATTTGATGGATTCAGACTGCATTAAGCACATCTATTCATTAATGTGTAGTGTAGTCTAAATCCAACTGCAACCTCTACCATACACTGATGAATGAGGGAAAGTAGCACAAAAATAGCAGAGATTTTATTCACTCTTCCTCTGAAGGTTACACAGGAAAATATCTGTCTGTCATTGGAAAGTTTCTCTGAAAAATAAAATATTAGCAGACCATGACTTCTGCTCTGTGAAGTTTAAACCAAGGAAAAAGAGCAATAATTGTGTCAGGGATGTTTAATGGGATACAAATGCCACCAGGCCCATCCCACTAAGAACACAGCTGAAACTCCACACCCATCTACTCCACTCCCACATAACACAGTTGTGCATCCATTTCCATATAAGAGTGTTGCGGGAGGCAGCCTTTCCTAGTTATTTCATGGTGGTGCTCATGAGCGATATTAGAATGGGACTTACAAGCACCTTATGCCAGAAGGCCTAAAGGAGCAACATTTTCTTAAGTAATGTTCTAGAGACATTTTCCTTTAAATAAAGGTATTTTGAATGTTGCATTATGGGAATAACTGTCTTCCCCTTGTGTTGGGGAGAGTGGAAAGACAGTCTCAGTGTCACCGCTTAGCTGGTTGGAGCAGATGAGACTCCTCCAGCCTAGGTGGTTATCCTGCAGGCATAACAATGCCAGGATTTAACTTCTGCACTTCCCATTACAGCGAGTCTACAATCATTTTTCTCCCTCCTGCCTACACAGACATTGCACAATAAATGGATGAAAGGTTTAAACAGAAGAATGATTGCGCACAGAGGGCACAGCATGGCCCTCGGATAAATGCCATGTACACTGATTTTCCAGATCTGGAGTCTTGCCTGCTTTTGGACACGTACAAACAAAACCTTAGGAGAGGAGCTTTGAGCACAAAGGAGATAAGAAAGACACAATGATACCCAGCCAAAAGAGAAATAGAAGTAATAGAGGAGAGACTGAAACAAGGGCAGATTGGTGTGGGGGAATTCAGGAATTTTGGGATTATCAATGCAGAATTGGATAGGTTTTACAGAGATTCTTAATCCTGTTTATGGCAATCTCACTGCATGGTAATATAAGAGCTTGACTCCTGGGTTCTATTCCCAGCTCTGCAACTGACTCACCATGTGATCACCTCCTCTCTTTCCCATGTTACTTATCTGTACAATAGGTAAAATAAGCCTTAGATCTCTCAGAGGGACTCTGTGAGACTATTAGGGTATAAAGTGATTTTAAAAGGGTTGAGTATGTGTAGTGTGTTTAGTAGCTAATTCGAAAGGTGGAGCAGGGTTCAGGACAATGCTCTGGTGAGAATCCCACCACGCCCCATTCTTTCCCAGATGTTGTGGGGTTGGCTGGCTTCTCATTAGGCATTGGTCCTGGACAGTGGAACCCCAATCTTCCATATTAGTCTGTGACTTTTAGGTCAATCCTCTATTTTAGAAGAATGGTAAAGTTTTGTAGTGAGTGGGAGTGCATGGATGGTCAGGAAAGAGACACAGGGAGAATTCTATATACTTCCTAAACTTCTAAATAAACTGACAATGTAATCCCAGATTAAGGATATGCCGCCAGAAGACACAGGGTAAATTTTCATAAACACCTTACTGCAAGTCAGTGGGACTTAGGCTCCTAAATCGTTTAGGAAAATTTTTAACTATCATGCTTATTTTGGCTCTTACACAGCACAGAACACTTGCAAATTTTGTTACACCAGAACAATGGGACAACAGACTGCGTGTAAACACCCTTTCCACTCCCAAATGAGAGAAAAACTAAAGGAACTACCTGTCCAGTGGCTTGGATCTGGGGATTATATTCTTGTACCCAGTACCCTAACCTGTTACTTTTTGAAAGAAGAACTATTAATTACCCAAGTGGGGGGGAATCCTCCAAACCACTGCTTGTTAGTGTGTTGCCAGTATGGGGTCAGATGGGCAAAACAGTTTTATTACATATCCCTGGTGTCCCATGATCCCACCCATGGATTTCTGCCTCTACAGTAAAATTTGCTCTGATTTAATCAGTTCAAAAATATGAGAAGTTCACTTCCCACCTTACTCCCCAAGGAATAAATGGTTTATTAAAGTGAGTGTATACTTCTCAGATAAATGGTAATTTACAGTTTGTTTATGGATTATGCATCAGGTTGCAAAACCAATTTTTCTTTAATAACATTGTGATTAATTTAAAATGTTATTTAGTTTTCTGTACAAATGGAAGGCACTGCATGAATTTAGGGCTTTTCTTACTGGTAAATAAAACAGACTTCTGGGAATATGCAATATTGTATTCCCTCCCCCCCACCCATGAAGTGAGACACCATAATTTAGGAATAATAAAGTAACAAGCAAATTAAAAAGTCAGGATGTAATTTCTGATCCAGCCTATTAATTTGGGAAAATATATCATTTTTGTTCTGCTTGTATCGAAGTCTGCTCAGAGACATCACATTAGTTATTAAATGAAATGCTAAATCACTACAGTATATTTACCAATAAACAGTAAAATGTGGGCATGAATATACATACATAAACACACAGGTGCCAGTCGTGATGGTGGGTTTGTGTAATGTGGTCACCGGTCCATCAACTCATTACAAATAGCCATCAAACGGTAAAAACTTTCTCTCATTACAGAACAAGCCCCAACTGGTGGGAATAGCCATGTGAGAGAAGTATTGTGTACACACAGATTTGTAGGAGGAAGGAAAGGAAAGAAACAGAACGAAGGCACAGCCAAAGCAAAAACGGTGTGGGATGGTTGCATACTAGTCTAATTTCCCTGGCATTTGACAAACACCTTTTTTTTTTTGGTATTCAACTTGCTCTATAGCTAGTTAATATATATTAGCTAATGAATACTGGTGAAATACACTGAACTCTTTGTTTCCACAATTCGATCATTTGGAGTAGTAAATTATATATTAAAAAATTAAATACTGTAGTTGATTAACGTGACAATTAAACACAGTGCACAGCTGTTTCAGTCCTTTAAACTGAAAGGGAGCATGGCTTTGGCGAATACTGCCTCAGGAACAGTGCAGCCAGGGGTGAAAATAACTTAAAGAACTTACCGGTACTCTGGAGTCCTGAGCAGGGGGCATGGCTCTTGACTGGAAGAGGCATGGCATCAACTGGAAGAGGCGGGGCCTTTAAATACCCAGGCCCTTTAAATCAAGAATTAAAGGCCCAAGGGCTCCGGCTGCAGCTGGGAGCCCTGGGACCTTTAAATCACCCCCAGAACTACCAGCTGTACAGGCAGCTGGGAGCCCCGGGGCAATTTAAAGGGCCCCAGGCTCTGGCCGCCACTACCGCAGCAGAGCTCCAGGCCCTTTAAATCACCGCCGGAGCCCTGCCACCGCTACCCCAGGGCTCCAGCAGCGGGGCTCAGGTGGCCGCTTTGAAGGGCCCGGGGCTCCCCGCAGCGGCCGGAGCCCCGGGCTCTTTAAAGCACAGCCAGAGCCCTGCTGCCGCTACCCTGGGGCTCCAGCTGCTGCAGGGAGCCCGGGACCCTTTAAAGCGCCAGCCTGGGGAAGCCGGTGCGGCCCGGCACGGCGCACTGGCTCTTGCCGGTACACTGTACCGGCTTTCTTTCACCTCTGAGTGCAGCACAGGTATTTTTCACCCTGATTAAAAATGTTGAGCACAGTTTTCAAGCCTATCTATACACAATGACTTACGCAACCTTTAAGTGTTAACCACAGAGGCCTGGTGGGTTTCCTATGGAGAAGTAGAAGCCTCAGCAATGGCACCTCCCCCCAGGTGCTGTAATCAGCTGTGAGTGCAGGCAGGGGATACTCCAAGTGCTTTGGGGAGTCCATGAGAGTTACCACACAGCCACTGCCCACTCAGAGACCTCCATGTCATCACTGATATCCTTCCAGTAAAGAGACCTGGGCATGTCTCCCTCTGGAACCCTTCAACAGAGCACCAGCTGGAATCAGGCTACCTTGGCGTGTGATCTTGTCACTAGCTAATGTGACTGCAGCTGATGAAGGTGTAAGTACCTTCATGGGGAGAAAATACTTGGGACTAAAGGACTCCTAACTTAGTGGAGAAAGGCATGAATGGCTGGAACTTAAAGCCAGACAAGTTCAAATAAGAAATAAGGCACACGTTTTTAACAGTGAGGTGATCAACCGCTAGAACAAAGCACGAAGGGAAGGAGTGCAGACTCTCTCAATTTCTTGAAATCTTCAGATCAAGCCTGGATCCGTTTCCAGAAGATACGCTTTAGTCAGACACAAATTATTGGGCTCACTACAGGAGTAACTGGGTAAAGTTCTATGGCCTGTGGTATACAGATCACACTAGACAACCTAATGGTCTCTTCTGGCCTTAAAAATCTAATCAGATCTAATCTTCTGTATGTAACATCAAGGCTGCAGGAAGTGTTGCTAGTAATCAGTAGTTAGCACTCTTCTTTTTTATCTTGGTATTAAACATATGCCCCAGGATGGTATTACAAACTGCTAAGTTACAGAGATGCACACTCTGCAAGAGTAGAGAGATGGAAGGCCATAACTGCAAGTGAAAAAGTAATGTTAATTGCTGACACAGATCAGTTGTTCATGAATACAAACAGAAAGCTGGAGTCCATTTGCATGAACAAATACACAGTTTGCTTGGGTAAACCCAGCAACTGTGCAGGCCAATCAAGCATAAAGCTGTTTTTGAAGGAAAAAAAAATCAAAATATAACTGTAGATGTTGCAATTAAACAGTTTCCTGGTTTCACCTCAAAGCATTTCAAACTATATTGGTTCAGTTATAATACTGATTTCCTGAGTTCCACACAGACCCTGGTCTCCCAGCACCTGAAAGCTGTCTGTGCAGATCACAATGCCACATAAAATGCATGATGCATAATTCCTTAGATGGCAAAAAGTTACAAAATTTGCAATTGATATTGAAACATGGTCATGTATTTTAGCAGGACTAAGCCTATTTTTCCAGAAGGAAAAAAAAAAAAAAGATAGTAAATACTTAGCATATATATAGCTCTTGTTAATCAGGGATCTTAAAGTGCCTTACAAACATGTGAATTAGGTGAGTATTACTATACCATTTAACAGATGAGTACATCACTGCTAATCATATACATTAAGAAAAGAGATTAGAAACAGTGCAATCACATTACAGAGGAGTTATAGAAGGATTATTATTACTGTTATGATTCAGTATTTGTAAAGCACCAACAACATGCTCAGTGTTGTAGAAGACACAAATACAAAGAGTTTACTGTCTAAAGGATAGTGAGCAGAAAAACAAAGGAAGTCCCAGGAGCTATGCTGGACTAAATCATACCCTGAAGGATTCTTGAGCATTTACTGTTATGAATTTTCTCTGCTTAACACTGTTTAAAATGCACTCTGTGCTTCATATTACTGGATCTTGTTTATAGGACAGAGATTTCCAAACATGTTGCTCAATGCAAATATTTCTAAACTGACTCAGGGGAAAGATGACACTGGACTGGGAAGATTTCTGCGTGGCCTTGTACCAAACTCTAAGGGCCCAGTCCTGTCACCCTCACTCACAGTGCGTAGTACCTTACCATGCAAGAAGTCCCACTGATTTCAGCTGAACTTTTTTGTGGTGCAAGGTGTAACACTGGCAGGGTCTGGCTCACCCTCGCTGTGATTCAGTTCCCTAGCTGGGGATAATAATACTTACCTACCTCACAAGGTTGTGAGAAAAAAAATGTATTAAAGTTTACAAGGTGCTCAGATTCTCGCGTGACTAGGAGTAGAGAAGTACCTATACAAATAGACCCGATCCCACTCCTCGTGGGAGCCAGTGAGTACAACCATGTCACCAACGCGGTTGCAGGGACTTAACACCTGCTACCTATTTACTCGCAATAGCTAAGCGCTGGGCGCTCCCCTGTGAAATGCAGCCAAGGCGCGATCCCCGGCGTGGCTCTGCCAGTGACACGTGAAAGTCAGCTGGGGTGCGGTAAAGTTCCTGCTGTTCCTGACTCAGGGCCAGCTGCGGGGGACGCGCTGGAGGGGGCCACGGGGGGAGCTGAGGCGGGCTGGGGTCCTGCCGCGGGCAGCGAACGCCTCTCCCCCTGCACACGGGCTGGAGCAACCCGCCCCGCCCCTGCGCGCTTTACCTTGTGCCTTTCCCAGCCGGATCCCCTGCCTCGCGACCCGTCCCGCCGCCGCCGCCGCCGCCGCCAGGGGCTTCGCAGACTCCGCAGATCCCCGCTCCCGGGCGCGGCCGAGGCTACTGCGCTCCGGCTTCCCGCGGCCCGCACCCCCCCAGCCCTGGAACGCACCGCAGCATTCCTCGCTGCCCCTCAGCCAATCAGCGCGCGGCAGCCGGAACAAGACCGTCCGGTTCTGGAACGCTCCGACTCAACATTCCGCTCTGACCACGCCCCTCTGTTGGATCTCGCCCAGTCGCAACGCCAGAGTGAGAGCCCGGCCAGGGGGCTGAATGGAAGCGGGTGGGGCAGATTGCAGGGGCACGGAGGGGCGTAGGGTCCCCAGCCGCGGAGTTCGGGCCCCCGTAGAGTATGGGGAGGTGAGAGGGGAGCGAGGCTTGGGGTAGCCAGCAGGGGGTGAGGGAAGGATCCGGCTGCAGGGCAGGGCACCCAGCTGCTATGAGTAGGGCGGGCAGGAGGAATCATCACGGTACTGGCTGGGGAGCAAGGGAGCCACCTAGCCGCGGAGAGAAGGGACGTTGGGACCTCCAGCTGTCCAGTGGGACTAGGAATAGAAGCAGTTCGTGGGAAGTTTTCTGTGTCAGCCCAGACCCTGCTGGAGCCTTTCTCTGTGCCACGGGCTGTGTGAGAGATGGGGCAGATCATGGCCTGACTTGCTGAGGTTCAGAGTGGATGCCTGAAGTATGTAGAAGATCTGGAACTTCATGCATTCCAAAGGCTTGTAGAAGTTTGCCTGTTGTGGGGTTGGGCACAGTTTTAGTTTCTGGATGCAGTGAAAATCATGTCTTGTTGTATCTCTCTTCTGTTTTGCTTTCAACCTCATGGATGAAATCCGGAACCCATTACAGTCCATGGGAATTTTGCCAGGGGACAAGACTCTCACCCTCTTTGTTTCTCCTTGTTTCAATGATGCCCCTCGCCGCTGTCTTTCTCCAGCGCACCACCAGCCTCATGAGTGCTTTTGTGGATGGTGCACTTCGTACTGCGCTCCTGCTTACTCTCCTGAAGCACAAAGGGCCGCAGTGATGGAAGCTGAGTGTTGTTCAGAAGGCCACTCCCCATGAGAAAGTTTTCAGGCAATGCTCCTCTGAATGGAGCTTGTGGTTTTAGGTACAGGAAGTTCTCCCATACTGACAATGATCTAATACAGCAAAACTGTAAGGGCTGAGTGACTCGGAGATGGTAGAGGTCGACATTTGCCAGTTTCTCCAGGGCAGCAAAACTCCTAGGTCTGGCCCTGAGAACAGCATGCATCTGGGGGGCGCTATATAAGTGGAACCTCTGGGCAGGATCCTCGTGAGCAGCACTGCCGCAGTGACAGCTTGCTTTGTTGCAGGGCTATCCCACATGATTTTCTCCTAACCTGTGAGACAGCTGGAGAAGTGCAGGCTTTGGAATTTTACAAACACAAAACTTGCTCCTCCTCTTCCCTCAGAGTGCCCTGGTGTCACTTCTCAAGTCTTGCATTTTAGGGTGTGTCTCATTGAAGTGTGGCCCAGACTGCAAACAAGACACATTATAATGCACAAAAATAGGCTTTCAGGATGGATTCATTGTAAAACAATGTATTAACCAGAGGTTATTGAAGTTCAATAGGCAACGTGTCATTGGTCCATAGTCAATAGGGACATCCACTTAATTTTAACACATGACCAGGAGCAGATTTCAAGTAATGCATTTAACAGGCTTTAAGAGCTATTTTATTGGGACACTTCTAAAATCTTGTGCAAGATAATTTAACTTCATTGTGTGCTCCTGAGATGGAATTGCAATTGCGGTTTTTAAAGTCTCTTACATAAGAGAGGTTATGAAACTATTTATTACTGTTAAAATTTTGAGACACATGAATTATTTTGTACAATGCAGCTTGATTCTTAATATTTACACAGACATGCACTGAAAGTGCTCATGAATGCAATATTGGTAAATTACTGCATGATTTCTTGTATGCAGCATTGTTGTAGCCATGTTGGTCCCAGGATATTAGAGAGGCAAGATAGGTGAGGTAATAGCTTTTATTGGACCAACTTCTGCTGGTGAGAGAGACAAGCTTTCCCCAACAGAAATTGGTCCAATAAAAGATATTACATCACCCTGGGCTGGCCTTAAGGAAAGTGGTGCCCTGTGCGCACTTGTTTTTAGGTGTCCCTGCCCCCCATTGTCCTTGGCCCTCATGGGTGCTCCCCATTGCCCCTGGCCCCTGTGGGCTCTTCACCCCTAACCCCTGCAGTGTGTCCCCCTGTGTCTCTAACCCCTGCACCTCTCCTGTGGGGAAAGTGACCTGGATGCATGGAGCAGCTGGTATTGCTGCTCTCTTTCCCCCCTCCCCCCACGCTCCCGAATGCTGCTCCTCCACGTCCCCCTAGGGGCTGGGACGGGGAGGAGTGAAGAGCAATGCCCAGGTGGGGAAAGTGACCTGGATGCAGGGAGCCCTGATGCCGCTCCCCACTCACAGCCCTGATGGGGGCGCGGAGGAACATTGTGGGGAGCAGTATCTGTGGGTCACTGCTCATTCCCCCCCATGTTCCTCCACTGGGAGGAAGCAGGGAGAAATCTGGACACCTCCCTCCCCCACCAGCGCTCCCCTGCCAGCTGGGAGCAGCTTCCGACACTACACTGCACTACACAGCGCACCTTTGTGCTGCTGCATGTCGTCCGTCTGACTATGGCTCCCCTGGGCAGTCTCCCGGGTGACTCACCCCTAAGGCCATCCCTGAGCTCACCCGCCTTGTCTCTACATGATTCCTTGTAATCTTATGTCCATTTATGCTCTCTGAGGCCATTACTGGGTGAAAACCCCACATTGGTTATTAGGGCCATTCATTTCATGGGATCATTGATCTATCCCAGCAGCGTCCTTATTAAAGAAATGTGACTGTATTGAGTATGTGCTGCCTTATGACTATCTTGTGTATAACGACCACAGTAAAATCGAAACTGTCTATAGCCTGACATCCCTAAGTCACTAATCTCTGAGTGCTGTGTTGTTGTTGTTTTTTTAACAAACGCCGGCTTCTCTATTTTAGGACACGTGTGCTCACATATAAACCCCAACTTAAAGCTCTTTGAAACATTGACAGTTCACTAATTTATGTTCCAGATGAAGAAGACTGAGGAGAGGACAGAGGAGGGTACTTGACAAGTCAGAGCCAAGACCCTGCTCCAAAAGCCTGCCTAGGGAAGCAGAAGGAGTTCTCTTCCCACCTTCCTTTAGCACCTAGCCTTAAACTCTACATAACAGCCATGATTTTCTGAGTCCGTGTGAGTGCTGTGGTTGGGGTGCACAATGCAGTTGGTTCAGTGTGACTATTAAAACCTCAATTCTCACAATAGTGTAATGTCCTTGCTCATATACTGATGGCAATACACTGGCATCCCCTCTGCCCTGAACATATTTTGTAATTCCTTCTGTGTTCTGTAAGCCCAGGGATGTCCATGTCAGAGCCCTAAGCATATTTCTCCTGCCACATGCCATTCTCCTCCCTTTACATGGCTCTAACCACCACAGACACAGTACGTGTAATAAACAGGCTGCTCAAGATGGAGAGGACATCAGAAACCTGTAATAAGCACAGTCACGGAAAACATACACTTATTTTCCATGTATATGTAGCACTTTACGGTTCTTGAACAAGCATCCATCTTGCAGCTACAGTTCCGGCCAACGAAGCTGAGATGGGCTTCTTCAGAGTCATTAGTAACACTCCTTTGATGAGGGTTGGCATATGGCCACTCAGATTAGACCAAAAATGGATGCACATTTTCAGTGCCTTATTTGGACACCCAAAGCCTGATTTTCAGAGATGTTTGAGCACCCACAATTTCAGTTAAAGTCAATGAGAATTGTGCATGTTCAGCACTTCTGAAAATCATCCCCCTTTCAGGTGTCTCAAGTTGGGCACTCAAAAATGGAGGCACCCAAAGTTAATGGAAGCATTTGAAAATTTAGATTTACTGTGGTGACTCTGCATAACCCGCATTAGATTTATGAGCCTGCACTGGTCTATAATTTAGAGACTGGCTCGCTTTCCCAATTTTTAATGAGAATTGATGGATCTCTCAAGATATTAAATGTTTCTTGTCCAAGTTTTAGTTTTCTTTGGTAAGAAGAATATGGAAGTAGCTCTGTATATTTTAAAGCTAAAACATCTGTGTAATCATGGGAACTTACAAGGTCAATTTTTGTCTGTCAGCCCTTACTTCTTGATACTGTTCTTCATACTTCATAGTTGTTTCTGACTGTTGAAAGTGGACTGACTAATTGTGGGTATAAATGGTATGCCATTCCTGCCATCTTTACTCATGCACATAGCCCATTGACGTTTTGTGAGTAAGTGTGGCTGGAATGGGCCTTTGAAGGGCAAATATATTTTTGAAAAATTGGGAGAGGGAAGCGGGCTCAGTTTACAGCAGCACAGAGTAGGCGATGTTGTTGAGCTCAGGTTTTCACTCTTAGAGTTTTATTCTGAGATTCGTTTTTCTGTGCTGCTGGTGAAGAACGTTAAGGGTGCTGTCCAAATACACCAGAGAAAGAGAAGCACTGAAAAGGCAGACTTCTCTAAACCACAGTTTGTAGGAAACTGATATATTCCTCCCTCCCCAGCCTTTTGACTGGAAATGGGTGTTAAAAACTATCTCCAAGTTTAACTGCCTTCAGAATTATACCACAGAATTGGATAGATCTCCATGTCTTACAATGTAATACTTAGCTCAGTGCTGTTTGCTTAATACTTGCAGTCAGATATGCAAAGGTTGCAGCAGGCAGAAATCGGTGCACTGACAAATATATCAAAAGCTGTCCTAGGACTCTGTGTAATTCAGGTCTAGCCAGTAATCTTTCATAATGCTTAAGCCTTTCTTTTTCCAGGTGTTAAGCTCGCTTTGAATCCATTGTTATCTTCTCCTATTCATATCCTTTATCCCAATGACTCAATGTTTTGAATGCGTTTTCTCTGGGATTTCTCGTAATAATTGTAATATGTTCAACCCTTTTGACTTTTCTGAAGTGTGATTAAGAACGGCCATGTTGGGTCAGACCAAAGGCCCATCTAGCCCAGTATCCTGTCTTCCAACAGTGGCCAATGCCAGGTGCCCCAGAGGGAATGAACAGAACAGGTAATCATCAAATGATCCATCCCCTGTGGCCCATTCCCAGCTTCTGGAATGCAGAGGCTAGAGACACCCTCCCTGCCCATCCTGGCTAATAGCCATTGATGGACCCATCTTCCTTGAATTTATCTAGTTCTTTTTGAACCCTGTTATAGTCTTGGCCTTCACAACATCCTCTGGCAAAGAGTTCCACAGGTTGACTGTGTGTTGTGTGAAGAAATACTTCCTTTTGTTTGTTTTAAACCTGCTGCATATTAATTTCATTTGGTGACCCCTAGTTCTTGTATTATGGAAAGGAGTAAATTATACTTCCTTAATTACTTTCTCCACACCAGTCATGATTTTATAGATCTCTATTGTATCTCCCCTTAGTCACCTCTTTTCCAAGCTGAAAAGTCCCAGTCTTATTAATCTCTCCTCATACGGAAGCTGCTCCATACCCCTAATCATTTCTGTTTTGTTAATATTTTTAAGCACTGGACTGTTGAGCAGATCTAGCACCTGGCTTGGCTGAACATTCTGTGACTTATGATTATCTTTATTTTCTCCATCCCCACTCAAAGTGGAACAGTTCAACCAACTGCTGTACAATGCTAGGGAGGCTGCTGTCTCTGAAAGTGTATATCATTCCTAGTCTGTTAGCCAGTCACACTTGAAAATTGGCTTCCTTTCCTTAGTTCAACTTGGCCCGAGTGCCTCAAGTGGAAAAATAAACTCACAGTTTTACAAAGAATCCTAACGACCACTTGTTAAAGGTCTATGGAGCTAGGACTTTTTCAAGTCCTAAAAATTAAGCATTTGTGAGACCAGTCAGAAAAGCTAAAACTTGAAGTACCAGCTTTTAAAGTCCATTTACCTGTTTGTAGTTGTAGCTATCTAATCTGCTGCCCATTGCATTTTTTCTCCAAAAACAACTGGTTTCTCAAGAGCATAAATATCTTCAGCCCAAGTGGGTTGCAATTATTTCAAAGCAAATAAAGGAAATTGCAGCTGTTCAGGCTGAGTCAGCCAAAGGTAAACTCTGTAGGGGAGAAAAGGGCTCTTTATTATCTTCTAGTGGCAAAGTTATTACAACAGCCTGCAGGAAAAGGATTAGTCTATAATGTTAACAAAAACATCTGTTAAATCCTGAGCTAAGTGTATGTTTAACTGAGCATTTTAAAAACATCAGGCATTGTATAAAACTATTCTGAACACAATTCAGTGGAAAGACTCAACTAACATACTTAGGAGTTCAGAGCCCATAGGGTCTTAAGAACTCCAGTGGGCACTATTTTTTAATCTTCATGAAACGTGATGTTAGACAAAACGAGCTTTAAAAACAATGCCATATAGCGATCTGTCAATCAGGAATTCTGCAGTGTGTAGTGTGATTATAAAGGTTTATTAGCATGAGTTTGGGATGATCATACTACTTATGTGTGGCACAGCCAATGTGTAAGTTATGCACATATCACGAACAACTGCCAATAAAACCTTTATATCATACCATCCTATCTCTTGCATGAGCCTGATCTGGCTCCCACTGGACTCAGTAGAAAGACTCTTGTGATGAGAGCTGAATCAGTGTATTTTAGAGTTTACAGAATTTGTGTTAGGAATATTTATTGTACCCCCTTTGCTAAAAAAGCCTTTGAGTCCAATTGTGCAGAGCTCACAGAAATAATAGAGCTAATAAATGTTTAAATCACCTGCAAAATGACCTAAAATAGCATTTCTTAAAAATGTCAGTTTCCAACAGATCATTAATTCAAATAGAGAAGTCTTGATGTTCTGTCAGACACATCTAGTCCATTTGCTGGAAGTAAATTTTGACACAGGTTGACTTTGAAGTTAGCCTCTCATTGTCCCATCTTTCCTGGTGCTATTGTCCGAGTAGGTCTGGCTGACGAATCAACAATACACTCTTCCTCTTAAAAACATTACTATTGTATTTTGCTCATGTACTGAGCTTTATTCTAAGGATCTTAAAAGTGTTTTATAAACCGTAATTAAGCGTAAGCCTGTGAAGAAGGTAGATATTTTATACCCTTTTTTACAAATAGGTAAACTAAGCCACAGAGAAGCAGAGTGACATAGTCAAGGTCATGCAGAGCTTTTGATCACACTTCCACTGAAGATGGGAATAATGGGAGCTTTGCCATTGATTTCAGTGGGGAGTAGAGTCCGATTCAATGAATCACTGGCAGATTCAGGAATAGAACCCCAGAGCCCAAAGAATCATGGGACCTCAGGAGGTCATCTAGTCCAACCCCCTGCTCAAAGTAGGACCAATCCCCAATTTTGCCCCAGATCCCTAAATGGCCCCCTCAAGGATTGAACTTGCAATCCTGGGTTTAGCAGGCCAATGCTCAAGCCACTGAGCTATCCCTTCCCCCCCCCCACAAGACACTGTTTCTGCCCGGTTTCGAACCACGGACCTTTCGCATGCGAGGTGAACGTGATAACCACTACGCTACAGAAACCACTTAAAAATTTTCATGGAAAATGCAGGTATCAATCCTGCCACCTCTCACATGCTCAGTGAGTGCTCTACCATTTGAGCTAATTCCCCATCCATGACTCAAGTTCCATGCTCCTAACTACTTGACCATATTCCATTGCTTGAAGTTGAAATTATGGAAGCTATATCAAATATGTGGGATCACCCTATATTCATTAAAAAGAAATCTGCAGCTTTCTAGGGTTGCACATTTGGATCATCCTAGTATTACAATTTGTTGTGATTCATCCCTATCCACACCCGGATAAATCAGTATCTTAAAAACTGTCATTTGCTGTATGTTTATACAGTGTTGGCACAATGGGGATCTGACCTGGTTGGTCTTTAGGTGTTGCTGCAACTTAAATATTAATGAATAATAATTAAGAATAAATATGTAAATTACACAGGATATTCCTATGTTATATAGAGAAATAACAAATTCTGTTCTTACCGAGGGTTGAATTCTAAGAAAAAATAGGAAAGCGAAGTGTTAAACTATCATAAAACCATTTGTATTTAGCAGCATTTTTGGCAAGGTTTCAAAACACTTTTATTGTTAGGCTCTGAAGAAGTGTTTTGCTTTTGCTAACGTTTGCGCTTAGCATTGGCAGTGTTTTGTGCACTTCCATACTTGGAAAAGTCTAGGAACCATGTGCTTCATTTGTCCCTTGCCAGTTTTGGATGACAAATAGCAATAATGAGGCAGCTAGATGGAGAGAGGCTTTTTAGGGGTTTCCCTAGGAAGTAAATAGCAGCTTTAACAGCTTGTTCTATTCACAGTAGATGATACACTTAACCTCAACAATTATATGAGGCCTGATCCAAGCCCATTGAAATCAAAGGGGGTTTTACTATTGACATCAAGGGGTTTCGGATCCAAGACATAATATATAGTTTAAGCTCTGTGTGTATCTATCTTTTTGACCCTAAAATACGGAGGTTGAACATTCTCCTCAATGAACTGTACTTTATACAATGCCATAAATATGTATAGTACTATATGAAAGGAATGAGTCACAAATAAATAACAGACTCAAAACATCTTACAATTTAAGGCATGAACAAGTAAAATCCCCTTATTTATACTTCTCTGGTCAAGTTGAGAATCAGTAGCAGAAGGGTGAGTAGTGTCGGAAGAACATGCAAGAATGCATGCAGAAGTGCAGGGAACGTAGCTGAGACAGAACTTGCTCCTTTCGAGATTTTGGACTCGCCCTGCCTCCAGACAGCTCCTGACATCCTGAACTAGATTTCCTACCCTTCCCTTCAAAACTCTGAAGGCAAAGTGTTCAAGTGGTGGTGACCTGGGATCTGGTCATTTTCTTATGAACTAGCCAGCTTCAGGATGTCTAGTGTACTTTCCGTCTAAGGAAATGAGTGTATGTCCAAAGCCTCCCCAATGATTTACATTATAGCAAATGTGGAGTGATTGCTGAAGCTCTAATAACATTGACATCACTGCATAAACACCATAAAGATAAACAAGAAGCCTCCAACTTGTGTCCATTTCAGAGGAACCAGCAGTTCAGAAGTGAGTATTTGCCTAGGTTCTCTATTTACTCTCACTTTCCGGACATTTAGATTGTATCCCTATTTGGGAACCCCTTATGAGCTTATACATGGTTTTGTTCACAGGCTTTTCAATGCTGTAATTAATTTCTCCTTACCACACTTCTATGAGATGGGGAAATATATTTATCCCCATTCTGCAGATGAGGATCTGAGGTACAGAGAGACTGCGACTAGCTTGAAGTCAGTGGAGCTATACCAGTTTACACCAGGAGAGGATCTGGCCCATTGATTTCAACAGTGGTGAGGACTTCTACTGACTGGGAAACTATGCCTGCCCTTCTCTGCTGAGCATCAACACACTCTGCCTCACCCTTACCATCTCCAGCTTAGATTATGGGAACTTCATTTATTTTATGCCACAGAGAAGCTACATTTACAGCAGGAAGCAGACTGCTCTTTGAGCAGCAAAGGCAGATGTAAACATAGCTGCAGGTCAGAGGCTTCTTGTTCATTTTCTGACTGGAATCAAAGTTATTGATTTAATCCAGAAGGGCCTAAACAGGCTTGAAGCTGGTTATCTCAAATATCCCGTAATCCGCTGAGAGAGCTGAGCTCCACAGGGACAATGCCTCAGAGACTCTCAAAGGTATATAGGTGCCTAACTCCTATTGGTTTCAGTGGAAGTTAGGAGCCAAAATACCTCTGAGGATCTGTGCCAAGGTAACTAGGAAATCCCAGGATAAAACTGTCAGGTGTTTGGGGCAGAATGCCCTTAATTGTGTGAGCCCACTGCTGAGACTGAGCCCTCGACTGACAGTATCCAGCTCCGAATGCCAGGACTGCCTTTTTGTTGATGCTTCTGCCCAGTAATGACCCTTTCCCATGACCAGCCTCTGCAGAAACACTGAGATGAAAGGGTATAGAAAAGAAAAAGAGTGATGAATTTGCTAGAACTGTGAGATATGATCACTGTGTTCAGTGCTAAATAAACTCAGCATGTAAAATAGGTGTGAGGAAAAGACTAGTGTATAAAAAAGGTTGATACAATTTAGCTGGACTGTCTGCAAGTATATATCTTCTGGCTTTAGTTGCCAAGCTTAGCTAGTGTAATTCTGTGCATGTTCCTGTTCTGAATTCTTTCCCCTCGGTGTTGCTATTTTATTTAAACAGTGATCTCATATTCAGTGTGTGCTTTTATTGCACAAGGTAAATCATGATGAACGATTAGGTATTTCAAACACTAAAACTTGGGTAGATTAGGCATTCAAATATTAAAACTGAAAAAACCCCATAACCCAGAACAGGGTACAAGAATGCGATAATAATCACTTAATTTAAAAACTTCTAAATGTGTTCACCTGTGATTGACTGATTATTCAGAGACACATAAAAAGTTTCATTGAAAAACCTCACTTTGCCTGTTGATATGCCTTTTACTTACGTGGTGAATGTATTTCTAGTCTCTCTTTACCTCAGTTTACGTCTACACTACAATTAGATACCCATGGCTGGCCCATGCCAGCTGACTCAGGCTCGCAAGGCTTAGGTGAAGGGGCTGTTTAATTACAGGGTAGCCATTAGGGCCTGTGCTGAAGCACAAGCTCTGGGACCCTCCCTCTTCACAGAGTTCCAGCCTAATCCCAACTGTCTACACCGCAATTAAACAGCCCTTAACCCAAGCCCTGTGAGCCTGAGTCAGCTGGCACAGGTCAGCCACAGGTTTTTAATGGCAGCAGTGTAGAAGTTAGAAGAGAGTTAGAGTAAGAGCAGAATTGTGCCATCCATAGGACAGATCGGGGCAACTGCCCCGGGCCCTGTGCTTTGGGACGCGGGGTCCAGAGCAGTCTGGGGGGTTAGCAGGGGCTCTGGCGCCGGCAGTAGAGAGTGACCTGGCCCCAGCCCATCCTGCCGGCTCTGGGCATCACTCAGGGGAGGGGACGGAAGCAGGAAAGGGGCGGGGGCTTGGGAAAAGGGGTGGAATGGGGGCAGAGATGGGGCAGAGCAGGGGTGGGAAGAGGTAGGGTGGGGCAGGGGCTGGAAGAGGCTGGGGCTTGGGGGAAGTTGTGGAGCGGTGGTGAGGCCTAGGAAAGAGTGGGGGGTGTCCAAGGCCCTGCACCCTCCCAGGGACAGCACTGAGTAAGAAACTCACACATTGAAGGTAAAATTCATCTCAGGAAGAGGGCCCACACAACGCCCACTTTTCTGTGTTAAGGTGAGGGGAGGGCTGTACATTCCCACAGCACTCGACTGAGTTTTGTGCACACAGCATATGTGCGAAGAGCTCTGACAGGTCCAGAGAGTACAACACAGGAAAAGTGACCACGCGCTCAAGGTGCCCTGCTGACATCTTGGTAACCCTAAGAGCAAAGCTCTAGTTGGGTGTGATGCCGCCGGTGTGAAATGTGGCACTGCCAAGGTCAAGGAGCACCCCACAATACATCTTTAAAGGTAGGAGGAGATTTGTGGACTCCTGGACAAATGGAATCTCTGTCAGCCTGGCTGTGGAGGTGAGGGGGTGGTAGGTTATGCCGGCTATGGGAGTGTTATGCTGATCTGAGTGAGGAGGAAAGCTATAGAGGATCACATCTTAGTCTCGAGGAGTAAAAGAGCTGCCTGTGAGAGAGGGAAAAGGGATTTCTATAGGCAGGGAAGGTTGGTTAAGGTTTGAAGAAGCAAACTTGTGGGTGTGTATCTGGATTGAACTGAAATTCCAAGCCATACAAGAGAACCTCAGCACCAATCTTTACACCTAGAACTAAAAGTCTGGTGTAATATTAGAACAGCGGTAATGGAAATGTTTGAATTTTCAGGGCTTAGTATATTTACAAGAACTGCAACTGATTTTTAGTGCAAAAATAACCCTATGTACCCAAAAGAGTCCCCTGACTCCTTCCTTAAACCACCAACGTTACTGTATACAGAGCCCATTGTAATCTGCTGGGGAAAGGTGAGTAGGTGCAGTAAGGTAACCAGGCTAGTGGACCCTTGGGGCCTGCTTCTCAATTACACTAAGGACCCTTTACACCACTTTGGCAGTGTAAAGGGGCCATAAAGTGAGTGTTAGTTACATTTATGCCCAGTTTAAGACCCCTTCATGCTGCTAGAATGATGTACATAAGAATGGCCATATTGGGTCAGACCACTGATCCACCTAGCCCAGTATCCTGTCTTCTGATCGTGGCCAGTGTCTGGTACTTCAGAGGGAATGAACAGAACAGGGCAGTTTATCTAGTGAGCTGTCTCATGTTGTCCAGTTTCAACTTCTGACAGCCAAGGGGCCTTAGTGTAAATGAGACTAAGGCCCTTAATGTACTGGTGCCTTTATATTATTTTTATAAATTTGGGCTTAGCTCCTTGAGAATTACCTGCTCAGAAGGAAGCCCCGGTATACTGGCTGTTCTGTTCAGCTAGATTCAATAGGAAAGACTACAATGAACTATCCCATTCATTCCCCTCTTCCAGGCAGACAGACCTGTTCTATCAGCAAAGTGAGTATTCTTTGACCAAAGGCCAGATCACCCCCTCTCATAGAAAAGCATGTGGAAGGGAAAAAGTTTTCTAGGGAGCTCAGCGAGTTCCCATGGCATCCTCTCACTGGATAAGAGGGTATTTTTTGAGACCAAAGATGGGACAGAGAGCATTATCCTGTGACTGTGCATATGTCCCAAGAGCTGGTGGGACATCTTCCCTGCATTCCAGTTCCAAAAGACATGCTGCATGCTCTGTGCATGCTTTAGTATCCTGTACACCCCCTTGCAGGAGAGGAACGGGGTCTGTGTGAGTTCATGTTTTCAGATATTTCTATTTCTGGTGTATTGAGATGTCCGCGAGAGACATCACTTTTGATTCAAAATAAGATGTTTCCTTTTCAAGCCTCCCCACCTTACCCACCTTGGTAATATTTGTAAAGGGCACTCCCATTAGTTTGCCTGTACACATTTTTGGCTGTTTGAATTTCTTTAACAGGAGCTTCCTCTAATGCCTTAGGCTCCATACCTCATAATGCACACAGCTTGGGAGAATTTCTTGCTACTACTGCATGCATTAGCCTTCATTAATACAATTAGCATAATACTGATTAGGTTTCATTTATTCTTTGCAAGGGAGTAAAGCCAGTAATACATATCTCAGGATCAAATACCTCAGACCCTTGTTTTGGGATAGCTTTATTTTGGAGATGTTTATCTCTTTGCATCCTTCCACCTTCTGGGGAAAAAAAAGTCACTTAATTGTAAATCTGCTTGGATCAAGGGAATGCATTGTGATTGTCTTTCAAGCATATTAAATAGGTGAATTGATCTATGGAAGCCATAGAGCTCAGACATGCTGCTCAACAGTCTAACTTCATCTTCTTCAAGCACAAAAGCTACTTAGTTCCCCCACATCAAAGCCTTTTTTTATAATAGCAATAAGACAACTCTAGAGAGAACCATGTAATATTAACTCCAGGGAGTAATCATCTAATCACAATCTGGGGGTGATTTGAGGCACTCAGCTGGACCAAATGCCTCACAACACCCCAGGAGTGGTTTTATTGCATGATAGCAGTACCCCATTGAGCCTTATTGCTTAATTAAAAACAAATTCCCAAGTAATTCATTTTTTTTGCCTTCCATAAAAACACAGTAGTACATAGCATGTATAAAACGTCCACTAAATGATGGTAGATGCAAATTTATGTTGTGAGATACAATCCATTTCTTCACCACTTGCGGTTGAAGTTAAATGTAAAACCATTTCCTATAATCTGTGTGCTGCTGTGTTTAGAGAGGAATAAATATGGGAAAGTGAGGTTCATTGTAGGATGCCTTGTTTTTATTAAATGATATGTTTGGTCTCCTAACCCAGCGATTTATGTTACAGACATTACAGACACACAAAGTCTATGTGCTTCCTTCGTTATCCTGAGGGTTTCCCATCTGTTTTCACCCATGTCCCTTAAGACACCCCACTGTAACTACCATCCTTTTATTCAGTGCTTTACCACCACCACCACCCCGCAGTGATTTACAAACCTTAGCTAACTCTCACAACAACCGTGTGAGAATGGCAATTATTATCCCTGTTTTACAGAAGGAGAAAATGAGTCAGAGATTTTAAGTGACTTCCCTTAAACCTCAGAAGGGATTTGTGTGAGAGCTGGGATTACAATCCAGGATTCTCAACTACCAAATCTATAATTAGATGACTAGAAATACCACTCTATTAAGGGAAAAGGACAAGATGAAACTGACTTGAAAATTTGTCAGTGCTGCTCCTAAACTAGTTGATAGAGATGCTGCCGAAAATGATGAAGCACCACTCTTTAACTGCTCCCTGACAGTTTATTGGCATGAGAATCCAGAATCAGCAACTTTTAACCTGTGGTTTCCACCTACCAAAACCTAGAACTACCAGGGCATCAATGATTTCTGGATAAAGAAAGACATTGTGACAAAAGCTAACCGGTCAGGGCAATGTTGCACACACATTGACATTTTCATGGATTAAATGCTTGTTCCTCAAGAAGATGTTGTCCACAAGAAAATGAAGTCCATTGCGAAGGAGATAGGGATGTGGTTATATGACAATATGAAGGCAAGTGTTGCTGAGGAAAAGAGAAAGTCAAAATGGTTAATGATGCTCAGTCTAAAGGGTCAGACAGTTTCAGTCACAAATTTAGATTTCTTCAAAAAAATCTTTCTAAGTTTTATAAGCCACTACACCAGGCCAGAGACTGATAATTCTGTTTCATGGCAACTTTGAAGGTTTGAAATTTGTTTTCATTCCTCACTGGAACAAAGCCAAAACCTTTCCAATGTTTTCATGAAACAGAATTGTGTCAAAACATCCTTTTTCAAGTAAAAAAGTTAGATTTTTTGTTTGTTTCTCTCTCTCTCTCTCTCTCTCTCTCTCATTCTCTTTCATCAGATCAATGACCAGAGTGCCGGTACCTAAGAAAACTTTCCATAAAAACATCCCTGAAATCAGTAAGTCTCCATGAAATGTTTCAGCTTCTAACAAATAGCATATTTCGATGAAAACACATTTGGTCATAAATGTTCTGACCAGCTGTACACATCATAATGATAGAATGTTTCCTGACTTAATTTTTAAAAATCTAATTAAAATTAAAATGTTGGACAGATTTGAATATTGCTGGGTAGCATTTGCCACCTAAAAAGTCCCCTCATTGGGCTAATGAATGAGAACCAGAAAGTGAGAGTGAGTAGTAAGGAAAGGTGAAACTGACCAGTCTATTTTAATTGTCCAAACTGAATGAAATATAAACAAAAAGAATTACTAAAAATGATTTTTAAAAATTCTTTAAATGTAATTATCGAGGGAATTATTTAGGTGAGAATACGTATTCATAGAAAAATGACTTTAGATAGTGTCCTTTTCAAATAAGTGTTTGTGACTGACAAATATGTACCAGCTTTATCAGGACTCATATTAATCTAGCTTTCATCTAACTCATTGAGACAGGCTTCACATAAAATTCAAAGTTGAGTATCCAATAAATGAAAGTTTTAGTAGGCAGATTTTAAAGAAGATGTTTTAATAAATCAGTTAAATGATTTCCTTTCCCTTCTCTCACAATATTTCAGGCATGTTATGACATTTTACAAGATCCTGTATTAATTTATCTTGATCTACTACAATGATGACCACATGAGGTAAAAAGAAAGCTGAGAAAATACTCTATCAGGTAGTGGAGAGGGATTAAATACACACCATTTCAAAACTAAACTTGTCTAGGACTATCACACATCAGGGAGAAGTTTTTATGACGGGACACAGGTCAGCTCACCATAAATGCTCCCTGACCGCTTCAGCACAGTAACATGCTTTCATCTCAAAAATCATAGAATGGTGAGTTAGGAGACTGAGCCGAAGCTCATAGAGGTCAGGGGGAGTCTTTCAGTTGACTGCAGTGAGCTTTAAATCAGGCCCCCAGGGTTCTGGAGTCATCATGGTGTAGGATTCAGGAGAGAGACTTTGTTTGGCTCCAGTTTGATGGTGCTCTTTGCCTGCTCTTTCTATGTAAGAACTGCCATTGGAAACTTGAAAACTAAATGTATTTGATGGCTGCTTAATGGCATTTGTTAAATGACTTGATGGCTCTCAGACCTATTCCTAGTAGATAAATGTAAAACCCATCATCTCAGCTGATACTAATTGGGCCCTTTGTTTGTAGTCTCAAAAGAGTCCAAGGACTGGATGGTCTTGAAGACTGTATTTCTCTCTCCCCACTAGAAGCAGTCCTGCCTCATCAGAATTGGAACATAATGGGGAGGCATCAGGAGGAAGGGGACTGAGACTGCCCTAGTAGAAAACTTTCTCTTGGTCCAGTTGGGGACCAGGTTTTGAAACAGAGCAGTGGGTCTATTGGCCTACAGTACAGTCAAATGATGGGGTCCTACTCTAGGAACAACAAGCCCTGCTGAGATGGGCAATAGTGCACTGTTGGTGCATGTCCTGGGTGGTTAAAGGCTCTTGTATCCATTCCATGTATCAATGTCATACCAAAGCACGCCTCATTATGAATGAAATTATTGCTCTAATGCCAATAGTTGTTCAGAACATAAACCTCCCAAGCACTGACAAGAGAATAAATTCCTTGGTTTATGAGTTTTCTGATTTTGTTTGTATTTTTAAGCCTGAAAACAAAGAGTAAGCACAATATTATTGTGACACTTCACCCCATATTCTTCATAGTGATATTATTATTATATGATTATAACATAATTATGATATATTTTTATGCAAGATGGGTCATGTAAGGTGTCATTGGAAAAGTTATGATTTGCTGAATATGTTTATCCTATTTGTATGCATGTACCATTTTTGTATCTGAAGTTAAAAATATTGGCAATGTATCTGTACTTCAATTGTAGTTACACCTGGGTAACAGCACTAGACAAGATGCTTTCAGTATAGATAGCTAGTTGGGAAGGGCCTATTCAGGGCAATGAGCCATTGGGGAAACAATAGGCCTTAGAAGAAGTTTATCTCCCACCTGGTGAGCCTTCCTGAGAACACTCCAGACAGCCTGTAAGTAATGGCTGCTATGACTCTACAAGGACATGTGACCAGGCCACAGGATTCTGGACTCCATCTTGGGATGTCAGTATTTTTCCACAAACTGGTCTGGCAATCAAGTTTTGAAACAAAGGGTACCGGCCATATGCTAAAGCTATATAAGGTAAGGAGTGATATCAGTCAACTGTTGTTCTTCACTCCCCACACAAGAAGATTTCTGGAAACACCTAAGGAACAAAGACTGAACTAGGAGGGGAAGTGCTGGATCCAGGCTAAAGGGATTTCTAGTCTGTGTATGAAAGACCTGGGGATTCCAAGCTGGAAAGCCAGTGCAGCTTGTCCCTTAAGAATCTGCAGCCTGCTTGTATCATCAGCCAGGTTGAGAATTTGCTAATTCATATCCTATCTTTTTAGTATCTTAGACTTAGTTTGCATTTTTGTTTATTTATTAGGTAATCTGCTTTGATCTGTTTGCTATCACTTATAATCTATCTTTTGTAATGAATAAACTTGTTTTTGCTTCATCTAAACCAGTGAGTTGGCGTCAAGTGCTTGGGAATATTAGGTCAGAGAGGCTGTTGCATATTCCTCTCCACTGTATGAGGAGACGAACTGTATGAGCTTGTGCTGTACAATTCCCTATGCAGTGCAAGACGGTACAATTTTGGGTTTATGCTTCGGGGGTGGGGGGTGCATGTCTGGGGAGCTGAGAGTTATCTTGGCTTTAGCCTTTCGACTGTTGGTTCGTGCCGTGACTAGGCAAAGAGCCTGCATGTAACTGAAAATGCTTGACTTGGTTTGGCTCTGTATCCAATTTTCATATTGATGAGGACAGTGATGTAGAATGGGGGTTCTCAACCTTTTTCTTTCTGAGGCCCCCCCAACATGCTATAAAAACTCTGCGGCCCACCTGGGCCACAATAACTGATTTTCTGCATACAAAAGCCAGGAGCAGAGTTAGGGGCTAGAAAGCAGGACACTTGCCGGGGGCCTCATGCCACAGGAGCCCCCACGAAGCTACATTGCTCAGACTTCAGCTTCAGCCCTAGGTGGCAGGGCTTGGGCTTTGGGTTTCTTTCCTGGGCTGCAGCAAGTCTAACGTTGGTCCTGCTTGGTGATCCCCTGAAACCTGCTCGTGGCCCTCCAGGGGGCTTCGGACCCCTGGATGAGAACCATTGATTTAGAAAACATATTTGCAATAAGAAAAACTCAATTGTGATAGAAACAGTAAAGAAAAGCAACTGGCAGTAGGATATAACATTCAGCAGACTGGCCATAGATGTAAGTGCAGTAAAGTAGCTAAGTAAGTCCATGTAAGATGATGGAACATTTTTCATACACTGCAGCAGTGTCTCTCTTCCTCTGTTAGTCTACCAGCTGGGACCCATTTGGGACACTAAAGGGTAACCCATCAGCTGGAAAAATTTCATTGCTACCGCATGACACATATCTGGTGGTCATTCCCAAGGTGGATGTAGATGCTGAAAGTGGTGCAGGGTTTTTTTTATTATCATGTAATGTTTAACTAATTTGAAAAAATCATAAAATCACAGAAGGGGCCATAATTTACAGAAATGTGGTTTAATTTTGACCAAAGTTAGCACAAATCTTCTAAATACAATTGATAATGCAATTTGTATATTCAAAATAGGATAATAGGAAAGTTTGGGAAATATATAGCCCCGGGTGATATATTTTATGCATGTTCCCACATTTTTGCCTTCAGTTAAAGCAAAAGATGTAATCACATGATACTATGAGTCTGTAATACATTGAAATATTTGCTATTATTTGTAGAAAGGAATGATTTGAGAGGTTTTTCTGTCTACTATTTTTATGAAATTGTGCAGCTAATAAGACCCCTACCCCTAATTATAAAACATATAGTTTGATGTTATCTGCTCCACCGGATACATAGGTCGAAATCACATACAGCACAACTGTAATCATCTTCTTACTATCACTGAATACAATGACAATACCTGTAACCGACTTATATAACAGTAATGACTTTTAGCAGAAGGGCTGTAGAATGTCTTGTATGAATATGTAGCGTGAATAACAAAGTAGAGCTATGTATTGTTATGTAACCCTGCATATAACTATGAGCTACTGAATATCTAATGCAACACATCTTTGAGCTATATGTACTCTTAAAAACAGTCCGCGTAATTTGCAGACATTTGAAACATTTCTTCTCCCCGCTCAGAATCTGTGTCTAATGTGCTCAACACCCTGTTGCTACACATGCCAGTGTCACAGTTGCAAGTATGGGAGCATACCCCCTCTTCCCTGCACTATTTGCATCTCCCTGTTGCACAGGTTCTCTCACAGCTACACCGCACCAAGGGGCGAACGGCTTCTGGAGCCTGTGACAGCAATGTCATTTTAGGAACAAGACATCCTGTGCTATTTGACACTCATCTGTTATTGATCCATGGCACTTGACGCTACTGATCGGTTGCATAATTCCATATGTATGACTGATAATGGGCATGTTTCAGGTGGTGCCTGAAGGACACCATTGTTG
Source organism: Eretmochelys imbricata (assembly GCF_965152235.1). NCBI lineage: Eukaryota > Metazoa > Chordata > Testudines > Cheloniidae > Eretmochelys > Eretmochelys imbricata. The sequence continues at coordinate 20,983,072 of NC_135583.1, read as the reverse complement.
GTGGCAGTTTCTCACTTCTTTTGCTCTTCTTAGCAAACAACTCATAACGCACATTAGCCAGAGATGTTTGCTTCTCACGGTAGGCCTGGTTTGACATGAGTAATTGGACATGGATGAGGCCTCATTTCTAGGGAGACAGGATTAGGGAAGTAAATGGATCAGCAAGCTGGAAACAGAATGTCTGCACTAGCTAAAATAATGGGGAACCCTCAGGGAACCATTTACAATGGACAAAATACAATGGCTAAGAGAAATCAGGAATGCAAAGATGGCATAAAAAGTAAGTTGTACATGAGCAATGCGTGGACAGAGTATGCTGTACAGGGATTGATTCCTGCAAAGTAACCAAACCAATCCCCAAACATGTGGGGCAATGTACAGTAAATGCAATGCAATGTGTATTGTCCTACCAACTTCACAGTCCAGTTTGGTAAATGTCATGATCATCGGATTTTTAAAATAGAAAATTTAACGAGTTCAGCTATTTAAATCTGAAATTTCATGGTGTTGTAATTGTCGGGGTCCTGGCCCAAAAAGGAGTCGTGGGGGGGGGGGGGGTTCGCAAGGTTATTGGGGGGGTTGCAGTACAGCTACCCTTACTTCTGCGCTGCTGCCGGTGGCGGTGCCGCCTTCAGAGCTGGGCAGCTGGAGAGCGGCGGCTGCTGGCCGGGAGCCCAGCTCTGAAAGCAGAGCCACCGCCAGCAGCAGCGCAGAAGTCAGGATGGCCTGGCATTGTATCGCCACCCTTACTTCTGTGCTGCTTTCTGCAGAGCTGGGCCCTCAGTCAGCAGCTGCCACTGTCTGTCCACCCAGCTCTGAACGCAGCAGCGCAGAAATGAAGGTGGCCTGGTACGGTTTTGCCACCCTTACTTCTACCCTGCTGCTGGCGGGGTGCTGCACTCAGAGCTGGGCACCCAGCCAACAGCTGCCCCTCTCCTGGACACCCAGCTCTGAAGCCAGCGCAGAAGTAAGGGTGGCAATGCCATAACCCCCCTAAAATAACCTTGTGACCCCCTGCAACTCCCTTTTGGATCAGGACCCCCAATTTGAGAAACGCTGGTCTCCCCCTAAAAATCTGTATAGTATAGTGTAAAAGCACACAAAAGACCAGATTTCACAGTCCGTGATGCATTTCTGCAACTTTCTGCAATTTCAGGTGGGCCCACAGTAGATGTTGCAATGTTCACAAGTGTCTGTTGTCTGGACTTCTTCCAGGTTCAATGATAAAAGGCTTTAGCATTCTTTCAGTCACAACTTTTATACTAGCTGGACAGCAATTTCAGCTGCAGCCAGGCCCTTTGTTGTTGCTGATACAGCTGCCTTAAAATGTATAGTCAGGTAATACTTGGTCAGAGCCTTATCTTTTGTCTTCTCACAGTCTTTGTTGAGAGCTTGCTCGAGATGGCCGTGTCATGCCATATACCACTGATGTGTCTGGCAGTCCGGTATACTGCTCCCTGACTATCAAGCTTATCCTGTCATGTGACTACAGACATTTGCTTTAACCAAAGGCAAAAAAAGCACTGGGTAAATACATAAACCATATCACCTGGGCCTAAATATTTCCCAAGCATTCCCAAACCCTGCCATTTTGAATACATAGTTGCATTATCAATTGTATTTAGAAGCTTTCTGGTCAAAATTAGACTATGGTTCTTTGAGTTATGGCCTTTTTGGTGATTTTTTTTTAATGACTTTTTTCAGATTGGATGCCCAATAATGTTTAAATATTATGTGATGTAGAAAACCTGCACCACATCCAGCAGATACGTTCACGCTGGGCTTGACCATCAGATGTGTGTCTACTGTGGTAACAAGGAACTGTTTTCTACCTAGTGGGTTACCCTAACTCATTAATAAGACCCCTTTCTAAATCTGGCCTGTAGATTATGTGTGGTTATTGCTAGAGCAAATCACTTTGTGAGGATCTTGCGCCACCTTCTGGTACTAATGCAAGAATGTACCATACTTGTTAAAATATAGATCAGAATAAGCAGAGAGGTAATAGTTATAATGTATTTTTCTGTTAGCAAAAAGTTAAAAATGGGACGCCACTGAGAAACCCATACGATAGAAAACATGGTTATAAAATTGTTAGTGTGAGATGATTATACACAGATATTCACAGCCTTGCAGCTTGTGTCATCATTTACACAACTGCAAGGTGAATGCAAATCAGAATGATAGTGTTATACATACTCTTTGCACATGTACAAATGGCAACACAAGATGAACCAGTGCAGGATGAGGGGCTTATTGCTGACTGAGTCTGTCCTAATGTCTTGGTTTAAAAGACTAGGGCTGAAACTTTCAAATTTGGGTACCTTAAGTTGGGCACCTAACATTAGTCACTTGAGTTTGAAAATGTTGGCCCAGGAAGCTGACTGATTCCGATGTCATGTACATCATTATTACACAGCTCCACTAGCTTCCGATTTCCACTATGCAAAACCAAGACCCAAGTTTTGATATTTGGGTTTCTTGATGCTGCAGCCCAGTCTGCTGTATGTAGGGGAAAATGGCTTTGGGAAGACAAGCATAAAGCGCTGGACCCACTAGATAGCTGAAAAAAAAAACCCCAATAGTCTACAAAATCATGTTCTTTGGCCACCTTCAATAGAGTACTACCTCCAAACCTAATCCCAGTTCAGGGGCTCATATTGTGTCTGTAATGTAGCCACAGACTTCTCAAATACCTTGGTCCTGCTCCGCCCCTCATGTCCTTTTCTAGGTGTCTTCAGTTTATTGTATCAGGTTTCAGAGTAGCAGCCATGTTAGTCTATATCCGCAAAAAAAACCAGGAGTACTTGAGGCACCTTAGAGACTTACAAATTTATTATGTCATCACAAGAACATCAGTGGGAAATTGTAGTAGTGGAAGATGTGGATGACTCTGTGAGGCAGACTGGCAGCAATGCAGCTGCCAGACCCCAAAGAAAAAATAAATAGCGGTATTCCCTTACAAAATATTTGAGCACTGTTTCCCTTCACCAGATAATAAATGTCAATCCAGTGTGTATCACTCTTGTTAGTAGCGATTAATCAATATGCTTGATAATTTTGTTCACCTTAGTCATTTATTTTACATTAAGAGTAAGGAAATTCTATCACACACGCATGAAGAGCTTAAATCTGTCTCTGATGCAGTAGCCTCCTCATTTCATTAAGTGGAGCATTACGTTTATCATCTCTAATCAAAGCTCTAGGTTTTCAGTAGGATCCCTAAGATCATAAACAATTGGCCTTTAGTACAATTATAACAGCGGAAACAAAACTAGCTGTATTTTATACACAATATTGTGGAAAATATGTGGTTCTAATCCTATTTGCAAGTGATTACCAACAAGAAATGTCACACTGCAAACTATGTGATGAAAAATGTAGAGCGTCTGCTTTAACTTACTGGGTTTTTTTTTAAAAGACATCTTGTCTGTGTTTTCGCTGGAGATTAGTTTTAGGATATATGGGACCTATTAATTCTAGAATATATGGGATATATACAGAAAAGTAAAAGAACTATGCGAAAGGAGGTGAAGGAACATAAATTTTATGGCTCCAATACTGCTGTCCTTACTTGGGCAAACCGCCCATTGACCAAGATAATGAGCTGTTAAAATGCGGAGCTTTTCTATTAGGGTGGCTGTTTGGAGGCCAATGTGAAAAAAGTATGTTTAGTTCAGCTCAGTTGCCAGGGGGCCAGGCATCCATATCACAAAAATCTCCTTCACAGCAGGCTCCAAGTGGTACCTTTGTTCACAGTCTCAGCAGAGTGGCCATGGACTGAATGAGAATGGAGAGTGAATGACCTTCTTACCCTTTAGTGTGGCCCTTCTAAATCAAGGCTGAGGCTCATTAGTGGGGCAGAAGCTTGGTTTGCCTGTGCTGTTATTGTTCTGTGGGGATAAACAAGAGGACGACAGTCTCTAGGTCTTTCATTCTGGCACCTTTCGCTCCCTACTCTGTTTAATACATTCAGGCAGAGTTCTTCTGGGTGGTGTCCAATGTCTCCCTGAACTCCTTCGCAGAGTGCTGGGCATTCTCTGCTCAATGGCCCCTTCCAGGTCCCTCATTTTCAACCTCCAACCTTTCCCCCAGCTCCATTTAGCCATTTGTTGTGGGAAGCAATTACTTGATTTCTGGGCCTATGGAGGTCTTTAGTGCTTGTGGGCTTCACCAACCCCAGCCCAGAATTCAAATAAGCTGGCATCTTTCGCCAACCCTCAAAAATCATTTGGGATGGGGGCGGACTCTACACACGTGAGCTAGAGTGTGTTCGATAAAATCAAAAATCACCTGGAGATTTTAATTGAGGAGGTTTTAATTTGCAAACCACTGACCATATTGTCTCATGGACGTTGCTCCAGCAGATCAGAACACTGTTCTGGCATGTTCCGGCTCCACTGAGCAGCTATGTATGAGCACAAAGTGTCTTTGGTAATGGTGTGCGTGTGGTGCTCTGTGGCCCCCAAACTGGCTGCTCATGCACGGTCGCGCTTTTAAAAATAAACCCTCATTGAACATTTGCTGTTTTGAGATGCAAAATATCAAAGAAATTTTCGTACCTGAGATAGCCCTAGTGGTCTAAAAATACCACCCTTAAAAATAAAGTGCTCAACTATTACAGTAGTGGGTGCTGCATAAGACACTAAACAGAGAGACACTATTATTTAGTAATAGAGATCAAAAAAGTATCTAAAATAAGTAAACTTGTATATTTTCAAGCAAGGGTTTGTTTTAAGAATGTTAGCTCGTGGGCTGAGCACTCATATGCCACATTTTAATCTCATCTGAATTTTTATAGCTGCTATAACCTGTGATAGATAAACCTGAAAACAGGGTTTTAGAACAGAAATGTCGAGTCCCTTGACTATAGCCTTGCAAAAAATGTCGCACTAATAAGCTGCAATACTAAGACAAAATAGAATGAGGATAGATGATTGCAGGGCCGACTTAACTCTCAATTTCATCACTTTATTGGGGTTAGGCCAGAACTTGAGAGAGAGAGAGTGTGTACGTGTGTGCACTCTAGCTTCAAAGAAACAAGTGATTTTTTTTGCGGCTGAATATAATGGGTGAGATCCAGCACTCCTTACTCATTCAGTTCAATGGGAGTTTTTCCCCAGCAAGGCAGGATGGGGCCCAATATTGTGCACGATAAAGAACAATTTAATTTGGTTTTCTATTTTTCCTCTCCTTCTTCATTTCCATACAGAATAAATGAAAATCCGTTCCCGAGCTCCCCAGCCTCCAGAAGGACTCCATGTGCCAATGCTGCTTTCCCCGCTCATTATCATAGTGTTGCAATCAAACTCTAATTTTTGAAATAAAAAAACTGTAGAATCCTTTATTGGCACTATTAAACCTTCCATCTTCATTATTTAGGATGGCTACTTACCTTTTACTCAATGAAGCCATAATGCAACTGCTCCTATAAAACCTATTGAAATGGCTACTGTGGCAGTGAGTAGATTTTCCTCTGTGTAAAATAATCCTCTGTGAGTGAGGCATAACTATCATTTACATTAATTAAGCAGCCATATAATGGGGTGTTCAATAGCTATTACATCATTTAAATTCTTCAATGGACACCTCAACCACCCAAGAACTATCCAGCTGAACGTTTGCAAGCCCATAATTTTAAAATAATCCGTTTGACACAGAACTCACTTAGCAGAGAATGTTGCAGACAATCTTACTGAAAGAAACTCACCATTCATACAGATTTATGTGGCAGTTTTGACACCCAAGACACGGTAATCCCTTCCCCACACTCCCCCACCCGACGAACAATGCTATTTAATGAACATTGTCAATGGTCTTGGCATTTTACACACCTTAAAAGAAAGTATTATGCCTACCCCAAGAAGCTCACAGGCTAAAGTCCTGAACCTGCAGTTGGATCCATCCAACCATAAGGTCGTCTGCCCACATGCATCCTGTTGCAGGATTTAAGGCCTGGGCCTGGATCTGGAGACGCAATTCAAAGGCGTATTCTTTACTCACAAAGTGTTGCTTATAGCATTTCCTGGTGCTTGCCGACTGTCTTACAGTCCCAGCTGCTGCAATGAACAGAGCTTGTGAAAATCTCCACTTCCATGTTTTAAAAAAAGTATGTTTTTAGACCGCACGGTTGGGGAAACAATCTCAGAAACGTGACCCAAGTGTCTTTGAGAGGCTCCACCCAGCAGGCAAATAAAACAAACCCACATTGTATTAGTTTTCTTAAAACTCTCATGATTTTTAAAGCCAGTTATTTGGGGCTTGGGGGGGGGGGGGGCAGGGGAGTGTTGGATCATATTAAAGAAGTTCTGTATTAAAATCACAAATGAGTTTGATTCCCCATAGTTTAATTTCCAGTGTATTACTAATTAAGAGGTCTCTTGGTTTTTGGTGCTGTTTCTCTCCCTCTATGTGTGAAACTTGCAAGCTGCTAATTGTGTTAGTACATTCTAAGACAGAGTCTGTTCTCAAAGCAATTCTTTGTAATAACAACTACTCACACAGAGAGAAACTCAAAGCAATACTCTGTAACAACAGAAACAGCACCCAGAGACTCACCGCCCTTTTGTTGTATTCATCTTGCTTTGTTAACAATTGTGATTAAAATAGAGATAGAGGATGTATGTGGATGGATGCTTGGTGTGGATAATAACTGAATGATCAGGGAAGTGCCAGCCTAGGAATCCAATGTCCATCGGCTAAGGAAGGCGTCAAGTGGAAATAACCAGAAGACCCCCAGAGGGCAGACTGGAATCCACCCAACAGCCTCCAGAATGGGAGAACCAAAGAACAAGATAACATCTAGCAGCACGGAGCTCTCAGGAATGTGCCATCTGCTGATTGATTCAGAAACAGCATGATGAAGCAATTCCTATAGACTGGCATAGGAAGAAATTCCTATAAAAATGGACTCTGGAAAGTGAGAACTTTGGGGGTCTGATTCTGCAAACCAACTTCCAGGAGCATCAGAGGTGCATCTGACCCGGACTCGGCTCCACTCTCGTGTACAGGCTACCTGGCCAGTAGTCTGTCACGAGCAACTTCTAGGCTGGTAACTATGATAACAACCTTGCAGAACGTGTGTGTGTGTGAATGAATGAATGTGTGAATAAATATGAGACTGAATGGAATGTTATAGCTATAAGTAACTGCTTACTATGATTCTTTCTGTATTCACAATAAATGTGGTATTTTGCCTTTTCCCCTTTAATAAGATCCTGCTGGTTTTTATTTTATTGGTATAACAGGAGGGTGGGCTGACTTTAAATGCTTGGGGTTGGCAATACTGTCATTTGACTAATAATTTCACTGAGGTCAATGGGATTGCATGGAGGTAAGAATTGTAGGAGCCGGGCATAGACAGTCCAAAATGTCAAGTGATGTGGCATAGGTAAGATAGACACTAGTTGGAGGAGTAAACCTAGTGTAACAGACCAGGGCATAGGCAATCTGGCCTAATGGTTATGGCTGGGCTGGGGTCCACAAGTCGAGGGTGGCCATGAGGCAGTAGTCAGCGAGCTGGGATCAGTGAAATCACTAGCGCTAGGCTCAGTAGGCAAGAGGGCCAGAGCCCAGACATCAGAGACAGTTACCAGGCAGGAATCAAAGGGAAGAGGCAGGGTCAGAGCCAGGCTGGGGTCAGAGGTCAGCGATCATTACCAGGCTTGAGTCACACTAGGGTCAGAGAGTGGCGATCAGAAGGTCAAGGCGTGGGAGGGCAGTAAGTACTAAGGGTATAATTTTCAAAACTGTTAAGTGGCTTAGGCACATAAGCCTGGCTCCTCAGAGGGTTTTAGGTCTCTAGCTCACACTGAAGCTCACATTGAAATCACTGAGAGTGAGGTGTCTAAATACCTTTGAAGATCTAGACCTTAGGTGTTGCAAGGCTGAGCAGATCAATGCCTAAATAGCTGTAAAAATCTGGGCCATAGGCACTTTAGAAAATGTTACCTATGGGGGGCTAAGTCAATCAAGTGCTTTAGAAAATGTTACTCTAAAAGCCGACATTAATGCCTACGGTTAGCCCCTCCCCCATATCTACAGACCCCAACCAAAATGCAGAGTAAATATGACTTAAAGCTGGCTATCCAAGTAGTGCTGAGTGATAGTCAGTGGGATTTAATTTTTTTTTTCACTGTAGGCAATACTAGGCCAGGAAGGCACATCACAGGGTGAAGAAAGAAGAAAGGAAAGCAGCCAGCCTTTCTGACTCTCAAGGAGGCAAAGCAAAAGGTGAAATTCCTTTGTATTCCTGTGTCGATTGATTTCTGCCTGACTGCATGAATAAAATCATATTCCTGCTCCTGAGAATGTTCTTTAAGTCATTCTTTATTCGGCATATAATGACGCTGGGAGCACATTTTGAGAGTTTAGGGAAACAAGGCTGAGTGCATTACATCACTAAAGACATGATGAGATTTATATTAATTGGTAAGGCTGTGAGTCAGTCAGAGAAGTCATGGATTCTGTGACTTTTCAGGACCTCCGTGCCTTCTGCAGAGGTGGATGTGGCTGGCCCGGGAGGCAGAATGCAGGGGGTGGCCTGAGCAGCTTGGGTAGTCCCCAGGCCAGCCTCAGCAGCCACTGCTGGGGCAGTCACAGACTGCTGTGCTCCCCCACTCCGCAGTAGCTGTGGGGGGGGGCGGGGTCCCTCAGGCTGCCACGCCCACCCCTCCTCCACCCTCTCAACAGCAGCAGGGGGGACTCAGGCCACCACGGCCTCCCCCGTGCATCTGGGGTCCCAGGCCATTCCCTGTCCCATGGCACCCAAGATTTAGTCAGGGATATATAGTACAAGTTATGGACAGGTCACGGGGCTGTGAATTTTTGTTTACTGCCCATGACCTGTCCATGCCGTTACTAAAACATAGCCTTAATCTCATCAAGCACAGAAGACCGCCCCTCCCCCACATTCTATATAATTTTATGAAAATATGCTAATAAATGTGAATACAATGTAACTGGAATATGCTTCAAGCAAAAGGTCTCTTGTAAGGAATCATTACCAAGCTTATAATCTACTGAGTGTGGTCATCCTATTTGTATGTATGTATCATTCTTGTATCGGAAACTAGAAATATAACTCTGAGGGCCTATTGTAATTTTGCAAAGTGTGGACCGTTAATGGTAGTTTGGAATCTTGATGGCGCCTGTCAGCCAGGACACTTGACTGTGGCTGGCTGTCTTCGCTTGCAGCCCTGCCTGTGAGTCAGGCTGGGAGGAATGATGACTTTGGCCGGGGATCTCACAAGACATGTGACCATGTCACCTGTCACTGAAATCCATCTTAAACATGGTGCTTTTAGAAGTGGGGCGGGAACCCAGAGACAAAAGATTCCTGCCTTGTGACAAAGCTATATAAGGGGGTGGAACAGAACAAAGTGGGCTGCAGTCATGAGAAATCCCCTAGCTACCACCTGAGCTGGAACAAGGGCTGGACCCAGGGAAAGGGTTGTGCCCAGACTAGGAAGGCATCCAGGCTGTGAAAGAAACTTATTGAAACATCTCCAACAGTGAGATTTGATCTGAATTCAGTTTTCCCACTGTACTAGGCTTAGACTTGCGTGTTTTATTTTATTTTGCTTGGTAATTCACTTTGTTCTGGCTGTTACTACTTAGAACCACTTAAATCCTACCTTCTGTATTTAATAAAATCACTTTTTACTTATTATTTAGCCCAGAGTATGTATTAATACCTGGAGGTGTAGGGGGCAAACAGCTGTGCATCTCTCTCAATCAGTGTTATGGAGGGCGAACAATTTATGAGTTTACCCTATATAAGCTTTATACTGGGTAAAAGGGATTTATTTGGGGTTTGGACCCCATTGGGAGTTGGGCATCTGAGTGTTAAAGACAGGAACACTTCTTACGCTGCTTTCAGTTAAACCTGCAGTTTGTGGGATGTGGTTCAGACCTAGGTCTGTGTTTGTAGCCAGCAAGCTTGTCTGGCACAGTCAGGCAGGGCTCTGGAGTCCCAAGCTGGCAGGGAAAGCAGGGACAGAAGTAGCCTTGGCATATCAGTTGGCAGCCCCAAGGGGGTCTCTGTGATCCAACCCGTCACACCTCTACTGAATATGTTCAGATGAGTCTACTGCTGTTTTTAAAGTAGATGGAAAGAGAGCACAGGGCATTGCCCAAGTTGTATCTCTTGCCCCACAGCAGGAGGGGGGGTACTCTGGGGGAGGGGAACCTGGGGGCACCATGGGTGCTGGGGGGGGCAAGTGGGGTGCCATAGGTGCGGTGCGGGGGATCAGCCTGGGGGCACCACGGATGCTCAGGGGGTGGGGGGGCAGGGGCAGTGTGCTGCCTGGAACCCTGGCTGCTGCTGGAGTGGGGTAGGCGGCGGCACGCTGCCTGGTACCCCCCACTGCTGCTGGGGTGGTGGGGTCTGGGCTGTGATGTGTGGCCCAGGATCCCTGCTGATGCTAAGGAGGCAGAGAGGGGGTGCAATGGCCTGAGACTGCCCCAGCAGTGGCCGGTGCGGTTGGCCCAGAGGCTGCCGAAGCTGCTCGGTTTGCCCCCGGGCGCTGCACTGCTGCAGAAGTCCCGGAGGATCCGGAAAGTCACGGAATCTGTGACCAACTTAATGATGATGTCCTATGTACTGTTGAGTTGATGCACAGCTGAGACAACACTAGAAAGGCCCAGTTGGCCAATCAGAACAGCTATCTGATCAATCAAGGACCTGCTCCTACAACCATTACATAAGTGAAATACCACTGAGCTCCAGAGCCAGACACTAATATAATGACAGTTCATGAAAGGGCTTTTCAGGGGAGAGCACTTACCACCAATACTAATTTTTTCTTTGATACAGGGGCCTTGGGTCTCCATTCTTTTCTGTAATCCATGCTCAGCATGCAGACACTTCAGCGCTAGGTGATTTAGAAATACCTATAGACCCCAGCTACTGTTTGCTTGTTCAGCAGCCCAGTGTGATAGGTTGGATCATAGAAACCCCCTTGGGGCTGCCAACTGATGTGCCAAGACTACTATTGCCCCTGCTTTCCCTGCCAGCTTGGGACTCCAGCACCCTGTCTTGCTGAGCCAGACACGCCCATCTGCTCCAACACAGACCTGAACCACGTGCCCCAAAGCTGCAGACTTAACTACAAGCAACTTAAGAAGTGTTCCCATCTTTAACACTCAGATGCCCAACTCCCAATGGGGTCCAAACCCCAAATAAATCTGTTTTACTCTGTATAAAGCTCTTGCAGGGTAAACTCATAAATTGTTCTATAACAAACACTGTTCTATAACACTGATAGACAGATATGCACAGCTGTTTGTCCCCTCCCCCCCAGGTATTAATACATATTCTGGGTTAATAAGTAAAAAGTGATTTTATTAAATACAGAAGGTAGGATTTAAGTGGTTCCAAGTAGTAACAGACAGAACAAAGTGAGTTACCAAGCAAAATAAAATAGAACACGCAAGTCTATGTCTAAGAAAACTGAATACAGATGAAAAACCTCATCCAATAAGCTTCATTTTACAGACTAGTCTCCTTCTAGTCTGAGTCCAGCAATCACTCACACCCCCTGTAGTTACTGTCCTTTGTTCCAGTTTCTTTCAGGTATCCTGGGGGGTGGAGAGGCTCTCTCTTTAGCCAGCTGAAGACAAAACAGAGGGGTCTCCCATGGGCTTAAATAGACTATCTCTTGTGGGTGGAGACCCCTCTCCTCTCTCCTATGCAAAGTCCAGCTCCAAGATGGAGTTTTGAAGTCACACGGGCAAGTCACATGTCCATGCTTGACTCAGTTTTTACAGGCAGCAGCCATTGCTTACCTGCTACCTTGAATGTCCTCATGTAGACTTCTTATGTGGAATGGAGGCTTCCAAGAGCCATTGTCCCTTAAGTGTTTCTTGATTGGGCATTTAATTTGCACATTCCTTTCTCAAGAAGCTGACCAAATGCTTTACACAGGCTACTTAAAAATCAAGCCAGTACACAGCCAATATTCATAACTTTGAATACAAAAATGATACATGCATACAAATAGGATTAATAGATTCAGTAGATCATAACCTCTACAGAGATATGTTATACGGCATATGTAGCATAAAATATATATATATGTCATATATACATTCATAAGCATATTTCCATAAAGCCTTATGGGGGGCACCGTCACACCCCGCATATTGGGATTGTCGCTATACAATTGGGACATCTGGTCACCCTTTGTGTGTGGTGGTGGGGCATTGTAGCTACCCACCATGAAATAGGGAGGCTAAAACTTCCACAAAGTTCCATAAAACCAGTGGTTTCTATGTAAGTCCTTTAAAATAGTTATACCATGTAACCCAGCACAAAGGTTCTCAGCATGCTGTGTTGGACTAGTGTGTGGGGCAGCTTTTTTGGGCTGACAAATATGGTTGGAGTTGTATGTTTCATCATAACTGCTGTTCAGTGCCCTTCATTCTCCCAACGTTAAACAGATGGCTGCAGGTAGCAAGCTGGTAAGATAACTGGGATAAGCGTAACCGTGGGTGTCATTGGCTCTGGCTTCACTCCAAAAGCTAGGTATGGTTTTTACATCACAATAGGGCTCTTGCAGTGAAAAATCCTCATGGAGACAAGGCACAGGCAGATTTTGCTTCAGTATAGCTAGTCACGGTCAACCCATTACCTTTGCGATGGCTGTCTTTTTTCTCCAGTTGTCAGATGCTGGAGGTGAATGGTGATGCCAGAAGGTAACTATGGGGTGACCTGGCACTGGAGTGACCTGGCAATTCAGGGCAGGGCATATAGTGTAGAATAAGGGAACCTGGGGCCAGCTTCTCAATGGTATGTAGGTGCCTCTGAGTGGAAAGCAGGAAAAAAAGGCTAAGGAGACTCATGACAGTGGAGTGACTGGGCCAAATCTGCTGTCCTAGACAGTTGCCTGCCTTGCCTGTAGCTGTAGTGTTCTCTGAGCTCAGTATCTAACTGACCCACTTCTACTAGCCTGTCTACTGGGCTTTAGCGTCATTGCTACAGTAGCGTGGAATTGTTCTTTGTTGCACTAATTTAGTTGAACCTGAGTTAAAGTGCTTGTCCCAACCACATCAAGGAACCAATGCTTGTAAAACAGTTGGGACAGCTGCTATGCAAGGTGTGTGAATGTTGCTAGCTCAAGGAATTTCAGCCATCATGTTTCTGCAAGGCCTTTTCCCCTACTGTAGCTAGGACCTAAGTGTTCCCTACTTTTACTTCCAGACCCAAGTGCCCACAGGAACGTGTAGAGCAGCTGATTTAATGACATTCGCCTCACATCTTCAGTGCTGCCTGTGCTATAGGTTACTGGTTAAACTAAAAATAGAGGGGAAGAAATATGTGAGCTCATTTGTATTAAGGCTCTATGATTTCAGCATTTGCTGAAGCTCGTCTCCAGATGTGAGCGATTAGGAAGCTGCACGTATTGCAAATACTCTATGTAAGGGAGGAGTTATGAACAGAAATACTTTCTACTGATTGTTAACTGTATTAACAGCTTCCTCTAATGCATATTTCCCAGACACAAACACACACATCATATGAGGTATTGCCTTTACTTGGATTATTATAAGAGTTATATCTTAGTCTAGCAGCAGTCAGCGATTGCACTCAGAGACCATATTTCCTGTGGGAAGCGAACACTGCTATTCATTTTATTCACATCCCCAGGACTATGTTATAGTATTTTGTAGTGATTCCTACAACGATTAAAGTTTAGCTTTATGTTTTTTATATAAACAAACAAAAGAGAAGTAAAAATGCAAATAAAAACATGTGATGCAAGTCTCTACCCAAATCAGGATTTTTGTCACAGGTAGATATGACGTTTCTTGTGGGGTTCTCCGCATGAGAGACTGAGCAATGACACTAATGGCAGAACAAAAGCTAAGCTATGCCACTTTTTCAGCTACCAAACCACATTAATATGCCAAGGATGCTTTTCTATCACGCTCCCAACACCTTTGCTGTGATGAGCAGGCAGTGACTTTTTCTACATACCAGGGCTGGGTGAACCCAGGTAAAACTTTTTGTTAGGTTTGCAAAACTTCTTTGTGTCCACAAAACTCTTCTCCTGTACTTTAAACCAACATGGGGATTTGACAATATCATTCTAGTAAAGAGAAGTCTGTGGCTCATAGCTAGATGGAGTGGAAATCTATCAACTGCATGAAAAAACTTGCACAGATACAGACAGACATCATCTTCCTTTCCAAATGCAAACAGATGGACATCGTACCAAAAGGACTGAAGGTAAAAAATCCATTACAATCTACATACCACACAGACTATGCTGACAGCTTGTGCCACACGCTCTCAAAGAAACTGCGGAATCACCTGATCAACATCCTCTACAGCAAACAGGGAAAGATTAAGAATGAGCTCTCAGAACTGGATACTCTCATAAAAAACCAACCTTCCACACAAACTTCCTCGTGGCTGGATTTTACTAAAACTAGACAAGCCATTTACAACGCACACTTTGCTTCTCTACAAAAGAAAAAGGACACTAAACTTTCTAAACTACTACATGCTACAAGGGGCCACAGCAATGGTTCCCTCAACCCACCTAGCAATATTGTTAACCTATCCAACTATACTCTCAGCCCAGCAGAAGCAGCTGTTCTATCTCGGGGCCTCTCCTTCTGCCCCTCCACCCCCACGAACATGATACAGTTCTGTGGTGACCTAGAATCCTATTTTCGACGTCTCCGACTCAAGGAATATTTCCAAAATACCTCTGAACAACATACTAATCCACAGAGGTCTCCCTACCAACACTACAGAAAGAAGGATTCTAGGTGGACTCCTCCTGAAGGTCGAAACAGCAGACTGGACTTCTACATAGAGTGCTTCCGCCGACGTGCACGGGCTGAAATTGTGGAAAAGCAGCATCACTTGCCCCACAACCTCAGCCGTGCGGAACACAATGCCATCCACAGCCTCAGAAACAACTCTGACATCATAATCAAAAAGGCTGACAAAGGAGGTGCTGTTGTCATCATGAATAGGTCGGAATATGAACAAGAGGCTGCTCGGCAGCTCTCCAACACGAGTTTCTACAAGCCATTACCCTATGATCCCACTGAGAGTTACCAAAAGCAACTACAGCATATGCTCAAGAAACTTCCTGAAAAAGCACAAGATCAAATCCGCACAGACACACCCCTGGAACCCCGACCTGGGATATTCTATCTACTACCCAAGATCCATAAACCTGGAACTCCTGGGCGCCCCATCATTTCAGGCATTGGCACTCTGACAGCAGGATTGTCTGGCTATGTAGACTCCCTCCTCAGGCCCTACGCTACCAGCACTCCCAGCTACCTTCGAGACACCACTGACTTCCTGAGGAAACTTCAATCCATCGGTGATCTTCCTGATAACACCATCCTGGCCACTATGGATGTAGAAGCCCTCTACACCAACATTCCACACAAAGATGGACTACAAGCCGTCAGGAACACTATCCCCGATAATGTCACGGCTAACCTGGTGGCTGAACTTTGTGACTTTGTCCTTACCCATAACTATTTCACATTTGGGGACAATGTATACCTTCAGATCAGCGGCACTGCTATGGGTACCCGCATGGCCCCACAGTATGCCAACATTTTTATGGCTGATTTAGAACAACGCTTCCTCAGCTCTCGTCCCCTAAAGCCCCTACTCTACTTGCGCTATATTGATGACATCTTCATCATCTGGACCCATGGAAAAGAAGCCCTTGAGGAATTCCACCATGATTTCAACAATTTCCATCCCACCATCAACCTCAGCCTGGTCCAGTCCACACAAGAGATCCACTTCCTGGACACTACAGTGCTAATAAACAATGGTCACATAAACACCACCCTATACCGGAAACCTACTGACCGCTATTCCTACCTGCATGCCTCCAGCTTTCACCCTGACCACACCACACGATCCATCGTCTACAGCCAAGCTCTGCGATACAACCGCATTTGCTCCAACCCCTCAGACAGAGACAAACACCTACAAGATCTCTGTCAAGCTTTCTTACAACTACAATACCCACCTGCGGAAGTAAAGAAACAGATTGATAGAGCCAGAAGAGTTCCCAGAAGTTACCTACTACAGGACAGGCCTAACAAAGAAAATAACAGAACGCCACTAGCCGTCACCTTCAGCCCCCAACTAAAACCCCTCCAACGCATTATTAAGGATCTACAACCTATCCTAAAGGATGACCCAACACTCTCACAAATCTTGGGAGACAGGCCAGTCCTTGCCTACAGACAGCGCCGCAACCTGAAGCAAATACTCACCAACAACCACATACCACACAACAGAACCACTAACCCAGGAACTTATCCTTGCAACAAAGCCCGTTGCCAATTGTGCCCACATATCTATTCAGGGGACACCATCACAGGGCCTAATACCATCAGCCACACTATCAGAGGCTCGTTCACCTGCACATCCACCAATGTGATTTATGCCATCATGTGCCAGCAATGCCCCTCTGCCATGTACATTGGTCAAACTGGACAGTCTCTACGTAAAAGAATAAATGGACACAAATCAGATGTCAAGAATTATAACATTCATAAACCAGTCGGAGAACACTTCAATCTCTCTGGTCACGCAATCACAGACATGAAGGTCGCTATCTTAAAACAAAAAAACTTCAAATCCAGACTCCAGCGAGAAACTGCTGAATTGGAATTCATTTGCAAATTGGATACTATTAATTTAGGCTTAAATAGAGACTGGGAGTGGCTAAGTCATTATGCAAGGTAGCCTATTTCCTCTTGTTTTTTCCTCCCCCCCCCCCCCCCCCAGATGTTCTGGTTTAACTTGGATTTAAACTTGGAGAGTGGTCAGTTTGGACGAGCTATTACCAGCAGGAGAGTGAGTCTGTGTGTGTATGGGGGTGGGTTTTTGGAGGGGGGTGAGGGAGTGAGAGAACCTGGATTTGTGCAGGAAATGGCCTAACTTCATTATCATGCACATTGTGTAAAGAGTTGTCACTTTGGATGGGCTATCACCAGCAGGAGAGTGAATTTGTGTGGGGGGGTGGAGGGTGAGAAAACCTGGATTTGTGCTGGAAATGGCCTAACCTGACGATTACTTTAGATAAGCTATTACCAGCAGGACAGTGGGGTGGGAGGAGGTATTGTTTCATATTCTCTGTGTATATATAAAGTCTGCTGCAGTTTCCACGGTATGTATCTGATGAAGTGAGCTGTAGCTCACGAAAGCTCATGCTCAAATAAATTGGTTAGTCTCTAAGGTGCCACAAGTACTCCTTTTCTTTTTGCGAATACAGACTAACACGGCTGTTACTCTGAAACCTCCCAAAATCTAGGTTAACACAAGTGGATGTCCTATATTAGTTCTTCTGCTGTTTTTTCCCTCTCTTTGCCCTCGCTATGCCTTCCTCTCCACCATCTCACTCTTTATTTATCACTCTATTCCACTTTTTTCTTTGCCCCATGACACCCTTTTTTTCAGCCTTGCTGAGCCCAGTAGTGTGCACAAGTCAAACTTTTCACCCTACAGCGGTCAGCTGGGCTTGACATTAGGCAAAAACTGGTTTGCCCAGCTCATGTGCATACACCTCCTTTTTAATGTGCCACCCCATTCCTAACTCTTTGTTGCTCCAACCCGGGATGTACCATCGCTTTTGCCTTTGTAACACAACAGAAACCTAATTAAAAACAGTCTGCTTCCTTTTATACAGAGGATCTCCTGTTACAATAGGAAGCAAATGGTAGGCTTCCTACTTTGTCCAGCAATGTGCAATAACAGACTACATATAGGGCTATATAGTACCTAGTCAACTAGCAGTTATAACATGTGTAACGTTTTCTTAGCCAGTGTAATTGAAGAGCTTGCTTATAGGCTGTGACACAAATATTCTCTGATGGCCGGAACTCATGAGAACAAAATGTTCCCAGTGACAGGCATGTAAATTGGATGAGCTTTTCCAATGCTGCAGCCTTCTTCTTAAAGACAAGTCTGATCAAGATACATGTCCATGGGTTTGGGGCTGGGCGGGAGGATTGGCTTATGCTTTTGTCAAGCTTTCTGTGAGGTTGGTTGACTTAGACCCATAAACACATCATCGTAACTTCCTTCTCTATGTAACCCAGTACTTTATACCAAGATGAAAGTGTGAATGGGCAATGCAGAAGAATTATGGGTAGGAGTCATATGAGCTGTACATTTCCAGGGACAAAAGGTGAGAACAAGGAGTGGCATATTTTAGAAAGCAGCATAGATCTCATCTGCTATTTACCTGCACGTTTGTATAAAATATTTGCAGCAAAATCCAAATTTCTTATTTTGAATTTGCAAGAATGGGCTGGTTCAACAAACCTCCCATTTTCATCCTTATGATGCCAGCTTTGCACATAAGAGCATTTCAAATCTGAAAGTTTGTTTCAACAAAGACATGTTCCTCAACAATACATGCAAAAAATACACTACATGTTTCAGTGTGAAATCAGCCGGCTCTTCTGACTTTCTGAGCACCAAAATGTCTCAGATTGACATTGGAGTGAAATTTAATTTTAAAAAAATCCGTTGTATATACCCTTATATGTAACCAGACTGAGTTCCCCAGGTCAAGAGAAGTTAGGCCCATTGGCCCACAATTTTAAGACCTCCAATGTCACTGAAGCTGGCCTAGTGCCGTCATTTTCTGTCTTATGACTACAACAAACACTGTTCAAGCCCCAGCAGAACACCCGCAGTGAGTCTCTTACTAAAAGAGTTGATGAAGAAAGTAGCATGGATGACTCAGTGTATGTGACTCTGCCTGCCAAATCAATGTCCCAATAGTCTAGCAGGACAAGCACAGTGCTGCTGGAGGTGTCTTCTTTATGAAGTTTAAAGCCACTTTAGTCATCAACTATCTTGTGCCAGCAAGTAAAACTCTTGTGTCCCACCTGGTTCATTTGGGGTATGGCCTACCTCAAATTACCCTGGCATTTCAAACAGAGATAGCTCTTTTCTTCCCTTACTGTCTTTAACTGTTGTTCACAGGTCAGCTACCAACTTCTGCCTCAGAGGTAGTTACGTTACAGCAGTAGCTGAAGGGATTCCAGAGTATATAATTAAGAAACCGGTTTGAAATGTATATATATTATTATTAATGGGCAAGTAGAAATTTATAAACAATCTGGAAAAAAACCATCGGTTGCAGCTAAGCAAGCCCATTCATTGGCTGACAGATAACACATCCTCAAGAGAGACTAGGTGTAAAAACCTTTAAGAAAAATGTGTTCCTGCCCCATGCAAGTTTGCGTTCCACATGTGACAGGGTAGGTGTCTCCAGGGCAGCTGTGATTAATTTTCCTATATTATAGTATTAAATCCATTAAGTTTTAAATATCTCACCTAATGAAGGGAAGGAGAGTAGTCATGAATCAGCAGAGAAGCATTAGTGGGTGATCACGTCTTTCTTCAATGGTACGTAGCGTCTCCTCTTTCACAAACAGTAGGGGGACGTTTACTATGCTTTTGCTATAGAAGCCCAGATAGGAGTTCACTTCAAGGAGCTTATTGGTAGACAAGGATGGCTGATACTGTACAGTAGTTTGTTGTTGCTTAAGTGATTTATGAAAGCTGTTTGGAATGCCTCAAAGAGTCATTAAAAAAGGACTCTCTTTAGGTGATTTACCAACTGCAGTAAAGGCTTCTTGAGTGCTTTAGCTGCTCAGATCCCTTATTATGCTTCATTTGTCATCTGTCTTTATGTGCCAGTAGCATGTGATTACCTTGAAGAGTCCTTTGAACATCTCTTCAGCACACACCATTGTAAATAATGAAACACCTGGCTATTATTTATCGAAAGGAGCCTGCTATGCGTTTTTCATTTTTGAGTGCTGAAATATAGCTCGAAACAAAATGGAGCCTGTGTTACGGGTAGTAAATTGTGTTTTGTTCCTGTGGCGTGTGCACATACAATAGAGGATGTGCCCTTCACAGCACAATGAAACATGATTGGGCCTAATTCTAATTTGTACAGCATTCTCATTAATGATGTCTATTTAAGACATCCATTAGAGACCCTTAATGTTAATGAACTGGACTGTGCCAATAAAGTTCTATTAGCTTCCCCTCATTAAATTAATATTATAGACATTTAACAGATGTCTTAATTAGATACTACATCAAGGAATATGAGCTACATTAAAATCAGGCCGTTGAAAGTTTGTGTGAGATTTATGTTTTCATATAATTTTGTTTACTGTTCTTTCTACAATCTTGAAGGGAACAAAATGATTTACATTTCCAGAGACCCTTGAGAGAAGTACAGGACATTTCCTGCTTTTTTATCATGTTGGCTTTTAACAGCAAGTCACGCATCCTGCGGCACAGCTCTATATGAAATCAAAGACCTTCCAGTATTTTATTTTCTAAAAACATTTTCTGGTTTTAATATCTTTCCCATTACTTACACCTCACTAATAGTGGCATTATTTTAAAGTGATTCTTGTTTTTTTCTGTACCTTTCTTCCCATAAACCACACTTTAAATTCCCCCTCTTGCTGGTGAGTCATCCCCATGGTGGCACTTTAACTTATTGAGATGAAAGCTAATACCACATGGCCTCACCTTAAAAGAAACGAAACAACTAGTTAATTCTCTTGAGAAATGATTGAGCCACTGGTGGTGTGCTTGTCAGTAACTGAGTCCAGGGGGGCATCAGGGGGATAATTGAGGCTGAAGCTGGTTTGGTCAGGAGGAGCCTGCTCAATCTCCTTACTCCTATCCCAAGAGGTAAGGGCTCCTGTTGCATTCAGTGAGTCCATGAACTGCTGTGGCCAGGTGCTGGGTCTGGAGAGGTGGCTGGATGATGCCCAGCACAGCTCTAGCCTTCACCTTAGAGGATTTTCTGCTCATTGTGGTGCCCTCAGTGCAGGTGGATTGCGTATGGGGGCTATGTACTCCGGTTCTCTCTCCCACCTCGACCCCTCCACTAGATCTGCTGCAGCCACTCCCAGCTGTTCCCAGTACAGCGTGCGCTGCTGTGGCAATGGAGCAGGCATGGCTCCTGGGAACATTTGTTTTTAGTTATGATTGACATACTGCCACCATTTTCCTGAGGAACAAAGGTGAAAGAAGGGAAATGGCGATTTTCAACAGTTTGTAACTCAGCTAAATGTGAATGGAATTGCAAGTGAAAGACATCTAAGGTCCAGCCTTCGACTTTCTCCCTGACAAATTTCAAAGGCCTGGTGCCAACAAGCTTCTTAAAAAGAAAAAGAAAAAAGAAAAAGGGTAGGGATGGGGCATAAGAATCTTTGTAAAGGATAATGATAGGCAACCTATGTATAGGGGTCACTACCAGCTCTCTCTAGAATAAAATCCAATTTACCTCACAGAAGGATGATATGAAGAGAGATATGAAGAGGCAGAGACTGGAGTCTAGGTGGTCAAGTAGCGAGTGGAAGAAGAAAGGAGTCGCGGGAAGAGGTGACAATGGGGCCTGAGTTGTGCCGCAAGTGGACGACAACAATTATAAGTGAACTCACGGAAAATTCAACTACATTCAATTGGGAAATTATTGTAGACTTGGGCTTTTCCATTACAAGTGTTGCCGTGGACTGCTCTCAAAAACAAATATTTATAAAAGATTTGAATGGTAGAAGCCTTTTAAAAAGCAGTGCAGGTATAAAAGGCTAGTAATCTGAGGGTTATTTACAAAAGGACGCTACCTAACATTGTGTAAGTTTTAATGACATAGGACTATGAAAGACAGCAATTAGGCAATGCAAACTGCAAATAATGTAGGATGAAAGATTTTTATTCTACGTCTATGAAAGAGGATATTAGTTATCATTAAAATCTTATTTATTTTAGGACATACTGGATATTCAGATAAAGGCAGGGCAATGCAAAGAAGGGTTATACATTGTTAGCCATATTATATACAAATGCAGGAGAGAAGACACAAACATGATACTGAGACAATCTAAAAACTTTTATTGACAGGAATGTAATACCACCAAAACCACAAGCAAGTTTTGAAGGTCCTCCCAAACTGAAGGCCAGTAAAGCTTTAAACAATGCCACTTCTGCATGTCAACAAACTTTGACCAAAACTTTTAGAAACATTGCTTACAAATAGATATTTTTTCATACCTTTTACCTCCAAAGCCAGAGGCTCTTAATAACATAACTCCAATTGTACAGGCCTTAGAAGTGGAAAAAGTATCTAATTATTGTTGTAGTATCTGACTACCTGCCCAAAAAGAAGCACACAGGGCCATGAAATAGAAATCAAG